>NC_143580.1:214611202-214951977 GCF_048544385.1 Mastigoproctus giganteus | reverse complement strand
GTTTTATTAAGTGTTCTATATAGTAATTTATAAAGTATAAAATCTTAGTAATTTAAAGTATAAAATCTTAGTAAGGGATAATACATCTATACAAGTTTATACATCTATTAAGGGATACTATATTCACTTTTATTAATCACAGAAACAGAAAAAAAATTCAATTAATTATAAAAAGAAATCGAACTGGCCTGAAATGTAACTCACTGTGTACATTTAACTAACTTGTTCCTTTTCTTGATATCTCAGATTTTATATTCCTATCTTAGACATCAGTGCGCATATTGTAGTCTGATGTGCGATTCAATACGCCAACAACTGAACTTAGAGAAATTAGAACCATTTAAATACCAAGGTTTTTAGCACTGGTAGACGCATATGATGCAAGAAAGCAAGTTTATACAGCATTAGCAAAAAGAAAGAAAAAAAAAAAAAAAAACCGTTCCCATTTCACCCATCTATTAAATTCAAATGTTTGTCTAGTCCTGCTTGGAATTTATTTAAGCTGTCGACTTCCACAACGATAGATGGAAGTTTGTTCCAGCAATCAACCACCCGCTGGCTAAAGGCAAATTACCGCACATCTGTTCTACAACTGTCTTTCCTCAGTTTGAAGCTATAACTATGTCCCATCAGCAGTGGCGGATTAAGGATATTGGGGCCTCTAGGCAAATTATATTTGGGCCCCCCCCAAAAAAATAATAATATTAAAAATAAATAAATAAATAAATAAAAGTTAGGTGACAAATAAATGAAATTTTGTACTTTTGAATTTTTTGCTTAAATTTTCGCTTAAATTAATCAAGATTTTTATGTTTACTGAAAACAATCTATTTTAGAACGCTACATGCTTAGGGCCCCAAAGCCTGGGGCCCTAAGCATGTGCCTCATTGCCTTAATGGGTAATCCGCCACTGCCCCTCAGGTTTGTAATCTGAGCAAGAGGAAGAATCCCATCAGCATTGAGCCTGCTCAATCCATTCAAGACCTTATACAGCTCAATCAGATCACCTCGCTGGTGCCTAGTCTCCAGACGCTGCAATTTGCAGAACTTAAGCCTTTCTTCATAAGAACACCCCTTTGTTCCATTCACCAGTCTTGTTGCCCTTCTCTGTATTCGTCCCAACAGCTCTACATCCTTCCTAAAATGAGGCTTCGAGATCTGTACGCAGTACTCAAGGTGTGGCCTGACCATTGCCTTATATAAGGGTATAATTACCTCCTTATCCTTGCTAGAAAAATTCCTGTTGTCTTTGACACGACACCATGAGTTACTCTTGCAGACCATCTGCACTGCTCAGAAAACTATCTGACTGCACAAATACCCCCAGGTCCTTTTCATTATCTACCACCCTGAGTGTAGTACCACACAGTTAAAATGTTACTGTGGGGTTACTGCTGCTTATATGCAGTACTTTACATTTATCAATGTTAAACTTCAATTGCCACATCTCAGCCCATCTACTTAAATTTTCGCGTTATTCGGACACAGTTTTCAGAAAACAACAAGACTGGAACAACAGAGAGACAAACCTGTCAAAAGTTGATTGTTACATTTCTGAAATTACAATTTTCCGGTAAGAATGATGCCCGGAAGTCATACTGTTGGCCAAATATTGTTGTGGACATATAAATACCATTGTCTTTGCTCCATTTTTTAACGGAGGTGTTGACCACTTAACGTGTTCATACCTACCCATGGCGGGGTGGGTGGGAAGGTCAAATCTCCTGGTTTGTATATTAGACTAATCTCTGTTTGCTCACTGATCTTTTCTCATAGAGCGTTTAATGGTACCTTTACATGTATATTATCACTCTCCAAAGTATTCGGACCCTTAATGACACAGGTCCATCTCATCCAAGCAGCAGCTGCAAGGAAGTGTCAAGGAAGCATCGCAGATGTGAGTTGTGTAGGGGTTTTAAAAAGATTTGTTTATCGGATGCCATATCATTCTTTTTATCTACTAATAATCGTAAAACTTATAGCACGAATCCAACAGTTAGCAAGTCAATTATATATTCATTACTGCATACATAAAGGTGTACGATGATAGCAAATCCAAAAGGCTCCTAGATGCAAGGGTCTCCTCGTGGCTTTGTGTAGATAACCACTTCGCGATGAAGACTTAAAATATTTACGATAATTAACTTGAGTGGATAACCCAAGATGACTCAACGGGGGTTCGGAAAATCCAGATAATGTGGAACGATCATGTCCTGCGTTAAGATTGAGTTTTGTCTGGAAGAGAAGGATGTTACCAAATTTTCTGCCCAGGACATAGTTCTCTTCTTAATCATGGGAACTCAGTTCTCCTTTATTTATGGGATGATAGTGGGACTATAGAGGAAGAACGAACTCTTCCCCCTCGAAGGGATTAAAGCCAAATATGCGCCCGCCACTTCCGTAATTTTTGGAAAGTAATCTCAGTTCTACTTTATTAAATTGCAACCGTCATCGAAGCTAAGAAAGAAGCTATTTCTGCCTTTAATTTCCTGAATACGACGTCCGTTCTTTTGACAAATGGTGTCCGAATACTTTTGAAAGTGTAGTGTACATTGAGAAATATGTATAAATAGGTCACCTTGGTTTAAAATAATACGATTTTTTAACCTAGAAAAATGTAAAAATATTCACATTAGATAATTTATATTTTTAAATTTTAATTTTATCCTTTTTAAAATAATTTTTAGTTTTAGTCTATTAAATTTAGCCACTTTTAAGTGAGATTAAGTTATCCAACTAAATTTAATTTTCTGCAAAATCTCGTAAGTTTTTCTGAGTGTAACATGCAAGAGTACGCTTAACGCAGTTAATTCAGTGTTTTACTATTGATTTATTAATTAATAATTATTAAATGTTTAAATGTTTTAAATTATTAAATGTGTTACTAATAATTTACTAACTTAATTCAGTGTTTTACTAATGAAGTAGAATACTGCTTCCATTGATGTAAATAAATTTTTATTTCTTGAAACTTATTAACATGTAAAAATATATTTTGGACTGATTACGCTTAATCAGTTCAAAAAGTCCTTTAAAAATTCCTACAGTGACCGTAGGAATTTTTAAAGGACTTTTCAAGCGGTGATCAAGTTTGTCGGTCTTGAACGGAACTGCAGGGTTTTTCCTCCCGGAAACTCGGGTTTTTCATCCCGCAAACAGAAAACCGACCTCAGAACACACGTAATCTCTACGCACAGTATGACTTTATTTCTTTTTGTTTTGTTTATTCACTCATTTAGCAATCAATTGCGACAGGTGAGGTTTTCCTCCGGGATTGCTCCGGTTTTTCCTCACTTACAGGACACCATCTGAAACTTTACACCTGAAACATACGTTTTGGATAGATAAGGATTGTTTGGCTTCTCTTTTTCGACACAGGAACGGAATCTGCTTGTTTTCTACTGATTGCACATCTACAGAATATCTGCAAGTCAATTTGCTAGAGAGAAGTGGCCATCAGAGCTTGTGGGTACGAGAATGAACAAATCGCCACGTATTATAAGTCAATTAAAGAAGTCATATTTTCAATCATTTGATTCCTATGTATATAATAAACATGATTATGGTTTGGATTTTTGTTTGTTTGTGTTACATAGATGTAGTTGACAACACCGATTACAGATTTTGGAATACGTATGTCATCCCTCCGAATCCCCTTTCTGCCGAAAATAATCGGTAGATCTGACCCTTTTATCTATCCCAAGAGCGACTATTTTTTACATTATATTTTATACAACTTCAATTTGAGAGTAACGATGACAGCAATAGCATTCGAGGAACAAGACCATACTTATTAGTACTGTGCCTAAAACTCAAATAAAAAATTAAAATTTATAATTTATTTGGTTAAATTTTTGTCCATGCGATAATATGGGCAGGACTGTTCCGAAAAATTCATTTGCTGTTGGATGGGTTGAAGCCGCCATCCACCTGTTCGTATTATCTCCAAATTCGTTGATGATTGCCTCAACAACACGCGATGACCAACACCAAAATTGTCCTTTTGATATTGGTTTTCTATAATGTCCCTAATGATCATTATTACAAACGTTGTTGTTATTTGGTTTTTAGGAGCATTAGCAACTAAGGTCATATTGCTCCGGGATATGTGGTGGTCATTCCCTGACCTTTCCGCATCCTCCGTATTTGGTGGTGACGGGCTCGAACCCCGGTCTAATCAAGAAGCGTGTGCTAAGCACTGCTGCGCCTTCCCACCTGGCTACGGAGGCACCTTCATTATTACAGGTTAGCAGTCAGTTATCAGGTGTAGTCCTTCATACATGATCAGGTGTAGTCCCCTAATGAAATACCCGATCATGTATCAATATTTACTGTTAGCTAACATCAAGTTTTATTTTTATATTTGCTCTACCCCTTTTTTGGACTTATAATCAAAATTGCCCACCCATATCTGATGCTGGCTATTACTCCTTATTCTAATTTAATCATTTTTTGCTTTACAGTTTCCTTCTGTCTAATTTGCTTTGATAAAAGTGTAAACTAAGAGGTCAAAAATGTTTTGTTTTTTTCACCCCCCCCCCTTTACGGCCAAACCAGGCCACGGCTGGTTTGGCCGTAAAGGGGGGGGGCTCATTTTCAGTAATGAGAGTAGCGTTAACGCGGCACTGGTGGATCATTGGATGTTATCTGTCCCAAGAGTTGGCCAGTTGTGGAACTTACTGATCGACTGTTGTACTTTTTCCCGAATTTCCTATTCTGCCATCTCTCATATTTCTTTGGTTTTCTTCCGCTCTAGGTCTATCCAGGGCGGGGAGCATGGCCGTTATGGCTAACTTCGCTAATCCATAAGTTGTCCCAGAACTCTTCGACTGCCTTCTAGTTGAAGGTCTGTTGCCTTCCTTCTGGTTGGACGTCCGTTGCCTTCCTTCTCCTCGTGTTCGATTTTCATATAGAAGGCTCTCCTGGTTTTCATAAAATATCGTGTTGTCTATTTGCCTCATTCTCCCCCTTGTTTAATGCCAAGGGTTTCTGCTGCAGGGTGTCAAGATATTCTTCAGTCCTCTGATTATAGGTCTCGTGTTTGCTGTTGATGTTGTCTTTCTTGAGGATGGTTTCACTTTTCTGATCAGTTTCTTACCTGGTTCACTTTTCTGATTAGCTTCTTATCAGCTTCTTCAGCTTCTTACCTGGTCCAATTGATCTTGTTCAGGTCAACTGAACTAAGCCAACGGACCCAGTGCCAATGGACTCGTAGGCACTGGGTTCGTTGGCCTGTCTTCACTCATCTCTTCTTCTATCTTCTGTTGTATCTTTCTTTCCCGGGATGGTTGTTCCTTGTCTTTGCGCTTTGTGTTGTGATGGTCTCTGATTTCTCTTCCATTCATTCTAGTTGCTTCTACAGCACAGTAAATGACTGTGTGGATGGTTTTTAGTGTTACTTCTTGGTTGTCGGATAATCCGATATTATTCGCTGATTGAAGTAGTCTGTGACTTTCCAGAGGATTCTTTTGGGTTTGTGATTCGGTATGGTGCGTGTCTTTGTGGGGTACATTCCCTCAAATTCTGCTAGGGCTTTCTTCCTCTCCTCTTCTATTCTGGATAATGCGGCCTCGGCCTTTCCACTGTAGCAGGTCCTGGTTGTAGTTCTTGTGCTACTTGCTGTTCCACCTCCAGTTCTGGTTCGGTTGGGTCCGTATTCGTTGTCCTTGGTAGTTGGTCCTCCACATCATGCTTGATTTTTCCAAGTTTGCAGGAGATATCAGGTTCTTTGTGACGATGTTCCGTCTCTGGTCTGCTATTTGCTTTTCAGTGATCCGAACAATCGGGAATCATTCCAACCACTTGGTGTGTAGTTTCGGCCTATACAGTACCACATCTGTCTGTAGTTTCGTTAGTTCGTAGTATGCTCGCATGATGAACGTATTCATTTCGATGCTCCGCTTCATGCGTCAGCTTCTTCTATCCTGGGCTGTCACTAGTGGAGTTCTTCAGGAAGCAATTCCAGTTGTTTGGGCTGAATGGTCTTGCCCTTCAGTTATGGTAGCTATATGGGAGACAGCACCACTGTTGTCCGCGAGAAATTGTCTCCGACTTTTCTAGCTGATCTCTCTGCCAATGCGAGTGACTGACTTTATCCTGCACCACACTCGATGCAGCATGCTCAATATTTCTTCTTCTCATCTTCACCCTGTTATGGAGGTGGATCAGTTTAGCTTCGGCTTTTGAATCCAGCGGTGGGCGATAGTTATTAAGAGCGACACAATATCGCGCCACTAGCTTCCTCATCCAACAAATCTATCTTGGGAAGGTAGGTCAGATGAAGCGACTTTCGCAATTTTACCAGCGATTTATTATTATTAGGAAAGCATTTTATCCTTTTATGGGAATTAAAGGTTATTCTTATTATTTGTTTATTAATCATTAAGAGACACTTCAGGATGATATTAGAAGCCATTGCTCACATACAGGATCAACCTATGAAATGAGCCAATTGTTTTACATCAGCTTCATCTTCATTTGTGTGTCTGTTCTTTGGTGGGCAGGTACTCTGGTGTTGCAATGATGACAACCCATTTGCGAAGTATAAGTCCACAACATGAGTGTTGCCTGATGGTGTGGAGTAATTTAAATTACGGTATAGTTTAGGGCTAAAGCCTCAAGTTATGTAATGCCCACCCACTGACTAGGAGCCAATAAGCTCCGAAATGGTACCATATGGGTGATGGTATTCGCTGACAATAAGTAACAATAGTCCTCTCCTATGGTGAAGCTTTACTTATTCTAGGTAGTGCAATATTATGGCAACTCTTTGTGAAGTAATCATTAAGTATATCTCATAATATGAGATATACTTAATGATGCCAATTTATAACTACTTAAGTAGTTGGCTATGTACTGAAATGATGCAATTGCACATTAGATAAACTCTTTGCATAACCTGAGCTTTAGCCCTAAACCATATTTGGGTAAAACTATTTCTTATTTTTGTCATTATAATTAAACCGCATTTTGAGAATGCATTATCTGGTAACGTCTCTTGTTGAACTTTGCTCCCAACGATATTGCCACACCTCTACTAATCTACTTCTAAATAACAAAACGTTATATAAACGCTGTATATATATATATATATATATAGCATTTAAATCTAAAAAAAATACTCTTCCAATTACTTGTAAAGCATTTATTGGAACGGTCTTGAAGCCAACGTCATTACCCTCTGTATGGATAATAACTTTTGTCTAAACTTAACAATATTTGTATGCTTAAAACATACAGAGACTGCATATACCACGAATGGGAAAAATACCGCCTTATAATATAAACCTAAAACCCTTTTCCCAAGGTCCCAATCAGCTTTTGTTACTCTAATAATTGTTGATGTAAATTTTTTTTATCGTATTACTTATATAATCAAGATGTGGGAAAAATGACAATTTGTCATCTAGTAAAATTCCTAAGTATTTAATTTGAGATCTCAAAGGTATTTGCTCTCCATTAATTATTAATTTCGGTGGCCTTCCATAATCTAACTTGCCTTTCAGCAACATCATTACTGTCTTGCTATCTGAGATCTTAAGTTTATTTACACCTGCCCACATACTCAGATCTTTTACTACAACTCCTCTCCTCTGCTCTAATACCTAGATTTACTCTCCGAATATGCTACTAAATCACCTGCACATGCAACCAACTTACAATGCACAATCTCTTTCTCCAGCCACTGATTGAACACCAATTCCAAAACATCGGATCGAGCACCAATTCTTGCGGACAGATTCCTCTATTAATAGCTCTACCAAATTTTAAATGTTGTGAATATACTTGAACTCTCTTAGAACTTCAATAACTTCTTAATGTGTGATACAATAATTGAGTACAATTTATGTTTCTTAATGAGCATAAAATGATCTCGTAAAATGCACACCTTGTCAAACGCACCTTCAAAATCTACAAATAGTGCCAAAACATATTTCCTTTTTAATTGTTAACTACACTGGTGTGCAAAACGTAAGGACTAACACTATTTCTAAAGGTTACAACCACAAAATCAAACGAAACAGCCTGTGGCGATTTGCATAATTGTGTGGCCGTTCAGTAAAAGGTTGATGCACATGCAAAAATTTGAATCGTGATGAGAGGGGTCACATAAGCAGATAAAAGCAGCAGTTCAGCAGTTATGCAAATTGCTGAATGGTGAGCACGATGGTTACAGACGTTCGATTGGTTTCAGACAGTGCTACAGACAACGAAATGGCCAGTAGACAACACCTGGATGACTTTACCCGGGGTCGAATAATTTGGAAGCTCGAGGAAGGTCGAACTGCGAGGAGTATGGCTGCAGAGTTCGGTATTGCCCATAGCATCGTCTCACGCGCGTGGTCGGCATTCAGAGCGACAGGTACAGCTGTTCGAAGGACCAGTGGTGGTGGTACACGAAAAACAACGCCCAATGATGACCGCTATATACTCCTACAGGCCAAGAGGGACCGACACCAGACAGCGGGATCCATTACAAACCAACTGCACAGGACGCAGGATATGGCAGTTTACTGTGACCAGGTGACTCCACAAAAGTGGACTGTTTACCCGACGGCCAGTACGCTGTGTCCCTTTAACACCTGCCCATCGGAGACACCGTTTACAGTGGTGCATCCAAGAATCACAAGGACTGGACAGAAACGCAATGGGGTAAGGTACTCTCTACTGATGAGAGTAGATTCAGACCGACCTGGCTAGCTGGGTGGGTAAAGTGCCTGCCTGGCAACCCAAAGGTCGCGGATTCGAATCCCGCCTCGGGCTTGGATCAATGTACTGCAAAAACCTTGGGAGGTGCATTATGGCCACAGAAGCCGTTGCGCCAACAACTACCAAAAAAAAAAAAAAAAAAAAAAAATAGATTCAGTCTGAGCAGCGATTCTGGACGTCAGCTGATCTGACGAGAGGTTGGCACCCGGTATCACCCCGCAAACATGACAGAAAGGGATCGATATGGCGGTCGAGGTGTTCTTGTCTGGGGAGGCATTATCTTGGATGGATGTACACAACTCCAGATACTGGAAGGCGGTACTGTAACCGGTGCAAGCTACTGTAGTGAGGTAATCCTTCCCCATGTGCATCTGTTCCCAGGTGCCATTGGCCCCGAGTTCGTGTTTATGGATGATAGCGCCACACCCCATCGCACTGCAGCTGTTGGTATCCTTTTGTAAAGTGAGGATATCGTTCGTATGGATTGGCGTGCAAGTTCCTGCGATTTAAATCCCATCAAACACATATGGGACGCTCTGAGGAGACGCCTAGTGGCACGTCGACATCACCAAAAAATGTTCACTGGCTGAAGATGGCGCTGACAGAGGAATGGATGATGTTACCGCAAGAATTTATCAACAACATTGTTGATATGTTCGTATGTTGATATGTATGGATTGGCGGTGCAAAGCCTGCATCGACATTAGGGGTGGCCATATCTCCTACTGAGGACCACCTCTTCCATTTGTTCCATCTTTGGCAGTGATGCATCTGTATCATGGCAGCCAGTGCTATGTTGTCATTTTTGAATAAAATCCCTCTGTACCGTTTCGTTTCCGTTGTTGTGTCCGTGTTGTTTCCTTCATCTTTTTTGTACCTCACGAGGTTCCTTTGGTATGCTTTTCCCATATCCACACCACTCCTGTGAGAAGCTACAGGTGAAAACCTGACCGGTCCTGAAGTTTTGCACAGCAGTGTATAACACACTAATGTATTTATAGCATTTTCGGTTGAAAGACCTTTTCTAAATCCAGACTGACCTAAACACTCCACTTTAGACTTGATAAATACATGTTCTAATCTTAAAAGTAACAACTTCTCAAACTTTTTTCCCAAATTATCCATTAGCGAAACAGGTCTATTTCACTAACAAATTTAACAGGTTTATGTATAAGCTTTAGAAGGGCAATTTTCCAGAACCCTGGAAAACTACCCTCCAACATACACTTATTATACAAAACTATTAATATCTCAGGATAACATCCATTCATTTTAGCCATGCCTGAAGTTTTATTTTCATTTAATATTAGAACATATTAATAAATATTGAGTAGTGAACAATTGTATATCGTTACTTCTCACATAACTTCAATGATCAACCCTAATTTTCCTTTATTCCTCAGTATCATCATCCAAATATCACACAAAAACAACTCGTCTGTGATAGTTTTAATGGTTGAATGCCAGTCACAAGTTTCTATATTATTTTAATTAATCGTATTAATAACATTTTAATGTGCAATTTGTCTCTTGACAATTTAAACAAAAGTCCCCAGGGATATGTATTCCCTGTTGTTAGTACACAAAATCCCTCAATGCAGTTAACTTATGTTCACATATTTCTTCCTGATATTGCCTCCCTTCAATTTTGTACAATTCTTTTGAATTTTTTTGCAAAGGTCTTATTTAGTCGGCTTGCATTACACAGTAAATCTATTTACAAAATGACTGCCCTCGAGGGTAGCACAGTTGGTAGCATTACCAATCCCCACACGCCCAGGCCTGCTTTTCTCTGTATTCTCCGGAGGCTCTAGGATGCCATGTGCGACCCCCGCTACGATGAGAGTGTCGAAGAGTTGTTTGTCCGTCCTTTCCCGTTCTTCATCTGCCATGTTTGTTCAAATTCGGATTATCGACATGATGCTGATAATCAAGATTTAGAAGTTACCCTTCAGTTCGTTATCAGAATTGCAGTGGAATGATGTGTTACATTCCTGGTTATGTCAAGTTGTTGCCAAGCAGCAAATGGGGCGATATTCTGAGCTTTCCCACAGTTCAGATGTTGCCCAAAGGACAAAATTGCTCTAGGTGCACAGTTCAACATTTATTCTGGGTATTAGGACAAAATTTACATCAGTTGGGACATGCCTTTCCAATATGGGTTGCCAGGTACATCGTGGTAAAAGAATCCGCAAAACTTGTCTTTCTTGGGACCTTTTCATGGTCCCTCTTCATAGTATCAAATTCTTTAGGTATGTTTCTTGAGAAAAATATACAAAGTGTATTCAGCATGTTCAGTGACGGGGTGCAGTGGTAGGCTTGAACCAGCAGAGAGCGATGCATAAAGTCGGGAGCGACAAATTATAATTTATATTTTTGGCGCATCTCACTTCTCTGTGAAGAAATTGGTTTTGATTATTCTCGGCTTCCAGAGTATGACGTTGAGGTCCATTGTATATAGTATAACCTTAAAATAAAGTTCTAGTGGGTAGCACCGTCTTCTCCAAATCGACTATAAAACTCCCGGGTTCGAGTCCCGCTAATGACGCAAGGAACTTTCATGGGCTTTTTTTCATGTGTGGCTGAGTTAGTAGATCTCAGATGAGGATAACAAGGTTTATTCTTCCCGAAACGAAGGTTTTTCGTTCCTGCAAAACAGGGATACGTTACATGAAAAGGCCTTTGTTGCGATCATTTTTCCTTCAGGGAGGAAACAATTTTATTTCAAACGCGACCAGACTAAAATACTTTTCAAGGTACCTCTCCGATAAACTATTTATTTCATTTCTCCTCATATTTAAATTGTGCAGATGGCTTAAAATAAAAGCGCCCAGAAATGTTTCACCTTTGTTGTAGGATAATATCCATAAAAACAGCAGAATAGTCATTTATTTGGTATAAATGGACTGCGAAGAATTTAAAAAAGATTTTTCTTGGTCTCTTAGTCTTTCTTGGTCTTTCCACAAATTATCTTGCTGTTGCACTACGATTGAAAGCCACTTCCCTTTTGAAGAGTGTTATTGCCCTTTATTCGAAATAATGTGTTATCATTTCACCAATGCATATTTTATCATAGTTACGCCCCTGCAACATTGACCTTCATCTTTAATCTTGTAACTTGATCTATAAAAGGCATTGAAAAGCAGCTGTCTCTAAAGAAGTTAAGTTCCACTTTATGCACAGTCACTACTAATTTGCTTTCATGGTCCTTTCTTCCCCCATCTCCGTCACATGTTACAAGTAAGAGTAATACCCAAATTTAAATCCAATAAATTTAGATCAATATTCATGCATTTATGTGCTTTGGGCCCCATACTACCCAAATCCAGCATTGCTGATCTCTAGAACGTTAAGTTACAAACATAAAATCTGAGATTCTAAAAAAAATATGTAATTTAAAGAACTCTGTGTCAACTCTTTTGTAGAAGAATATTATAAAACTCGGTTATACTCAGTTCTACGAGATACACTTCAATTTTTGTCAGCCATAATCAAAAGATTTTGAGTGCCTGAACCAGAGGCCAGTCCTGCACACCCCAGGGGCTAACATCTGGTGAGTATCTGCTTGGCACACGAAGGGTCCTGAGCTGGATATCATCATTCTTCTTTTTCTTGGTGATTCTCTCTCTCTCTCTCACGTGGTAATTCGGAAATATTTTTTTTTTTTGGCTGGTGCAGCATTAGCCTCAGGCTTCCTTGCACGATATGGCTAATAATAATAATAATATTAAGTTCGGGCTTTTAGTAGTGGTCTCCTGAGATATTTAAACAAGCGTTCGTGGGTAGCACAGATGGTATTATCATCGTCCTCTCCACACACAGTTGAAAAGACCTGAGGTTGAGTCCAGTGAATGACGCGACGAATTTTATGGCTTATTTTCACAGCGTGGCGAGTTAGTCGGTCTCAGGCGCGGGTAGCATGGTTAAAATCGGGTTTTACATCCGGCAAACAGCAAGTAGACTAAAGGACGCACGCAATTTACAGACATATATACGGCATAATATGGGCCCCCGTAGGTAGCACAGTTGGTTGAATCGCCGTCTTTCCCACACCTGGTGGAAAAGACCTAATTTCGAGTCCCGTCGATGACGGGAAGAATTTTTATGGGCCTTTTTCACAGTGTGACTGAGTTAGTTGATCTCAGGCGAGAGTAGCATGGTTTTTTCTCCCAGAAATCGGGTTTTTCGTCCAGAAAGCAGAAAATCGACCTCGGAACACACTCAATTTACTGACAATATACATGGAGCAACATGGCCTTAGTCGCGGATGCTCTTAAAACCCTACTACAACTACAGTGCAATATGGCCCATTCTGAAGAAATTCTTCCTATTTTTCTTAGCATCCTTTTCTAAAGATTAGGGTGGTAAAAAATTAAAACGATCTCGGGGTAATTGTGCAGTCAGATATGAACTTTCGGAGCAGTGCAGACAGGCTGCCAGAGCAGGTCATGCGGTATTGTCAATGATATACTGGAATTTTGCTAGTAGTTGAAAGGAGGTGATTATTTCTTCGTATAAGGCAATGGTCAGGCCACGCCTTGAGTACTGCGTACAGTTCTGGAGGCCTCATTTTAGGAAGGATGTAGAGTTGCTTAAGCAAGTACAGAGAAGGGGAACGAGGGGGTGCTCTTACGAAGAAAGGCTTAAGGCCTGCAAATTGCAGAGTCTGGAAAATAGGTACCTGTGAGGTGATCTGATTGAGGTGTATAAGGCCTTGAATGGGTTGAGCTGACTCAATTCTGATTGGATTCTTCCTCTTGCTCAGTTTACGAACCTGAAGGGGCATAAATTCAAGTTGAGGAGAGACAGTTATAGAATAGATGTGCAGGAATTGCCTTTAGCCAGCGGGTAGTTGATTGCTGGAACAAACTTCCATCTGTTGTTGTGGAAGTTTATAGCTTAAATAAATTCAAGAAGTAAATGAAGAAACATTTGGAGGGGCAGGATGTGTGAAATGTTTTTTTTTTTTTTTTTTTTAGGCTGATGCTCCATAAACCTGATTCTTGTATCACATGCCTCTTCTACTACTACTACTACTACTTTTACACTAGTGTGCAAAAATTAAGGACCTAGAGATGAGAAGCCACAGGTTTTCACCTGTAGCTTCTCGAATGAGTGGCCTGGATATGGGAAAAGCATACCAAAGGAACCTCGTGAGGTAAAGAAATGATGAAGGAAACAACATCGGAAACGAAACGGTACAGAGGGACTTTATTCAAAAATGGCAACATAGCACTGGCTGCCATGATACAGATGCATCGCTGCCAAAGATGGAACAAAAGGGAAGAGATTGTCCTCAGTAGGAGATATGGCCACTCCTAATGTCGATGCAGGCTTTGCAGTGCCTTCCACACTCAGAACAATGTTGTTAAGTTCTTGAGGTAACATCGTCCATTCCTCTGTCAGCGCCATGTTCAGTTAGTGAACATTTTCTGGTGGTTGTGGACGTGCCGCTAAGCGTCTCCCCGAAGCGTACCATATGTGTTCAATGGGATTTAGATCGCAGGAACGGGCACGTCAATCCATACGAACAGTGTCCTCACTTTACAAAAGCATATCAACAGCTGCAGAGCGATGAGGTGAGGCGTTATCATCCATAAACAAAAACTCGGGGCCAATGCCACCTCGGAGCAGACGCACGTGGGGAAGGATTACCTCAGTACAGTAGCGTGCACCAGTTACAGTACCGCCTTCCCATATCTGGAATTGTGTTCGTCCATCCAAGATAACGCCTCCTAGACGAGAACACCTCGACCGCCATATTTATGCCTTTCAGTGATGTTTGCGGGGTGATAACGTGTACCAACCTCTTGCCAGATCAGCTGACGTCCAGAATCGCTGGTGAGACTGAATCTGCTCTCATCAGTAAAGAGTACCTTACCCCATTGCGCTGCTGTCCAGTCCTTGTGATTCTTGGATGCACCACTGTAAACGGTGTCTCCGATGGGCAGGTGTTAAAGGGACACAGCGTACTGGCCGTCGGGCAAACAGTCCATCTTTGTAGAGTCACGTGGTCACAGTAAACCGCGATATCCTGCGTCCTGTGCGGCTGGTTTGCAATGGATCCCGCTGTCTGGTGTCGGTCCCTCTTGGCTTGTAGGAGTATAGAGCGGTCATCACTGGACGTTGTTCTTCGTGGACGACCACCACTGGTCCTTCGAACAGCTGTAGCTGTCGCTCTGAAGGCCGACCACGCACGTGAGACGATGCTATGGGCAATACCGAACTCTGCAGCCACACTCCTAGTTCGACCTTCCTCGAGCTTCCAGATTATTCGACCCCGGGTAAAGTAATCCAGATGTTGTCTACTGGCCATTTCGCTGTCTGTAGCACTGTATGAAACCAATCGAACGTCTGTAACAATCGTGCACACCATTCGGCAATTTGCATAACTGCTTAACTGCTGCTTTTATCTGCTTATGTGAGCCCTCTCATCACGATTAAAATTTTTGCATGTGCATCAACCTTTTACTGAACGGCCACAATTATGCAAATCGCCACAGGCTGTTTCGTTTGATTTTGTGGTTGTAACCTTTAGAAATAGTGTTAGTCCTTAAGTTTTGCACACCAGTGTAGTTAACAATTAAAAAGGAAATATGTTTTGGCACTATTTGTAGATTTTGAAGGTGCGTTTGACAAGGTGTGCATTTTACGAGATCATTTTATGCTCATTAAGAAACATAAATTGTACTCAATTATTGTATCACACATTAAGAAGTTATTGAAGTTCTAAGAGAGTTCAAGTATATTCACAACATTTAAAATTTGGTAGAGCTATTAATAGAGGAATCTGTCCGCACGAATTGGTGCTCGATCCGGTGTTTTGGAATTGGTGTTAAATGAGTGGCTGGAGAAAGAGATTCTGCATTGTAAGTTGGTTGCATGTGCAGGTGATTTAGTAGTATATACTGAGAGTAAATCTAGGTATTAGAGCAGAGGAGGGGAGTTTTAGTAAAAGATCTGAGTATGTGGGCAGGTGTAAATAAACTTAAGATCTCAGATAGTAAGACAGTAATGATGTTGCTGAAAGGCAAGTTAGATTATGGAAGGCCACCGAAATTAATAATTAATGGACAGCAAATACCTTTGAGATCTCAAATTAAATACTTACGAATTTTACTAGATGACAAATTGTCATTTTTCCCACATCTTGATTATATAAGTAATACGATAAAAAAAATTTACATCAGCAATTATTACAGAAACAAAAGCTGATTGGGGCCTTGGGAAAAGGGTTTTAGGTTTATATTATAAGGCGGTATTTCTCCCATTCGTGGTATATGCGGTCTCTGTATGTTTTAAGCATACAAATATTGTTACGTTTAGACAAAAGTTATTATCCATACAGAGGGTAATGACGTTGGCTTCAAGACCGTTCCAATAAATGCTTTACAGGTAATTGGAAGAGTATTGCCTTTAGATTTAAATGCTATATATATACAGCGTTTATATAACGTTTTGTTATTTAGAAGTAGATTAGTAGAGGTGTGGCAATATCGTTGGGAGCAAAGTTCAACAAGAGACGTTACCAGATAATGCATTCTCAAAATGCGGTTTAATTATAATGACAAAAATAAGAAATAGTTTTACCCAAATATGGTTTAGGTCTAAAGCTCAGGTTATGCAAAGAGTTTATCTAATGTGCAATTGCATCATTTCAGTACATAGCCAACTACTTAAGTAGTTATAAATTGGCATCATTAAGTATATCTCATATTATGAGATATACTTAATGATTACTTCACAAAGAGTTGCCATAATATTGCACTACCTAGAATAAGTAAAGCTTCACCATAGGAGAAGACTATTGTTACTTATTCTCAGCGAATACCATCACCCATATGGTACCATTTCGGAGCTTATTGGCTCCTAGTCAGTGGGTGGGCATTACATAACTTGAGGCTTTAGCCCTAAAGTATACCGTAATTTAAATTACTCCACACCATCAGGCAACACTCATGTTGTGGACTTATACTTCGCAAATGGGTTGTCATCATTGCAACACCAGGGTACCTGCCCACCAAAGAACAGACACACAAATGAAGATGAAGCTGATGTAAAACAATTCGCTCATTTCATAGGTTGATCCCATATGTGAGCAATGGCTTCTTATATCATCCTGAAATGTCTCTTAATGATTAATAAACAAATAATAAGAATAACCTTTAATTCCCATAAAAGGATAAAATGCTTTCCTAATAATAATAAATCGCGGGTAAAATTGCGAAAGTCGCTTCATCTGACCTACCTTCCCAAGATAGATTTGTTGGATGAGGAAGCTAGTGGCGCGATATTGTGTCGCTCTTAATAACTATCGCCCACCGCTGGATTCAAAAGCCGAAGCTAAACAGATCCACCTCCATAACTGGGTGAAGATGAGAAGAAGAAATATTGAGCATGCTGCATCGAGTGTGGCGCAGGATAAAGTCAGTCACTCGCATTGGCAGAGATATCAGCTAGAAACGTCGGAGACAGTTTCCGGCAGACAACAGTGATGCTGTCTCCCATATAGCTACCATAACCGAAGGGGCAAGACCATTTAGCCCAAACAACTGGAATTGCTTCCTGAAGAACTCCACTAGTGACAGCCCAGGGTGGAAGAAGCTGACGCTTGAAGCGGAGCATCGAAATGAATACGTTCATCATGCGAGCATACTACGTTAACTAACGAAACTACAGACAGACGTGATAATGTATAGGCCGGAACTACACACCAAGTGGTTGGAATGATTCCCGACTGTTCGGATCACTGAAGAGCGAATAGCAAACCAGAGACGGAACATCGTCACAAAGAACCTGATATCTCCTTCAAACTTGGAAAAATCAAGCAGGATGTGAAGGACCAACTACAAAGGACAACGAATACGGACACAACCGAACCAGAACTGGAGGTGGAACAGCAAGTAGCACAAGAACTACAACCAGGACCTGCTACAGTGGAAAGGCCGAGGTCGCATTATCCAGAATAGAAGAGGCGTGGAAGAAAGCCCTAGCAGAATTTGAGGGAATGTACCCCACAAAGACCTACACCATACCGAATCAGAAAACCAAAAGAATCCTCTGGAAAGTCACAAACCACTTCAATCAGCGAATAATATCGCATTATCCGAACACCAACAAGTAACACTAAAAACCATACACACAGTCATTTACTGTGCTGCTCTAGAAGCAACCAGGATGAACGGAAGAAAAACCAGAGACCATCACAACAGAAAGCGCAAAAACAAGGAACAACCATCCCGGGAAAGAAAGATACTACAGAAGATAGAAGAAGAGATGAGTGAAGACAGGCCAACGAACCCAGTGCCTACGAGTCCATTGGCACTGGGTCCGTTGGTCTAATTCAGTTGACCTGAACCAGATCAATTGGACCAGGTAAGAAGCTGATCAGAAAAGTGAAGCAAGTAAGAAACTGATCAGAAAAGAGAAGACCATCCTCAAGAAAGACAACATCAACAGCAAACACGAGACCTATAATCAGAAGATCGAAGAATATCTTGACACATTCCAGCAGAAACCCTTGGCATTAAGCAAGAGGGAGAATGAGACAAACAGACAAGAGGATATTTGATGAAAACAAGAGAGAACTTCAATAGGAAAATCGGACACGAGAAGGAAGGCAACAGATTTTCAACTAGGAAGCAGTCGAAGAGTTCTGGGATAACTTGTGGAGTAGCGAAGTTAGCTATAACGTCCATGCTCCCTGCCCTGGACAGATAGCATCCAATGATCCACCAGTGCCGCGTTAACGCTGCGGCAAAACTGGCCGTGGCTGAAGGCTTCAAAAGGGGGGGGGGCTCATTTTCAATGTACTTTATTTTTCAAGTCAAAAAAACAAAACATTTTTGACCTCTTAGTTTACACTTTTATCAAAGCAAATTAGACAGAAGGAAACTGTAAAGCAAAAAATGATTAAATTAGAATAAGGAGTAATAGCCAGCATTAGATATGGGTGGGCAATTTTGATTATAAGTCCAAAAAAGGGGTAGAGCAAATATAAAAATAAAACTTGATGTTAGCTAACAGTAAATATTGATACATGATCGGGTATTTCATTAGGGGACTACACCTGATCATGTATGAAGGACTACACCTGATAACTGGACTGCTAACCTGTAATAATGAAGGTGCCTCCGTAGCCAGGTGGGAAGGAGCAGCAGTGCTTAGCACACGCTTCTTGATTAAACCGGGGTTCGAGCCCGTCACCACCAAATACGGAGGATGCGGAAAGGTCAGGGAATGACCACCACATATCCCGGAGCAATATGACCTTAGTTGCTAATGCTCCTAAAAACCAAATAACAACAACGTTTGTAATAATGATCATTAGGGACATTATAGAAAACCAATATCAAAAGGACAATTTTGGTGTTGGTCATCAGCGTGTTGTTGAGGCAATCATCAACGAATTTGGAGATAATACGAACAGGTGGATGGCGGCTTCAACCCATCCAACAGCAAATGAATTTTTCGGAACAGTCCTGCCCATATTATCGCATGGACAAAAATTTAACCAAATAAATTATAAATTTTAATTTTTTATTTGAGTTTTAGGCACAGTACTAATAAGTATGGTCTTGTTCCTCGAATGCTATTGCTGTCATCGTTACTCTCAAATTTAAGTTGTATAAAATATAATGTAAAAAATAGTCGCTCTTGGGATAGATAAAAGGGTCAGATCTACCGAATATTTTCGGCAGAAAGGGGATTCGGAGGGATGACATACGTATTCCAAAATCTGTAATCGGTGTTGTCAGCTACATCTATGTTACACAAACAAACAAAAATCCAAACCATAATCATGTTTATTATATACATAGGAATCAAATGATTGAAAATATGACTTCTTTAATTGACTTATAATACGTGGCGATTTGTTCATTCTCGTACACCCAAGCTCTGATGGCCACTTCTCTCTAGCAAATTGACTTGCAGATATTCTGTAGATGTGCAATCAGTAGAAAACAAGCAGATTCGGTTCCTGTGTCGAAAAAGAGAAGCCAAACAATCCTTATCTATCCAAAACGTATGTTTCAGGTGTAAAGTTTCAGATGGTGTCCTGTAAGTGAGGAAAAACCGGAGCAATCCCGGAGGAAAACCTCACCTGTCGCAATTGATTGCTAAATGAGTGAATAAACAAAACAAAAAGAAATAAAGTCATACTGTGCGTAGAGATTACGTGTGTTCTGAGGTCGGTTTTCTGTTTGCGGGATGAAAAACCCGAGTTTCCGGGAGGAAAAACCCTGCAGTTCCGTTCAAGACCGACAAACTTGATCACCGCTTGAAAAGTCCTTTAAAAATTCCTACGGTCACTGTAGGAATTTTTAAAGGACTTTTTGAACTGACTAAGCGTAATCAGTCCAAAATATATTTTTACATGTTAATAAGTTTCAAGAAATAAAAATTTATTTACATCAATGGAAGCAGTATTCTACTTCATTAGTAAAACACTGAATTAAGTTAGTAAATTATTAGTAACACATTTAATAATTTAAAACATTTAAACGTTTAATAATTATTAATTAATAAATCAATAGTAAAACACTGAATTAACTAAGTTAAGCGTACTCTTGCAGGTTACACTCAGAAAAACTTACGAGATTTTGCAGAAAATTAAATTTAGTTCAATAATTTAATCTCACTTAAAAGTGGCTAAATTTAATAGACTAAAACTAAAAATTATTTTAAAAAGGATAAAATTAAAATTTAAAAATATAAATTATCTAATGTGAATAAATTTACATTTTTCTAGGTTAAAAAATCGTATTATTTTAAACCAAGGTGACCTATTTATACATATTTCTCAATGTACACTACACTTTCAAAAGTATTCGGACATTTGTCAAAAGAACGGATGTAGTATTCAGGAAATTAAAGGCAGAAATAGCTTCTTTCTTAGCTTCGATGACGGTTGCAATTTAATAAAGTAGAACTGAGATTACTTTCCAAAAATTACGGAAGTGGCGGGCGCATATTTGGCTTTAATCCCTTCGAGGGGGAGGAGTTCGTTCTTCCTCTATAGTCCCACTATCATCCCATAAATAAAGGAGAACTGAGTTCCCATGATTAAGAAGAGAACTATGTCCTGGGCAGAAAATTTGGTAACATCCTTCTCTTCCAGACAAAACTCAATCTTAACGCAGGACATGATCGTTCCACATTATCTGGATTTTCCGAACCCCCGTTGAGTCATCTTGGGTTATCCACTCAAGTTAATTATCGTAAATATTTTAAGTCTTCATCGCGAAGTGGTTATCTACACAAAGCCACGAGGAGACCCTTGCATCTAGGAGCCTTTTGGACTTGCTATCATCGTACACCTTTATGTATGCAGTAATGAATATATAATTGACTTGCTAACTGTTGGATTCGTGCTATAAAATACTGGTGTTAAGAGTTATTCATAAAGTATATAAAACAAGAAAAATAATTTTATTTTTTTGTGCGAATAAAAAAATTCCAGTTCATTTTTAAAAATAAATTCAGCAATTGCCGAATGGCTGTGGTTTGAAGTGATGACTGAGGAAGATGCCTTATATCGGGGGGTTCTGTTCTCGACCAATTTTGTTAACTTCCCACTGAAAAAAAAAAAAAAAAAAAAAGGAAAGCACTGCCATAAAAATAAATCATAAATAATGTCAATGCGTGGTATTTTTCCTATAAGTTTTACGATTATTAGTAGATAAAAAGAATGATATGGCATCCGATAAACAAATCTTTTTAAAACCCCTACACAACTCACATCTGCGATGCTTCCTTGACACTTTTGCAGCTGCTGCTTGGATGAGATGGACCTGTGTCATTAAGGGTCCGAATACTTTGGAGAGTAACAATAATCATCTAAAGGTACCATTAAACGCTCTATGAGAAAAGATCAGTGAGCAAACAGAGATTAGCCTAATATACAAACCAGGAGATTTGACCTTCCCACCCACCCCGCCATGGGTAGGTATGAACACGTTAAGTGGTCAACACCTCCGTTAAAAAAATGGAGCAAAGACAGTGGTATTTATATGTCCACAACAATATTTGGCCAACAGTATGACTTCCGGGCATCATTCTTACCGGAAAATTGTAATTTCAGAAATGTAACAATCAACTTTTGACAGGTTTGTCTCTCTGTTGTTCCATTCTTGTTGTTTTGTGAAAACTGTTTCCAATAACGCGAAAATTAGAGTAGATGGGCTGAGATGTGGCAATTGAAGTTTAACATTGATAAATGTAAAGTACTGCATATAAGCAGCAGTAACCCCAGAGTAACATATTAACTGTGTGGTACTACACTCAGGGTTGTAGATAATGAAAGGGACTGGGGGGTATTTGTGAAGTCAGATAGTTTTCTGAGTAGTGCAGACAGTCTGCAAAATAACTCATGGTTTCGTGTCAATGATAACAGGAATTTTTCTAGCAAGGATAAGGAGGTGATAATCCCCTTATATAAGGCAATGGTCAGGCCACACCTGAGTACTGCGTACAGATTTGGAAGCCTCATTTTAGGAAGGATGTAGAGCTGTTGGGACAAATACAGAGAAGGGCAACAAGACTGGCGAAGGGAACAAAGGGGGTGCTCTTATGAAGAAAGGCTTAAGTTATGCGAATTGCAGCTTCTGGAGCCAAGGCACCTGCGAGGCGATCTGATTGAGCAGGCTCAGTGCTGATGGGATTCTTCCTCTTGCTCAGATTACAAACCTAAGTGGACATAGTTGTATAGATTCAAACTGAGGAAAGACAGTTGTAGAATAGATGTGCGGTTATTATTATTTCGTATGGCAAAAAATGAGGTTACATTTGTAACAATGTCAAAAAATAAATAAATAAATTACAATAAGCCTAAAAACAATATTTACAGAAAAAAAATTATAAGTAACATTTGATGAATTAAAATGTAATGTCCAGTTTATTCGGCCACTTAATAGCATCATCAGTAACACTGTGTAGATCTTGGATGGAGCCTTCAAATCTCCTCTTTGGGCACTCCGAGATGACATGCTGGATGGTCTGGGGCACGTTGTCACAGTCGCAGAATGGGTTTTCAGTTTTTCCCCACTTATGCAGCCAAAACTTGCATCTTCCGTGATTTGTTCGGATTCTGTTCAGGGATGTCCATTCCTTTCTTGGTAAGTTGAAACCTGGAACAGCTCTGCATGGATCACTGACTAAGCCCAGGTGGTCGGGATTTGAAGTAGTCCAGTCTTCGCGCCAGGTCTGGTCAGCATTAAAATGTGACTTGATAAGTTTCTCGCCTAGCTTCCATGAGGGGTTCCTAGACTTCAATCTCTCCGGCTTCTGGGGGTTGCAATCCTGATGTATGGGCAAGTGAGGATTTCTTTGACATTTCTGCCATTCTTTCAGCAAGGCTATTTCTCTTCTTATATGAGGGGGATAGATGTTAGATAACACTGGTAGCCATTTTAAAGGTGTCGATTTAATGGTGCCTGATATTGTCCTCATTGTGTCATTCAGTTGGATATCAACTTTTACAGAGTGTGCACTATTAAGCCATACGGGGCAGCAATATTCTGCAACTGAGTAGACTAGGGCAAGGGCTGATGTTCGTAGCACCGTTGCGTTTGCTCCCCAGCCTGTTCCACTGAGTTTATGCAAGATGTTATTCCTAGTTTTTATCTTTGCTGCAATATTACAAAGGTGTTGTTTATACGTCAGTGTTCGTTCCATTATAATTCCCAGATATTTTGGGAAAGGGTTGTGTTTCAGTCGTTGACCTTTATATTCCACTTGTGGCATATAGTTAGCCCTATGATTATCCAGATGAAAACAGCTAACTTCGGTTTTATTTAAATTAGGTTTAAGTCGCCGTGTGTGAAAATATTTATTCAGGTTATGAAGATCCTTTGTAAGTACAATTTCGGCTGCATTGAAGTCAGTAGACTGGGCAGTCAGGGCTATGTCATCTGCGTACATGAATTTCCTAGAAGCAGTTGTTGGAAGATCTGCAGTATAGATATTAAATAATAATGGGGCTAGAACTGATCCTTGTGGTAAACCATCATTTAATATATAGGGCTTGCTCACTCTGCCGTTTAAGTGTACTTCAAACACTCTGTTGCATAACATATTGTTAAGTAGGATCGAGAGGGGCTTACAAGGAATAATCTTCAAAAATTTCAGAATCATTCCTTGTCGCCATACTGTGTCATAAGCTGATGTCAAGTCCACAAAGACTGCAATGGTCTTCTTCTTATCTTGGAATCCGTTCTCGATATGGCTGGTAAGTGCCAGTACCTGATCGCAGCAGCTTCGGCCTGGTCGGAATCCGGCATGTTCAATTGGTATGTGTTGGAAGGTTGTGGATGAAATTCTATTGTAAACCATTCTTTCAATTAATTTATAACATATATTTAAAAGTGCAATTGGGCGATAATCTTCAGGGCAAGATCCACTTTTCCCAGGCTTTAGGATGGCAACTATTTTAGTTCTCTTAAACAAAGACGGGAACCTACCATTCTGCAAGATGTCATTAAAAAATTTAACTAGCCAATTCAGAGCTCTTGGACCACAATGTTTCAGGAACTCTGGATATATTCCGTCCACTCCGGCTCCTTTGCCTGGTTTTATTTCCTTCAGAGCTGTTGAAATCTCTGCAATTGTGAATTCTCCTGAGAATTGGGAGGTTGGTTCAGCCAAGGATAGTCTAGTTCTTAATTCCTTCTTAAGTTTTTTGACTTCAACTTTGTTAGCATCGGTTGGTCTCTTGGAAATGTTGACAATTCTCTTGGCTACTTTTCCTAGGGATACTTCTGAGCTCTTATTAATATATTTGGGAGTACTACTTCCGAGTTTCCTCAGAAGTGTCCATGCTTTTCTGCTTGAGTGTTGGAAATTCATACCTGCTGTCATTATGTTTTATTTTTCTTTCCTAGCAGAGTCTAAGCATTGCAATAGTTCATCAGCAATTTCTGTTCTATTGCTAAGTTGGTATTCTTCATATAGCTCATCACATCTTCTGTTCCAGCCAGGAATGTATTCTTTCCTATATCCTCTGGGAATATGTTTCTTTGCTATGGAGCATATTAAACCAACAAATCGCTTATAATTGTCGGTTTTTGATGGGATCCATTGAATATTGTGATCCACTTCATTAGTGAAGGCTTCCCAGTGAGCTTTTCCAAAGTTCCAGCGAGGTACAGGCTTTGATCTTACTATTGGAACTTCGGTGCAAATTTTTACAAGAATTGGTCTATGCTGACTACGAGGAAAATTATTCAAAACTTTCCTGCTACACTGCAAAGGTCTTCCGCACTCATCTCTTGAGACAAAACAGAGGCCTGGGTTGGTATCTTTGTTCCATCTGCCTGAGTGAAAGGAACCTTTCTTTTTTGCATCATACATTAAGAAAACATCCTCGACTTCAGACCAGGCCATCACACCAAGGCCATCTGCATTAGTGTCAGCATAGCCCTAAAGAGTACTCCTACTGTTGAAATCTCCCATAATAATTGATGGATGATGCACATTCTGGATAGCTTCTTTACACCAAGGTCGAGATGGTGGTTTATAGATATTTATTATTTCCAGGCCCATCACCCCAACCCTGGTAGTGAAAATGTCATTAGTGCTTATGTCCAAAATTTCTATTTGGTCAATTTTATTTCGGATATGCGTAGTGGTACCATAGCTTTTATGGAAAGTAGCCGCGACAAGGCTGTATCCTGGTAATTTACATCTAGAGTAAAGTTGGTTTTGATCTTCACAGTGTGTTTCTTGTAGCAACACAACATCTACATGGTAGTCGTTAAGCACTTTTAAGAGGTAGTCACTTTTTGATCGGCTTATACCCTCAATATTAAGTTGAAGAATATTCAGAGGGTGTCCTATGTTCTTTGTTGTTGTTTGGTTCTGAAAGGAGCCATTTAGATTAGGATAATGTTCCATGTTCTAAGTATTAATATAATGCATCCTCTAATTGCTGGGATATCCAAAAGCAGAGTTCGAGGTCCAGCAGCCAACGCAGTTGCTCACTTAGCACCACCCGGGAGACATGTTTAGGGCAATTTAAGGTTATTCCTATGGACGTGTAGCAACGTTTGTCTCCCAGATGTGCGGTAATTTGCCTTTACCCAGCAGATGGTTGATTGCTGGAACAAACTTCCATTTGTCTTTGTAGAAATCGACAGCTTAAATAAATTCAAAGCAGAACTAGACAAACATTTGAAGTTAATGGATGGGTGAAATGGGGACGGTTTTTTTTTTTTTTTTTTTGCTAATGCTGTATAAGCTTGCTTTCTTGCATCATAGGCCTCTACCAGTGCTAAAAACCTTGGTATTTAAATGGTGCTAATTTCTCTAAGTTCAGTTGTTGGCGTATTGAATCGCACACCAGACTACAATATGCGCACTGATGTCTAAGATAGGAATATAAAATCTGAGATATCAAGAAAAGGAACAAGTTAGTTAAATGTACACAGTGAGTTACATTTCAGGCCAGTTCGATTTCTTTTTATAATTAATTGAATTTTTTTTCTGTTTCTGTGATTAATAAAAGTGAATATAGTTATCCCTTAATAGTTATCCCTTACTAAGATTTTATACTTTAAATTACTAAGATTTTATACTTTATAAATTACTATATAGAACACTTAATAAAACTATTTTATTAAGTGTTTTATTAAGTTTATGAAGTAACCCCAGAGAAACGTACCAACTGTGTGGTACTACACTTAAGGTGGTAGAAAATGAAAAAGACCTGGGAGTAATTGTGCAGTCAGATATGAAGTTTTCTGAGCAGTGCAGACAGGCTGCTAGGGCGGGTTATGGGGTTTGGTCAATGATATATAGGAATTTTGCTAGCAGGGAAAAGGAGGTGATTGTCCCTCTGTATAAGGCAATGGTCAGGCCACGCCTTGAGTACTGCGTACAGGTCTGGAGGCCTCATTTTAGGAAGGATGTAGATTTGCTTGAGCGTGTACAGAGAAGGGCAACACGATTGGTGAGGGGAATGAAGGGATTCTCTTACCAAGAGAGGCTTAAGTTCTGCAAATTGCAGTGGCTGGAGACTAGACACCTGCGCGGTGATCTGATTGAGGTCTATAAGGCCTTGAATGGGTTGAGCACGCTGAATTCTGATGGGATCCTTCCACTTGTTCAGATTACCAACCTACGGGGACATAAGTTCAAATTAAGAAAGGACAGATGTAGAATAGATGTGCGGAAATTTTCCTTTAGCCAGCGGGTGGTTAATTGCTGGAACAAACTTCCATCTGTCGTTGTGGAAGTTGATAGGTTAAATAAATTTAAGGAGGAACTGGACAGGCATTTGGAGGGAATGGTGTGATTTTTTTTTTTTTTTTTTTTTTGGCTGATGCTGCATAAGCTCCTACACTTGCTTTCTTGCATCATGTGCCACTACTACTACTACTACTACTACTACTACTATTTTCGTTCTCTAAACTTCGCCTTTCAGTTTAACTGCAACTGTATAATATTTATTACTCTTCTCTTCTGTACTTTGAAGTCTCTTTTCTGTCTGTATATATATGTTTGTCAATGATAACAGGAATTTTTCTAGCAAGGATAAGGAGGTGATTTTAGGGGATAATCAGCTCCTTATCCTTGCTAGAAAAATTCCTGTTATCATTGACACGACACCATGAGTTAATCTTGCAGACTGTCTGCACTAGTCAGAAAACTATCTGACTTCACAAATACCCCCCAGTCCCTTTCATTATCTACAACCCTGAGTGTAGTACCACACAGTTAATATGTTACTCTGGGGTTACTGCTGCTTATATGCAGTACTTTACATTTATCAATGTTAAACTTCAATTGCCACATCTCAGCCCATCTACTCTAATTTTCGCGTTATTGGAAACAGTTTTCACAAAACAACAAGAATGGAACAACAGAGAGACAAACCTGTCAAAAGTTGATTGTTACATTTCTGAAATTACAATTTTCCGGTAAGAATGATGCCCGGAAGTCATACTGTTGGCCAAATATTGTTGTGGACATATAAATACCACTGTCTTTGCTCCATTTTTTTAACGGAGGTGTTGACCACTTAACGTGTTCATACCTACCCATGGCGGGGTGGGTGGGAAGGTCAAATCTCCTGGTTTGTATATTAGGCTAATCTCTGTTTGCTCACTGATCTTTTCTCATAGAGCGTTTAATGGTACCTTTAGATGATTATTGTTACTCTCCAAAGTATTCGGACCCTTAATGACACAGGTCCATCTCATCCAAGCAGCAGCTGCAAAAGTGTCAAGGAAGCATCGCAGATGTGAGTTGTGTAGGGGTTTTAAAAAGATTTGTTTATCGGATGCCATATCATTCTTTTTATCTACTAATAATCGTAAAACTTATAGGAAAAATACCACGCATTGACATTATTTATGATTTATTTTTATGGCAGTGCTTTCCTTTTTTTTTTTTTTTTTTTTTCAGTGGGAAGTTAACAAAATTGGTCGAGAACAGAACCCCCCGATATAAGGCATCTTCCTCAGTCATCACTTCAAACCACAGCCATTCGGCAATTGCTGAATTTATTTTTAAAAATGAACTGGAATTTTTTTATTCGCACAAAAAAATAAAATTATTTTTCTTGTTTTATATACTTTATGAATAACTCTTAACACCAGTATTTTATAGCACGAATCCAACAGTTAGCAAGTCAATTATATATTCATTACTGCATACATAAAGGTGTACGATGATAGCAAGTCCAAAAGGCTCCTAGATGCAAGGGTCTCCTCGTGGCTTTGTGTAGATAACCACTTCGCGATGAAGACTTAAAATATTTACGATAATTAACTTGAGTGGATAACCCAAGATGACTCAACGGGGGTTCGGAAAATCCAGATAATGTGGAACGATCATGTCCTGCGTTAAGATTGAGTTTTGTCTGGAAGAGAAGGATGTTACCAAATTTTCTGCCCAGGACATAGTTCTCTTCTTAATCATGGGAACTCAGTTCTCCTTTATTTATGGGATGATAGTAGGACTATAGAGGAAGAACGAACTCCTTCCCCTAGAAGGGATTAAAGCCAAATATGCGCCCGCCACTTCCGTAATTTTTGGAAAGTAATCTCAGTTCTACTTTATTAAATTGCAACCGTCATCGAAGCTAAGAAAGAAGCTATTTCTGCCTTTAATTTCCTGAATACTACATCCGTTCTTTTGACAAATGTCCGAATACTTTTGAAAGTGTAGTGTACATTGAGAAATATGTATAAATAGGTCACCTTGGTTTAAAATAATACGATTTTTTAACCTAGAAAAATGTAAATTTATTCACATTAGATAATTTATATTTTTAAATTTTAATTTTATCCTTTTTAAAATAATTTTTAGTTTTAGTCTATTAAATTTAGCCACTTTTAAGTGAGATTAAATTATTGAACTAAATTTAATTTTCTGCAAAATCTCGTAAGTTTTTCTGAGTGTAACCTGCAAGAGTACGCTTAACTTAGTTAATTTAGTGTTTTACTATTGATTTATTAATTAATAATTATTAAACGTTTAAATGTTTTAAATTATTAAATGTGTTACTAATAATTTATTAACTTAATTCAGTGTTTTACTAATGAAGTAGAATACTGCTTCCATTGATGTAAATAAATTTTTATTTCTTGAAACTTATTAACATGTAAAAATATATTTTGGACTGATTACGCTTAGTCAGTTCAAAAAGTCCTTTAAAAATTCCTACAGTGACCGTAGGAATTTTTAAAGGACTTTTCAAGCGGTGATCAAGTTTGTCGGTCTTGAACGGAACTGCAGGGTTTTTCCTCCCGGAAACTCGGGTTTTTCATCCCGCAAACAGAAAACCGACCTCAGAACACACGTAATCTCTACGCACAGTATGACTTTATTTCTTTTTGTTTTGTTTATTCACTCATTTAGCAATCAATTGCGACAGGTGAGGTTTTCCTCCGGGATTGCTCCGGTTTTTCCTCACTTACAGGACACCATCTGAAACTTTTCACCTGAAACATACGTTTTGGATAGATAAGGATTGTTTGGCTTCTCTTTTTCGACACAGGAACCGAATCTGCTTGTTTTCTACTGATTGCACATCTACAGAATATCTGCAAGTCAATTTGCTAGAGAGAAGTGGCCATCAGAGCTTGGGTGTACGAGAATGAACAAATCGCCACGTATTATAAATCAATTAAAGAAATCATATTTTCAATCATTTGATTCCTATGTATATAATAAACATGATTATGTTTTGGATTTTTGTTTGTTTGTGTTACATAGATGTAGCTGACAACACCGATTACAGATTTTGGAATACGTATGTCATCCCTCCGAATCCCCTTTCTGCCGAAAATATTCGATAGATCTGACCCTTTTATCTATCCCAAGAGCGACTATTTTTTACATTATATTTTATACAACTTAAATTTTAGAGTAACGATGACAGCAATAGCATTCGAGGAACAAGACCATACTTATTAGTACTGTGCCTAAAACTCAAATAAAAAATTAAAATTTATAAATTTATGATTTATTTGGTTAAATTTTTGTCCATGCGATAATATGGGCAGGACTGTTCAGAAAAATTCATTTGCTGTTGGATGGGTGAAGCCCCCATCCACCTGTTCGTATTATCTCCAAATTCGTTGATGATTGCCTTGTTGAGGTTGATCCCATATGTGAGCCATTGCTCACATATGGGATCAACCTATGAAATAAGCGAATTGTTTTACATCAGTGTACTTTATTTTTCAAGTCAAAAAAACAAAACATTTTTGACCTTTTAGTTTACACTTTTATCAAAGCAAATTAGAGAGAAGGAAACTGTAAAGCAGAAAATGATTAAGTAAATATGATTAAATTAGAATAAGGAGTGATAGCCAGCATCAAATATGGGTGGGCAATTTTTATTATAAGTCCAAAAAGGGGTAGAGCAAATATCAAATTAAAATTTGATGTTAGCTAACAGTAAATATTGATACATGATCGGGTATTTCATTAGGGGACTACGCCTGATCATGTATGAAGGACTACACCTGATAACTGGACTGCTAACCTGTAATAATGATCATTAGGGACATTATAGAAAAATCAATATCAAAAGGACAATTTTGGTGTTACTTCTTGGTTGTCGGGTAATACGATATTATTCGGTGATTGAAGTGGTTTGTGACTTGCAAGAGGATTCTTTTGCGTTTCTGATTCGGTATGGTGCGGGTTTTTGTCTGGTACATTCCCTCAAATTCTGCTAGGGCTTTCTCCCACTCGTCTTCTATTCTGGATAATGCGACCTCGGCCTTTCCACTGTAGCAGGTCCTGGTTGTAGTTCTTCTGCTACTTGCTGTTCCACCTCCAGTTCTGGTTCGGTTGTGTCCGTATTCGTTGTCCTTTGTAGTTGGTCCTTTACATCATGCTTGATTTTTCCAAGTTTGCAGGAGATATCAGGTTCTTTGTGACGATGTTCCGTCTCTGGTTTGCTATTCGCTCTTCAGTGATCCGAACAGTCGGGAATCATTCCAGCCACTTGGTGTGTAGTTCCGGCCTATACATTATCACGTCTGTCTGTAGTTTCGTTAGTTAACGTAGTATGCTCGCATGATGAACGTATTCATTTCGATGCTACGCTTCAAGCGTCAGCTTCTTCCACCCTGGGCTGTCACTAGTGGAGTTCTTCAGGAAGCAATTCCAGTTGTTTGGGCTAAATGGTCTTGCCCCTTTGGTTATGGTAGCTATATGGGAGACAGCACCACTGTTGTCCGCGAGAAATTGTCTCCGACTTTTCTAGCTGATCTCTCTGCCAATGCGAGTGACTGACTTTATCCTGCACCACACTCGATGCAGCATGCTCAATATTTCTTCTTCTCATCTTCTCAGTTATGGAGGTGGATCAGTTTAGTTTGGCGTTTGAATCCAGTGGTGGGCGATAGTTATTGAGAGCAACACAATATCGTGCCACTAGCTTCCTGTGCCAAAAAATCTATCTTGGGAAGGTAGGTCAGATGAAGCGACTTTCGCAATTTTACCCGCGATTTATTATTATTAGGAAAGCATTTTATCCTTTTATGGGAATTAAAGGTTATTCTTATTATTTGTTTATTAATCATTAAGAGACACTTCAGGATGATATTAGAAGCCATTGCTCACATATAGGATCAACCTATGAAATGAGCGAATTGTTTTACATCAGCTTCATCTTCATTTGTGTGTCTGTTCTTTGGTGGGCAGGTACTCTGGTGTTGCAATGATGACAACCCATTTGCGAAGTATAAGTCCACAACATGAGTGTTGCCTGATGGTGTGGAGTAATTTAAATTACGGTATAGTTTAGGGCAAAAGCCTCAAGTTATGTAATGCCCACCCACTGACTAGGAGGCAATAAGCTCCGAAATGGTACCATATGGGTGATGGTATTCGCTGAGAATAAGTAACAATAGTCTTCTCCTATGGTGAAGCGTTACTTATTCTAGGTAGTGCAATATTATGGCAACTCTTTGTGAAGTAATCATTAAGTATATCTCATAATATGAGATATACTTAATGATGCCAATTTATAACTACTTAAGTAGTTGGCTATGTACTGAAATGATGCAATTGCACATTAGATAAACTCTTTGCATAACCTGAGCTTTAGCCCTAAACCATATTTGGGTAAAACTATTTCTTATTTTTGTCATTATAATTAAACCGCATTTTGGGAATACATAATCTGGTAACTTCTCTTGTTGAACTTTGCTCCCAACGATATTGCCACACCTCTACTAATCTACTTCTAAATAACAAAACGATATATAAACGCTGTATATATAGCATATAAATCTAAAGGCAATACTCCTCCAATTACCTGTAAAGCATTTGTTGGAACGGTCTTGAATGCTCTTATAGAAGCCAACGTCATTACCCTCTGTATGGATAATAACTTTTGTCTAAACGTAACAATATTAGTATGCTTAAAACATACAGAGACCGCATATACTACGAATGGGAGAAATACCGCCTTAAAATATAAACCTAAAACCCTTTTCCCAAGGTCCCAATCAGCTTTTGTTACTCTAATAATTGCTGATGTAAATTTTTTTTATCGTATTACTTATATAATTAAGATGTGGGAAAAATGACAATTTGTCATCTAGTAAAATTCCTAAGTATTTAATTTGAGATCTCAAAGGTATTTGCTCTCCATTAATTATTAATTTCGGTGGCCTACCATAATCTAACTTGCCTTTCAGCAACATCATTACTGTCTTACTATCTGAGATACTCAGCTCTTTTTCTACAACTCCCCTTCTCTACTCTAATACCTAGATTTACTCTCAATATATACTACTAAATCACCTGCATATGCAACAAGCGTTGCATTCGTTGTTGTGTCCGTGTTGTGTCCTTCATCATTTCATTACCTTGCGAGGTTCCTTTGGTATGGTTTTCCCTTATCCAGGCCACTGGATATGGGACACCAGTGTATAACCCACTAATGTATTTATAGCATTTTCGGTTGAAAGACCTTTTATAAATCCAGACTGACCTAAACACTCCACTTTAGACTTAATAAATACATGTTCTATTCTTAAAAGTAACAACTTCTCAAACTTTTTTCCTAAATTATCCATCAGCGAAATAGGTCTATTTCACTAACAAATTTAACAGGTTTATGTATAAGCTTTAGAAGTGCAATTTTCCAGAACCCTGGAAAACTACCCTCCAACATACACTTATTATACAAAACTACTAATATCTCAGGATAAGATCCATTCATTTTAGCCATGCCTGAAGTTTTATTTTCATTTAATATTAGAACATATTAATAAATATTGAGTAGTGAACAACTGTATATCGTTACTTCTTACATAACTTCAATTATCAACCCTAATTTTCCTTTATTCCTCAGTACCATCATCCAAATATCACACAAAAACAATTCATCTGTGATAGTTTTAATGGTTGAATGCCAGTCACAAGTTTCTATATTAATTGAATTAATCGTATTAATAACATTTTAATGTGCAATTTGTCTCTTGACAATTTAAACAAAAGTCCCCAGGGATATGTATTCCCTGTTGTTAGTACACAAAATCCCTCCATGCAGTTAACTTATGTTCACATATTTCTTCCTGATGTTGCCTCCCTTCAATTTTGTACAATTCTTTAGAATTTTTTTGCAAAGGTCTTATTTAGTCGGCTTGTATTACACAGTAAATCTATTTACAAAATGACTGCCCTCGAGGTTAGCACAGTTGGTAGGATTACAAATCCCCACACGCCCAGGCCCAGGCCTGCTTTCCTCTGTATTCTCCGGAGGCTCTAGGATGCCATGTGTGACTCCCGTTAGTGAATCCTGCTAATGACGCAAGGAACTTTTATGGGCTTTTTTTCATGTGTGGCTGAGTTAGTAGATCTCAGATGAGGATAACGAGGTTTATCCTTCCGGTAACAAAGGTTTTTCGTTCCAGCAAAACAGGGATATGTTACATGTAGGATTATTTTATGGCCTATAAAATGCACCTAGCATCTACTCTACTAAAATTGTTGCTGTGCTTGTTGGAGGGTTTAAATGTCTAAAGCCGGCCCAATAGCACGAAGTGAAGCTTAGCGAAAGTGAAAATTGCCATCAGCTCCTGAAATTAGCTATAGGATTTCGCATTTTGGAATGGCAGTGATCCATCGTTCATTGCCGTAAATTTGCTGCAGAAAACTGAACTTGCACATGAAACGAAAAAAAAAAGTTACTTGAATAGCATCGCCATCAATCGCTTCTGTATTTAAGGTGTGTGTTGGCTTTTATTGGGAACAAGCTGTTGCTCTATTAGGAACGTATCTTTTATTACGATCATATAATTCTTTTCTTCATCTGAATCGGCTCTTAACTCTTTTTTCCTACTGGACCACCTATGAAAAGGCCTTTGTTGCGATCATTTTTCCTTCAGGGAGGAAACAATTTTATTTCAAACGCGACCAGACTAAAAGACTTTTCAAGGTACCTCTCCGATAAACTATTTATTTCATTTCTCCTCATATTTAAATTGTGCAGATGGCTTAAAATAAAAGCGCCCAGAAATGTTTCACCTTTGTTGTAGGATAATATCCATATAAACAGCAGAATAGTCATTTATTTGGTATAAATGGACTGCGACGAATTCAAAAAAGTTTTTTCTTGGTCTCTTATGCAGCGTGATTTCCACAAATTATCTTGCTGTTGCACTACGATTGAAAGCCACTTCCCTTTTGAAGAGTGTTATTGCCCTTTATTCGAAATAATGTGTCATCATTTTACCAATGCATATTTTATCATAGTTACGCCCCTGCAACATTGACCTTTATCTTTAATCTTGTAACTTGATCTATAAAAGGCATTGAAAAGCAGCTGTCACTAAAGAAGTTAAGTTCCACTTTATGCACAGTCACTACTAATTTGCTTTCATGGTCCTTTCTTCCCCCATCTCCGTCACATGTTACACACAAGTAAGAGTAATACCTAAATTTAAATCCAATAAATTTAGATCAATATTCATGCATTTATGTGCTTTTAGCCCCATACTACCCAAATCCAGCATTACTGGTCTCTATAACGTTAAGTTACAAACATAAAATCTGAGATTCTAAAAAAAATATGTAATTTAAAGAGCTCTGTGTCAACTATTTTGTAGAAGAATATTATAAAACTCGGTTATACTGTGTTCTAAGAGATACACTTCAATTTTTGTCAGTCATAATCAAAATATTATGAGTGCCTAAAACTGAGGCCAGTCCTGCCCAGTTCGAGCTTTTATTAGGGAATATGATCTCCTGAGATATTTAAACAAGCGTTCGTGGGTAGCACAGATGGTATTATCACCGACCTCTCCACACACGGTTGAAAAGACCTGAGGTTGAGTCCAGTGAATGACCCGACGAATTTTATGGCTTATTTTCACAGCGTGGCGAGTTAGCCGGTCTCAGGCGCGGGTAGCATGGTTAAAATCTGGTTTTACATCCGGCAAACAGCAAGTAGACTAAAGAACGCACGCAATTTAGAGACATATGTACGGCATAATATAGGCCCTTATAGGTAGCACAGTTGGTTGAATCGACGTCTTTCCCACACCTGGTGGAAAAGACCTAAGTTCGAGTCCCGTCCATGACAGGAAGTATTTTTATGGGCCTTTTTCACAGTGTGACTGAGTTAGTTGATCTCAGGCGAGGGTTGTATGGTTTTTTCTCCCAGAAATCGGGTTTTTCATCCAGCAAGCAGAATATCGACCTTGGAACACACTCAATTTACTGTACTGACAATATACATGCTACAACTGCGGTGCAATATGGCCTCTTCTGAAGAAATTCTTGCTATTTTTCTTAGCATCCTTTTCTAAAGATTAGGGTGGTAGAAAATGAAAACAATCTGTGGGTAGTTGTGGAGTCAGATATGAACTTTCGGAGCAGTGCAGAAAGGCTGCCAGAGCAGGTCATGCGGTATTGTAAATAATATACTGGAATTTTGCTAGTAGGGGAAAGGAGGTGATTATCTCTTCGTATAAGGCAATGGTCAGGCCACGCCTTGAGTACTGCGTACAGTTCTGGAGGCCGCATTTTAGGAAGGATCTAGAGTTGCTTAAGCAAGTACAGAGAGGGGGAACGAGGCGGTGCTCTTACGAAGAAAGGCTTAAGTTCTGCAAATTGCAGAGTCTGGAAAATAGGTACCTGTGAGGTGATCTGATTGAGATGTATAAGGCCTTGAATGGGTTGAGCAGGCTCAATTCTGATTTTCTTCCTCTTGCTCAGTTTACGAACCTCAAGGGACATAAATTCAAGTTGATGAGAGACAGTTATAGAATAAATGTGCAGGAATTGCCTTTAGCCAGCGTGTAGTTGATTGCTGGAACAAACTTCCATTTGTTGTTGTGGAAGTTTATAGCTTAAATAAATTCAAGGAGGAACTGGAGAAACATTTGGAGGGGCCGGATGTGCTAAATGTTTTTTTTTTTTTTTAGACTGATGCTCCATAAGTCTGCTTTCTTGCATCACATGCGTCTACTACTATTGAAACTTTAAAAAACGTTTTATAACTTCTTTTAAGAGATCAACTCACTCGGCTTGTTACCGTGTTCACAAGAAATACAAAAGTGAAACGTACTTTTTGTGAACCGTTTTATGAACAAAAGTTCATAAAACGGTTTTTGAAGTTTAAATTGTATGTGAATTAATGTATATTCATTTATTTCGTGGTTTTTAGGTTTTTGCGACAATTGTTTTTCAATTCTCATGATGGCATGTGATGTTGGTTGGTTTTTTGGGGATTGGTGGCCGCCGTATTAACGTAATTCTTTCCGATTCACTTGGCGTGAGATGAGAATTGAAGGCATGATGGTTTTTAATTAATACCTATTTTAATTTGATTTATTTATGACCATGCACGTGGGGTAGGTTCATATTATAATCATTCGCGATTGAGTGTTGAGAGATTAACAGTATTAACTCTTATAATTTATAATTTTTATCACCTTAAATTATAAGAGTTAATCTCTTATAATTTAAGGTGATAACAATTAGGAATTACCTTGTTGCTGCTACTTTTCTCAGTCGTGGTATAGTTTACTTCCTGTAATTGCACAGAATAAAGAAGGTCTCATATTAATAGCAGCTAAATGACTCATGAACCGGTGCCATACCACCATTTTGCTTATTGGAGGCTTGAAGCGGTAAAACCATGTTTAGTCTCCAGAGCAAAACTCCATCAACCCTTATCTCTTCCATCCTGAAGCATGATTGATCTGTTTTGAAGTTATGATAACGATGATGGCGAGATACAATCTTCAATAAATTTCGAGGGTATAGCTGGTGTTCGTAGGCTGGCAACTAGACAGTCCACCAGACCGAACCTAATAGTAACTCTCTAGGGTCTGCGCGGCTAGCACAGTGGTATCGTCACCGTCCTCCCCAAATCGGGTGCAAAAGGCTCGGGTTCGAATTCCATCGATGACACGAGGAACTTTAATGGGCTTTTTTTCACTCCGTGGCTGAGTCATTCGGTCTCAGGCGTAGATAACAAGGTATTTACCCCCAGAAACTGGGGTTTTTTCATTCAGCAAAACAGGCAAATCGACCAGAGAACACACGCAATTTACAGACACAAATACCGATTTATGTAATCAATTACGTAATCAATAACCCTAATATAATTTCATATTTCATACATGTCCCTCCCCTACTTTTCTATTCTACTGAAAACATCATGAATAGTCAAACTAGTAGAACAAACTTATATGTGAAAAGATATAAACCTCCCAAACACTTCCTCGTTCATTTCAGAAATATACGTGGTCTCAGTTCCAATCTCAACGATGTCCATTTCCACTTATATAGTCTGCCCAGCCCCATTTTTTCTGACAGTCTCAATAGTCGGTTGATTCAACCACTGCTAATTTAAGTTGTCCTGTTTATTCACCCTATACGATTCCTTTCACTTCAATGGTAGTATTTGTGCATATGTGCGCTCCGATATTCCTTGTCAGAGACTTCATAATTTGGAATCTCTTTCGATCTTCTCTGGCTTAAAATCTCTATCTCACTTTGCAAGTTCATCTGTTGCCTGTATCGTAATTCCAATTCCACTAACCACTTGGAAATCTTTGACTTCCTTTCTTTGAAACTTGACTTTCTGCAGTCCAACTTTCATTAATATTGAGGTAATTTTCCGAGATGATTTTTAAGAGTACAATTCCAGCTGGTTGCCGACTTCTAGTCACACGGACCTAGCTGGTCAAGTTGCTGAGACTTTTAAAATTACTAATGACCTTGCACGTATTGTTCATTTACCTAGCAGAATACCAGACAGTCCTGACCCCTCAGCCTACACTCTTGATCTTTTTGTCAAAAACCCCTTCCAAGTACAAAGTCGAGATGAGTGGTCCTCTAGGCACCTCAGAGCACAACTTGAGGATGGCTTCTCCAATGGAGCCTTTCTCTCGTTGCCATTCTCAACTAGTATTGTTTGGCGTTACAAGAATGCAAAACTGGATAATCTGCGAGATTTCTATTTTTGTTTCCCTTGATTGAATTACTGTTGTTAATCTTCTGATGTCAGTGTTTGCTCAGATTAGATCAGTGAAATTATTCTTGTAGGGGTTTGCGTTGGTAGCACAGTGATATCATCGTAGTCCTCCCCACACTGGGTGGAAATGGCACAGGTTCGAATCCCGTCGATGACGCGAGGAAGTTTAGTGGATTTTTTTTCATTCCGTGGCTGAGTTATTCGGTCTCAAGGTTTTTTTTCTCCAGAAACTGGAGTTTTTTCGTCCAGCAAACAGGCAAATTGACCAGAGAACACACGCAATTTACAGACAAAATAAATATATGGGTAGATGTAATGATTTACAGGGGACCCTAATATCATAATTTTTTTATTCTTGTAGGGATGAAATCCTTTATTCCATATTAAAATCTTGTCCTTTTTTCCAATAAATGCCCTAAGGCTGTCCAAGATAAGAATGCTGCATATTGCAATTGGCTTGCATCCAAATATCCAGATCCATTTTCTGCCTAAAATATACCAAAGCTAGCAACAATTGTAAAGCAGTTATTGATCAGTCCAAACTAGATTTTGAACAGGCTAAAAGTAGAAAACTTACTTCTTGTCCAAATGCTAGTCGCGCATTCTGGTCTCTTGATAATTCTGTTGGGCGCATCTTTTGCCCATCTCTTCTTTCACCTCTGTTAAAATCCGATGATTCTATTGCCACCTCAGCTAAAGAAGAAACCAACCTGTTAGCATCCCACTGTTCTTCTAAATATGTCAGTTTTCCTCTTGTTCAAATTACAAACCTGAGTAGGCATTAATTCAAATTAAGGAAAGATAGCTGTAGAACAGATGTGCGGAAATTTGCCTTTAGCCAGCGGGTAGTTGATTACTGGAACAAACTTCTATGCTATGGTTGTGGAAATTGATAGCTTAAATAAATTCAAGGAAGAACTGGACAAACGTTTGGAGCCAATGGGTGGGTGAAATGGAAAGGTTTTTTTTTTTTTTGGCTGATACTGTACAAGCTTTCTTTCTTGCATCGTATGCCTCTAATAATCCTAATGTTAATGCTTTTAAAGATTACCCTGACTTCTAATCTTTGTTGGCGTTTTCACATCATAAATAATGCTTTCTCTGCATCTAAAAAACTGTTTTCTCTTTCGCTTTTGCGCTAGTTTTCTTCTAAACAGCTACTCACTCTGTACAAATCTCAAACCCACTCTACCATGAAATATTGTTCCTACACCTGGGGTGATCCCGAAACCTCTCTCAGGCTTCTAGATTCCATTCAAAAGAGGACAATTAGGTTAATTAATGACTCATATCTTAAAAAGTCTCCACTCTCTCTCTCATTGACTTCTGTTTCTGCTGCATACCTTATCTGCAAATACTTCCATGGGCACTGTTCTTCTGGATTGGATTCTATAGTTCCCCCTCTCTCTTCCAGACCAGTCCAAGCACCTGATACAACCAAGACAGTTAGCATCCTCTTACTGTCAAACTTCAAACTCACAGAACCATCTTTTCTTCTTCCTCATTTATTCCTTCGACTTCCGTTTCTGGAATAAACTTCGTTCACACGTATTTCCTGAAAATTAAAATCTACAGAAGTTCAAGTCTAATGTCAACAAATTTTCTTCAACTTCTTCTCAACCTTCAACTCACGCACAGTACTAAGTACTATAGATTCTAATACATTTTGTTGTTGTGGTTTTCATAACTGACATTTATAATGTCAGTTAGTCATTTGCGAAAGTGGTTATAATCATCATCGTCCTCCCAGACCACACAGAAACGGCATGGCCTCGAATCCTCTCAATGACTTGAGGAACCTTTTTCAAAACGTGGCAGAGTTAATCGATCGGTGATCGTAATTGCTTTGTTCTTTCTACCGGAAATTGAATTTCTTTTTTTAACAAACTGGAAAGCGCCCTCACAATACATGCTATTTACAGATACGATAAAATGACTCCTCGCAGCCCTAGTGTATTTAACACATACGCACCCACACACACACACACACACATGCGTATAAGCATGATGCTTATTCCCGTACTACATAATGTGCAGTGACTATAGAAACGCAGCAATATCTACTTACAGAATACATGAAATGTATTCTGTAAGTTCTCTACGTTTTGACCACAGAATACATTTCATGTATTCTGTGGTCAAAACGTAGTCATGATTTCGTTCTGATTACAATCAGAATTAAAAGCATTAATAAAGATTATAATTACAATCCGATTAATGATTGTAACCACGATTATAATCATGATTACATTGATGATTACGTTCAACGTAATCATGAATGGTCAGAACCTGAAATGTATTCAACGAAACAAAGAACACATGAAAGTTACTGGCACATTACAATGATGCCAAATGTCCCTAATTTTTAGCACTTGATGCCAAATACTCAAAAACAAGGAATCGAGCACATGGCTATGCAATTAATATATAACAATAAATTAATAATAACGCAATTAATATATAAATTACTATTCAATGAACAATAAAAAAAGAAGAAGAATGAGAAATGAATGTAACTAGAGGCTGCAGAATTGCGATGGCATTAACATAGGTGAAACTCGCTCATACATTAAAATCTCGCATGGCAGAGCACATTATGGCCATCAAGACGATCTTGAGGAATCCGCAGTTGTTACCCATGTGCAGAACATTTTACAAGTGTTTTTATGAAGACACAAATAAGATTTGTTACTCACGTTTTTTCAGATTTTTTTTTTTTTTGTTTTTGTTTTAAAAAAAGGTTTAGAGTTACTTAGAAATTTTTCATAAAGGCAATAACCAGGTGCACAAGGGTAGGTATGCTGTCTTCTGTTAAAATCAGAAGCTATTGAGTTTCCCGAATAATAACATGCAGTGGAAACAAAAACGAACCGGATATGGAAATAAACGCAAGGATTGACATGGCCAGGTAGTATTTTCTTAAAATGAGACCTGCATTTTACAATGGAAACCTGGATCTCCACCTTAGAATCCGGATGATGAGATGTTACGTTTGGTCAGTTTTATTGTATGGTGCCGAGACATGGACACTGAAAACTAATACCTCGAAAAAACTAGAAGCATTTGAAATGTGGACGTACAGAAGAATGCTAAAGATACCATGGACAGCAAGGGTGACCAATGAGAGTGTCCTGCAGAGAATTGGGAAAAACCCGGGAATTGCTGAAGAACATAGAGAAAAGAAAAACGGCGTAACTTGCACACCTGATGAACAATAAATACGCAATTCGACGGTTAATTATTAAGGGAAGAATGGAAGGAAGAAGAAAGCCTGGGAGAAGACGTACATCGTGGCTTAATAACATTAAGAATTGGACAGGACTGAACACCGAGCAACTATACAGAGCTACCAGAGACAGAGAGACATTTGTCGTGGTGGTTGCCCACCTCCGTTAGGAGATGGCACACAAAGAAGAAGAAGAATTATGCAATCCAATTTTTCTAGCTGGTTTGATAGTGCTGTGTTACTATTGTTCGGGTTTTTTTTTTTTTTTTTTTTTTTTTTGAGAACCGATCACTGAATGCATAAAATTTGCAGACACGATAGACACGATACAATGTCTATAGTATCGAGACAACAACTGAATGGCTTTAGTTGTTGTCTTTCTACAAATACCAAAATACAACTTGAAATGGAGCAGACGACGTGAATTTGTACACGGAAATGGTCCCAGTGGTTCGTAACCACTGGACTAAACATTACTATTTAAATAATTTGGAAATAACTGTTATCACTATTCCATTAGAAAAAAGAATAAATAAAAATAATGCAACTTCGTAAAAAAAAAATTACTGTTCACTTCTTTGGACCGATATCAGTCTTAAATCAATGATTTATGTGCAACCTGATTTATGCTTATAATAAACACTTAAAGGACCTCTCACGAGAGAATGTTGTTCACTTAGTTTGAGAGTAACGTAGTTGAAAACATGGCTGCTCTTGTTTGCTTAAGTCATCGAACTGTTGAAGTAAGTCATTTTTAACCGAATTTTGTATTTGGCATTTATAGCTGAGTTCATTTTATCCTCAATAGAAATTAGTAGGCGATGTAACATTTTTCAGAAACAGCTATGGTGATTGCAGTTACATAAGCGTTCGGCTTTTTTGCATACAATGTCATGGTTTACGTGGAGGTTTAAAGGTCGTGTGCCATGTGTGAAACGCAATGAGGAATACTGATAAAAACCAATTACATAATCTGGTTTAGTTCTGTGCAGTGGTGAAGTTACCAAACTTCTGGGGTCTCCCACCCTGCTGCTGGGGGGGGACAATGGCTGGAACCGTGCGGTTTTTAACATACAGGGGATCCATTCGCAAATGTTGTGGGGGGGGGGAGCAGAATTTATTGTTTCGGTACTGTTTCCGTGCTGAATATTTCTACTCTGAATTCACATTCTCATATAAATAAAATTGAAATCGATGTATGAGAAGGAACAGTGCTTAAACTCTTCCTTCTAAATATACCGATTTTATTCTGTAAACCACAAGATTTACAGTTCCCTTTCCCATCCTGAGCTTTATAAAATCCCTTGGTAAGCCAGGTCTGAGTGTACGTGGTATAGGACTACTCAATAATAAAAGCTGTGTTGAAAGTAACCACTGTATACCCATTTTTTTTAGAAACCTTTTGATATATCTGTAAGTGTTCCCACCTGATTTATATGCAAATTTCTGCACATCTATTCTTTTAATTATCCAAGCAATTATCTTTTTTAAATTTATGTTCCTTTATGTATGTGTCAGCTTTTAAAGAGTTAAGATGCTATTAGCATTTGGTGTATTCAATCCTTTTAAAGCTTTAAACAATTCAATTAGGTCACCAAGCAGATGCCTAGTTTTCAGACACTGCAATTTCGAGAATACTGTCTTTCTTGGTTAGGATATTCTTTCTTGATCCCAACTAATTTTATTTTGTGTTTCTCTGCACATTTTCCCACAGATCTATATCATTCCCAAAATGAGGTTTCCTGATCTATATAATTTTGAAACCTCAGAAATGATATGGTGTTACTTAACCATTGCTTTTTGTACTAAGAGAACTTTGTTGGGTTATGCAATCACTCCTAGGTCTCTTTATCATTATCAGCTACTTGAGTTTGGTGCTGCTTAAGTGGTATATTATTTTGGGATTACTGTTATCGAAATGCATTACTAATGCTAAATGATGCAAGGAAGCAGATGCTTTCTGCATCAGCCAAAAAAAAATAAAATTTAAATAAAATGATAAAACGAAAGAGAATATTCACACCATTCCTATTACTACAATAATCATCCAGTTCTGCTTTGAATTTAGCCAAATTCATTGCCCGTACCTTGTTGGGAGGCAACATATTCCAGTGTTTGGCAACCCACTATGCATAAATAAGCGAACTTCGTGAGATCCAGTTTATATATTTTATATTTTCCCCCTGATTCTTGTCTTACCTATGAGACAGAACAAACCTTCCTCATTTGTTTTGCTGAAACCTTTTAGCATGTTATGCACCTCAGTCAGATCTCCCCTTAGATGTTTGGTTGTCAGACTTTGCAGTCCACACCTAAATTAGGGGCATCCAACCTTTTTTGGTTAGGGACCAAAACAGATAAAATACTGAAGGTCGTGGGCTGCATGGGTTGTCACGCAAGTGGCTTGAGGGCCTCAAGACCAGTTCCTTACAATGAATTATGCATTTTTAGAAATAATGTTAATTTTTGTTATCTGCATTTGTATGTAGTTTTTTTTTATATTTAATAATTAAATATGAAAATCTACCAATTATACATAATACTAATAACTGTTACTGCACTATTATTATTATATGGTTATAATAACACTGTTAAATTCTGAGAAAAGTGCATAAAACATGAGAAAGCAATATAGAAAAATCAAATATTATTAATAATGGATATTTTCAAAAGTCAGTGTGAGACTATATTCTGTGACATGCTAGTTTTAAACTCAGGGGATGTATATCAAGAAAGATGTTGCAGTAGTTAAAGGTAAAGGCATAGGTTTTAATTTCAGAAAATGGGACTATGATAGTTTAAGGCTCTACATGTCATCCATTAATTGAGTGGCTTGCAGAGGGAGAGTGAATACATTAAAATTATGGAATGCCTTTAAAGCAGTAATCATAGAAACTACAAATGCATATATAACATTAAGAAGATATAGCATGAGGAGGATGCTGAGACAGATAAATATGGAGCTGACTGGTCTAACAGAGCAGAAAAAGCAAGCATGGGAAAGTTACAGAGCAACAAAAAGTACTGAAGCCTACAACAGCTACAAGTTAATCTGTAATAGCACCACATATAAGGTTAGGGAGGCTAAGGCTGAGTATGAGAAAGCACTGGATAAGAGATAAAAGAAGATTTTCATGTATGCGAATAAGAAGAAAATGAATCGTGAATGGCTACATAGTTCTGCTCTGATTTGTTTCAGGTATGTATGAGTCATGTGTTGGATGTGTTCTCACTAAGTGCAGGTTTTTCCTTTTCACCAAGGTGTGTTGAGGGTTCTATTGTATGAGAGGTGAAGGAATTGTATTCTGATAAAATTGAAGGCTTGCTAAGAATTAAGAAACATGTTATTGAAGGTGTTAATTTTATGTTAACCATGGAAGTTTCCATGGTTTTAAGAATGTAAAGTTGTGTGATTGCAGATAGCAATTACCAACTTGAATATGTTCAGGGGAGCGAATCTTCCTTCCTCTGCCAGGCCTGTGATGGGTCCTCAGACAGGGTGGAGTGATGGATTCTTGCTTCTAATGACTAAAGTTAGTGAATCTGACTGTTTGATTAAGTTGTCTGATGGGACATCATTTGTATAGTTTCCTAGATAGGGCAACCCTTATACACTCAGATTTTATCTGACAACAACCACTTGTCTTCTGTTTTTAGTTATTTAAAATCAGCTAACCTTTATACATTTATTTAAAATTTACCATTTTATTGCTATATTCTTATTGTTATATTTTATAGATTTTTTTATGCCTTTATTGTAATATATATATATATATATATATATATATAGTGTGACATAATGACCTATATATATATATAGTGTGACATAATGACCTAATTTTTTAGGTCACTTAAATTTTAATTCTGTACTTTTACGACCTGGTTTTGGTGCACTATAGCCTCAGTAGCTAATGCGCCAATAAAACCCAAACCAAACCAAACTAGATAGGCAACCTCCTCCTCCTTGTGATGGGGATGGAAACTCATGGGGGGGTAGAGACGCTTTCCAAGGCTAAAGGTCATTCTTTCTATATTTTGTTATGAATCAGTTTGACCAGCTGTTGTATTGTTTATAAAACTAACCATGAGTGGTTACTGATGCAATCACAGCAAAGAATAAGTTGCACATGGATGAGAGCCCAGGTGGCAACATGGTCAGAGGTTTTGACAAAAGTATAGTAGCACCACATATAAGGTTAGGGAGGCCAAGGTTGAGTAAGAACAAACTCTGGCTAAGAGAGCAAAGAATGGGGACAAGGAGTTTTTCATGTATGTTAATACAAAGAAGAAGAAAATGAATAAGATCAGGCCGTTGTGTACTGGATGTGGGAAAGTCTTAGATAACCTATGTGACGTTGCTGATGAATTGAATAGGTACTTCGCATTGGTCTTTACTAACGAAAGACCCTTCTTGCTGAGAAGAGGCTGTGTGAGAGGCCAAGCCATATGGAATTAGTGATTTCAAAATTGCGGATGATTGTTTATAGAAAAACTTGCATGCCTAAAGGCTCTTAAGACTCCTCCTGGAGTTGATGGCATTTACCTGGTAATTTTGAAGGAGGTGGCCAAAGCGTGTTGAACCATTGAGGTTAATTATGAGGGCGTTATTGCACTTGGGAGAGATTCCTTTGGATTATAGAAGTGTCAACATATCACCAATATATAAAGGTGGTTCTAAGAGTGAAGTCAGTAATTATAGAATATTAAAGATTGTGTAAAAATTTTAAGCAGCATTTTTACAAATATTGTGTAAAACTATATTATACAAAGATTTCTATTGTAAAATATTTTAGAAATTTGTTTATAAAATGTGTACTTTGTATAAATAAATATTTGAGAAGCAGTTGCAATCAAACTGCATAATATATTGCAAATATTATTATAATATATGCAAATATATCCGATATTGCAAATATAGGAACAACAATAGACCCTTTAGCTTTACAGTAATTTTAAATTAATAAATTTTTTTCATTATTAAACAAATTAGAATCCTAAAAAAGTATATATGACATTTGATATTTCTGAGTAATAATTATAATAATCAGTTTATTGACCCAGATGTTTTTACAAAAGTTACATAACATACATTATATTTCTAATAACTATTATCAGTCTTAAATTAATAATTTTTAATAAATCTAAAGCCAGAAACAGATTGACAATACTTAAGGTGCAATCATCTGATTAAACGGCCTCCGTAGCCGAGTGGGCAGGAGCGGGAGTGCAGTAGCACACGCTCTTTGAGTAGACCGGGGTTCAAGCCCCTGACTGCTGAATACGGTCGATCTGCCAACCCGCACTGGACCAGCGTGGCAGATTATGGTCCATTTCCCTCAGCATGAATTGTTGAGGAGGCTTCCACCCTGCAGTGGGTTGATAATGGCTGCACTTTACTTTACATCTGATTAATGTATAGCCCCAAGTTCAATGCTAGTCATTGCCGCAATTTAATGAAAGTGTAAGAAAGATAGTCTCAAAAACCTACCATATTTCCAGCAAAAAAACCAATATGACATAAATTTTAAAAAAATATATATGACTTAATTCAAATGGCTAAAATTTGTGTGAATTTAGACAGAAAAGGCATTAATACAGTAAAAGTTCCTTAGAGCTTTGCACCAATTCCACCCCTTGGATACCATGAAGAATGCTTTGTAACAATTTAGCATAAAACTTTAATGAATCGTATCAGACTTTGATTTATGATGGCTAATAAACTTCAGTTACTTGTTCCACCAACTAAAGACATAGGCCCCCCAACAATTTTGGGATCTAATCCCTTAACAAGAGGGTGGCTATCTTTTTTGTTTTGGCTGCTATTGTTCAGTGTACACCTCACACACCTGGTAACAGCACTTCTGTCTCTGTGGACTGGAGGTGTGCCAATGTATCCCCAGTTCACAGACGGGGATTAAAAGGTAACATGAGCAAACAGACCTGTTAGCTTAACATCTTTTCAAGGGAAAATAATTGAGTCACTGGTTGAAGAAGTAATGCAGGATCATCTAGACAGGAATGCATTTATACTGCAATCACAGCATGGATTTGTTAAGGAGCAGTCTTGTCTGACCAATCTTATTGGATACTGTAATGCACTGACCAAGGAACTGGATGAAAAAAGTAATTTTGACATCTTATTCTCGGATTTAAGGAAGGCTTTTGATACTGTTATATTTAAGACTGCTGTGCATACTGGAGCAATGTGGCATTAAGTGCAAGTTACTGCTATGGATAAAGGAATGGTTGAGTTGGAAAAGACAGAGTGGTTACCAATGGGCAGTGCCCTTCATGGACTAATGTTATTTGTGGAGTCCCCCAGGGTTCAGTGCTGAGCCCATTGTTGTTTTTAATATTTCTTAATGATATTGATGAAGGTATATCCAGCTTAATGTCTAAGTTTACAGATGATACAAAGGTTGGCAAGGTAGTTAATGACAGTAATCAGGGTGAACTAATGCAACAAGATCCAGGAAAATTAGGTTTATGGGCTGAGAAATGACAGTTGAAGTTTAACATTGCCATATGCAACGTACTGCATATGGGTAGCAGTAATTGCAGATTAACACAAACTGTGTGGTACTACACAGTTTGTGTTAATCTGTGTAGAAATGGAAAATAAAAAAAGACCTTGGGGTGATTGCACAGTCAGATATGAAATTCTCTGAGCAGTGTAGACAGGTACCAGGACAGCTCACGTAGTTTTGTCATTTATGTCAAGAAACTTTGCTAGCAGGGATAAGGTGGTGATTATCCCTTTGTACAAGGCCATGGTTAGGCCCCATCTTGAGTACTGTATAAAGGTCTGGAGGCATCACTTTAGGAAGGATGCAGAACTGCTGGAATGGGTGTGGAGAAGGGCAACCAGATTGGTGAGGGGGGGGAAGGGTGCTCCTGCCAAAAAAGGCTTCAGTTCTGTAAATTGCAGTGTCTATAGACTAGGCATCTGCGGGGTGATCTGATTGAGGCATTTAAGGTCTTGAATGGATCGAGTAAGCTAAATGTTTATGGCATTCTTCCTCTTGCAGAGACTACACACATAAGGGATATAAATTCAAGTTGAGGAAGGATGGTTGCAGGATAGATGTGCAGAAATTTGCTTTCACGAGGGTTGATTGTTCGAACCAACTTCTATCTGTTATTGTGGATGTTGGTGGTTTGAATAAATTCAAGGAAGAGCTAGACAAATGGTGCCTCCGTAGCCAGGAGCAGCAGTGCATAGCACACGCTTCTTGATTAGACCGAGGTTGAAGCCCGTGACCACCAAATACGGAGGATGTGGAAAGGTCAGGAAATTACCACCGCATATCCCCGGAGCAATATGGCCTTAGTTGCTAATGCTCCTAAAAACCAAATAACAAACAGTTAGACAAATGTTTTGAATGTATGGATGGGTGAAGTGTGTAGGTTTTTTTTTGGCCGATGATTTATAATAATAATAATTTATTTTTCCCTATTTTATGTTACACCTTTTGGGAGATAACAGCAAAAAAGGAGGGTGAACACATAAGCTAATGGCTTTTTAAGGGTGTTTCCTTAGAAAAATGACATGAATAACAATAAAAATATTCAGTTCTGAAATTGTACAGGTGATGTTCTATATACCAGGGGCTCACATCTGGTGAGTATGGGCTTGGCACACCCAGGGTCTCAAGCTGGATATCATCATTCTTCTCTTTCTTGGTGATTCCTTTCTAGTTCTCTCTCTCTCTCTCTCTCTCTCTCTCTCTGAAGTAACTCGGAAATAATAATAAGACATAAATTTGAATTTTTTTGCATATTTCTTTACAGAAGACTTTGTAAACCAGCTCTACTTATAATTGCATTGTGAACATTTTTACAATTAAACGATGAAAGAAAAATGATGAGATGTCTGCACATAAATTTACAAACTATTTGACTGCTTCTTTTAACATTTATACATTATTGGTAATGATTTCCTCTGAGTTTTTAAAATCCAGGAGTTGAATGGAAGGTAATTTGAATCAGACATCTCTGGTGATATGTTCAATTAGTAGTTTCTTGAATTGGCTTAGCGAAGTGGCATTTTTGATTTTTGCAAGATCATTTTTGATTTTTGCAGTAATCAGGGTGAACTAATGCAACAAGATCCAGGAAAATTAGGTTTATGGGCTGAGAAATGACAGTTGAAGTTTAACATTGCCATATGCAACGTACTGCATATGGGTAGCAGTAATTGCAGATTAACACAAACTGTGTGGTACTACACAGTTTGTGTTAATCTGTGTAGAAATGGAAAATAAAAAAAGACCTTGGGGTGATTGCACAGTCATTCAACTGTCATTTCCGGGTTTTAGCACCTCTGTATTTTATATTTTTCTGACCTATGGCTTTTCTGAAAAGCGAAACTTTCAGGTTTGCTTCATTTCTTAGATTGTATGATATTTCTTCTTCTGGTTATGAAAAAGGATCTGAAGAGAGGGGGGAAAGTCTGGTGTCTTCAAAACATTGTAAACAAAGATCGCCTCAGATTTCTGCAATAGCTGGTAGATGCTTATGAGTCTCACTTCCTTGTATCTCGAACTAACCAATGTGTTCCAGGGAAAGCCCAAAATTGAACAAACACATCAATTGAGAATGGAGTTGGTGCTAGTGACAAAGTTTTCTTTCATATGGTTATCATTTGTTTTACCCAACTTAGCTTATCGTCTAGCCAGATTCATTCACCCTTTCAAGTTGTTTTAATTTGTACATTACTTTAAAATCTATATTTAGTGGTTTATTTTTTGTTCTAAACACCATATATTTTGATTTTTCGTATCAACTGATTCTTTTGAAGCCAACTATGCATTACAGAGAGCAAGGCAGAAATTTTGAGTTGAAGCTGATTAGGGTCTTTATCTGTGATCAGAATGGAAATATCATCAGCATATGCGATTATGTGGGAAGATGGAAGAAGAGAGAGAAATTCATTAATATAGAGAACAAATAGATAGGTCCAAGAAGTGAGCCTTGAGGCACTCCCCCCGGGAGAAATAACAAATGCCGGAGTATGACTGATTTGTTCTTACATCAAATGGCTGATCAGTAAGGTAGTCTTCAAGGAGAAGGTTAATTTTAACTCTCAAGCCAAGATTGTTGAGTTTGTTGAGTTGAATATTATGATTTATGCAATCAAAAGCTTTAATAAGTCCAGGAACAGTGCTATTGCATAGTGACCATTTTCAAGACTATCTATCAATGATCCTTGAGCAGATGTCAACAATTGCCAGATCAGTGGATCTTTTGAACAATAAGCATACTGTCATTGATGGATGAGCTGATTTATTTCAAAAGAAACCCATGAGTCTGCTATGAAGAATTCTTTCAAATAATTTTACAAAAACTGAGAGGAGAACTATTGGGCGAAAGTTGTTGATAGAGTTTCAGTGGTTTCCCTTTGGAACAATGATTTCTTTTTGAATTGAGAAGGGAATTTACCAGACTGAAAGGAGATGTTGAATATATACTTCAGTGGTATAAGAATTGAGCTGAGGACCTTTCTCAGCAGAGAAGGAGATATTTCATCAAAACCATGGGGTTCCCTTTTCTTTCAGTTAATGTCCTGCTTCTAAAATCTCTTGATCCGAGAGAGGAGCGAGAAAAAAGAGTTTCTGATTGAGAATTTGGCAGATTCTCTCACTTCACTTTCTATGGAGTCAAGTTCATCTTGAAAGAGAGATATTCACACTTGAGATAAAGTGGTTACAGAAGACTAGCTTTTTTCTGGTCATCTGAAATGAGTAACTCATTCTCAACCACATCGCAAATGTAGCTTCATGATTCATTTTCCTTCCTGGTAAAAGCTTGTTCAAAACTGTCCATTTTTTCTTGCTTGTTATGATACCTTCAGGTTGTCACAGACATTCTCTCAGATATGCCAGACAAGCTGTACTTGCTACCTGTGAGTCTAAAACGCTAATGGAACTGATATTTGGGTAACACTCAAGTCAAGTGGACCCAATTTCGGCGAAGTCCGGACGGTCTGTGACAGCCAAATCCTCTGCTTGCACCTTCGTGATGGTAGGACTGTTAGTAATCCTGGGTACAACCTCCATGCACAAGTACATGGTGGGTGACCATCCAGGTGTGAACCAACGTAATCAGGGGTCGAGGTGTGGTGCCCACACCACATGGAGGAATGCCGTCTCTCTATGTTACCAGGCAGTACTAGGTGGTAGATGACTCTCATCAACCGGTGCAATACCACCACTTTGCTTATTGGAGGCTTGAAGTGGTGGAACCCATGTTTAGTCTCTAGAGCTAAGTTCGGTCAACCCTTCCCCATCTCATCTATCATGCAGTATGATTGATGACTTTTGAGGTTATGATGAACATCGTGGTGAGATCCAATATCCCTTACATTTCGAGGGTACAGCTCTAAAACGGTGTTCGCAGGCCGGCCGCTAGTTAGTACACCGGACCGAACCTATTGGTAACTCTCTAGGAGGCTTCTGGATCAGCTAGTGTATAATCTTGCTACCTCTACTCCTCCAGATAGTGACTGGAGGGAGTCCGAGTAGTGTGTATGCAGGGAGCATTGTCGAGGCCACGTTATATCAAGGATCTGGGTATATTCTTACCATGTGTACGCCATATCCAAAAATTTCATTACTTCATACAGCATGTCCCACCCACTTTTTCTTACTATTGAATAAACTATGAATTGTCAAACTAATAGAGCAAGCTTATCTGCGAAAAGATCTAAACCTCCCAAGCACTTCCTAATTCATTTCACAAATATATGTGGTCTCAATTCTAATCTCAACGATGTCCATTTCCACTTGCTGTCTGCCAAACCCCATGTACTTTTTCTGACAGAATCTCAGTTATCGATTGATTCAACTACTGCTCATCTCAGATGCCCAAATTATTCGCTGTATGATTCCTTTCGCCTCAAAGGTGGTACTTGTGCATGTGTCCGTTCTGATATTCCCTGTCGGAGACTTGGCAATTTGGAATCTCCTCTCTTTGATCTTCTCTGGCTTAAAATCTCTCTACCTCATTGTGTCAAATTCATCTGTTGTCTCTACTGTTCTCCCAACTCCACTAATCACTTGGAGCTCTAACTTCCTCTCTTTGCAACTTGACTTTCTCCAGTCCAACGTTCCTAACAGTGAGGTAATTTTCCTTGGTGATTTTAATGTTCACAACTCCAGCTGGCTTCCGTTTTCTAGTCACACTGACCCAGCAGGTCGAGATGCTGAGGCTTTTGCAATTACTAATGACCTAGCACAGATTGTTCGTTTACCTACAAGAATACCGGACAATCCTAATCATACAGCCAATACGCTTGATCTTTTTCTCACAAACAACCTTTCTAAGTACACGGTTGAAGTGAGAGGTCCTTTAGGCACTTCAGATCACAACTTGGTGATTGTCTCTTCTCCAATGGAACCTTTATCTCATGGCTATTCCCAACCTCGTGTTGTTTGGCATTACAAGAATGCAAAATGGGATGACCTGCGAGATTTCTTTTCTTCTTTTCCTCGGTCGGATTACTGTTTCAAAACTTCTGATGTCAACATTTCCTCAGATCGTGTCAGTGAAATTATTCTTGCAGTAATGGAATCCTTTATCCCACACTCCACTTTAAAATCTCGTCCTTTATCTAAACCTTGGTTTTCCAATAAATGTGCTAAGGCTGTTCAAGAGAAGAATGTTGCATATCTTAATTGGCTTGTTTCTAATTCTTCAGTTTTATTTTCTGCCTACACCAAAGCTCGCAACAATTGTAAAGCAGTTATTAATCAGTCCAAACTAGAGTTTGAACAGGCTAAGAGTAGAAAACTTGCTTCTTGCCCTAATGGTAGCCGAGCGTTCTGTTCTCTTGCCAAAGCTATTGGCCGCAACTTTTGCCCATCTCTGCTCCCACCTCTGTCCAAACCAGATGGTTCTGTTGTCACTTCAGCCAAGGATAAAGCTGACAAGCTAGCATCCCATTTTTCTTCCAGCTCATGTATTAATGATCTTGGAAAAACACCTCCCACCATTCCCAACACACTCTATTCAATGCCTCCTGTGGTCTTCCATCAAAAGGATATTGATGAATCTTGATGCTAAGAAAGCTCCAGGTCCTGATGGTTTCTCCACTTGTTCCCAAAACCTGTGCTCCTGAACTTACTCCTATTCTTTGCCGCCTTTTTTCACTTTCTTATTCCAAAGGTGTTTTTCCTTCTGCTTGGAAATTTGCTCATATCCAGCCAGTTCCTAAAAAGGGTGACAAGTCCCTGTCATCCAATTATTGTCCCATTGCAATTACTTCTACTCTTTCTAAAGTAATGGAGAAATCAATTAACTGCCAACTCTTAAACTACCTAGAAACCTTCCGTTTGATCAACGATCGCCAGAATGGATTCCGTCAGTGTCGATCCACTGGTGATATTCTGGCTTATGTTACCCATTTATGGACTAATTCAATGGAAAGGTTTGGTGAAACACAAGTAGTTGCTCTTCACATATCAAAGGCTTTTGATAGTGTTTGGCATAAATGTCTTCTAAACAAGCTTCCATCTTATGGTTTGCCAACTGCTTTTAGTAATTGGTTATCCAGTTTTCTCTCTGATTGCTCACTGAGGGTGATGGTAGATGGCTCTCTGTCTTCTAACTTCTCCACTAATGCTAGTGTCCCCAAAGGTTCAGTTATTTCCCCCACTCTTTTCCTCTTGTATATAAATGACCTTCTTCCATTGACTGGAAACCCTATCCATAGTTTTGCCGATGATAGCACATTGCATTCCACTTTCCATTTTGAGAAACCTTGTCCTGCTCAATCAGCATCAATTTCTCAAACATCTGCTACCAATTCCTTAAATGCTGATCTTCAGGTAATTCTCCAGTGGGGCAAAGACAATTTAGTTGATTTCAACCCTTCTAAAACTCAGTCTTGTCTTATATCTCGCAAAAAGGATTCTTCTGCTCCTATGCTTATCTTTAGTGATACTCAGATTTCTAGGCAAAATGATGATATCTCTTTTGGGAATTACCCTGACTTCTAATTTTTTTTTTTTGGTACAAGCACATTACAAATATTGCTTCCTCTGCATCTAAAAAACTTGATTTTCTCTTTCGCTCTCGGTGTTAGTTTTCTTCCGAACAGCTGCTCGCTCTGTATAAATCGCAAATCTGCCCTGCCATGGAATATTGTTCCCACATCTGGGGTAGTACCCCAAAAACCTCTCTCAGGCTTCTTGATTCCATTCAGAAGAGGGTAGTTAGGTTAATTAATGATTCATCTCTAACAGAGTCTCTCCACTCGCTTTCTCATAGACATACTGTTTTTGCTGCATGCCTCTTCTACAGATACTTCCATGGGCACTGTTCTTCTGAATTGGCTTCTATAATTCCCGCTCTCTCTTTCAAAACAGTCCGAACACGTGCCACCACCAGCCAACATCCATTTACTGTCCAACTTCAAACCCACAGAACCAACTTTTCATCTTCCTCATTTATTCATTTGACTGCCGTTTTCTGGAACAGCCTTCCTTCATATGTATTTCCTGAAAATTACAATCTACAGAAGTTAAGTCCAATGTCAACAAATATCTTCTTTCGTCTTCTCAACCTCCAACCCAAGCACGGTACTAAGTACTATAGGTTCTAATACCTCTCGTGTTTGGGGTTCACATAAAAAATAAATAAATAACTGTAAATATTGTTAAGAAATATTCTAATTCGTCAGCCATTTCTGCTGTGCTTTCTATGGACCTTCCACTGCTACCAATTAAGGAGCCTAGTTGATTTGCTCTTCTTTTTTTTATTCACATACAGGGTGTTTCAGTTAAACGTTTCAGAACTTCTAAGAGGGGTAGGGTACATCCTGACAACTCGAAATCATATAGCAATGTGGGGTCGGAAATGCTTTCCAGAAGCGGTGTTGTACACAGAAGCACCATAAAGAAAAGAGACCGTAAGTGAGAAATCGTTTTAATAATACATGAAAAGAAGCAAAAGGTACATGGATTAAAGTAAGTGTTCGAAGTTTCTTCCACGGGCTACAATGCACGCCTCACATCTCCGACGCATGGACATCCGAACATTCTGGAATACTCCAGGCGAATTTCGAATTTCTTCGGCAGCTACTGCGATTCTTGCAACCAGCTCCTCAGCATTGTCAACAGGGGTGTCATAAACTAGCGATTTCATATGACCCAGAAATAAAAATCAAGACATGATAGGTCGGGTGACCGAGCAGGCCAACGCACGGGACCACCACGTCCGATCCACTGTTGACCAAATGTGACATCCAGGTAGTTACGAACATCTCCGCTATAATGGGCAGGGGCTCCATCGTGTTGGAACCACATTGTCTGTTGCGTCGATGCAGAAATCTGTTCATCTCTCAAAAGTTGTGGCAATACTTGTTGCAGAAAGATCAAGTAGATAAGTCCGGTTAGACCTATCTACTTGATAATCCATGTACCTTTTGCTTCTTTTCATGTATTATTAAAACGATTTCTCACTTACGGTCTCTTTTCTTTATGGTGCTTCTGTGTACAACAACGCTTCAGGAAAGCATTTCCGACCCCACATTGCTATATGATTTCGAGTTGTCAGGATGTACCCTACCCCTCTTAGAAGTTCTGAAACGTTTAACTGAAACACCCTGTATGAGAACTGCCTGCCCCCTTAGCTCCCTTTGCTAGTGTTTTCTTGTAATCAGCTTTTACCTGCCTTACCAAATCAGTGGCTTTGTTACAAGTTTTACATAAAACTTGGAACCATGTGATTGTCTGACCCATGCTTGTTTATTTTGCTCGATTAAACTCTTAATTTCACTAGTCACTCATTTTGGCATCTTACGTTTATGGAACTTCACTACTGGTATGAATACATTTGTGGCTTCAAGGATAAATCCTTTGAATATTCTCCATAGCATGTTTTTATTTGACACATCATTTGTATCTCTCCATTATTTGAACATAAGAAATATTTATTCCATTATAATCCCATCTCTTGAAATTGAAATCCTCACCTATTCCTTTGGTCACATAAGTTTCTTTACATAAAACCTATATTATGGTATTGTGGTCACTGCCTGCTGTTGTTTCCCCCTCCCCACTCAAGTCTTTAATACAGTTAAATTCTTTAGTATCAAGGGTCTAGGATAGGAAATTAGAGGATCTTCTCAGAATCTAGGCTATTAGAGATCCTAGTGCTCTCTTTACTCATATGTGAATAAAAAAAAAAAAGGTTAAGTACTCATAATGAGACAATTATACTTGTTAGCCCATATGAAAAATCCTAGTTAGATCACTACAGGTACTAATGCAAAATTTCCTCAGGACATCTTCTGTCATACATATGTATATTAGAGTAGGGGACTCACATCATAGTTTGTGTTTTTCATTCAAGTCTGGTATCAGTTTTATTTTAATCCTGAGAAAATACCCATTTTCACTTTTTTTTTTTCCTTTCTTGAGATGATAGTATATCGTTTTATTTAATTCTAGTTTGGACATATATTCCAAGTTTATTGATGTTTTGGAAAGACCATGATGGTTATGATTGTCATCAGCCTGGATTATATCTTTCTCTATCCTTTTTTTTATATGATTTTGCATTATAGTTTTATAGTTCCAGTTTTTACCTAATTTTTATGTCAGTTGCACTTTACATAATTAATTTAATTTATATATCCTACCTCATTATAAGATTTTTAATCAATGTATTTATCTAAAATGTGCTGAGTGTGGTTATTTTTTCATCTTATTACAGAAGTTTCTAGCTGTTGCCACTTTGAGCAGAAGTTATGCATCATCTACAGTAAGTATATTTATTCTTATAACACTTATTGAAAATGCTTAGTTTTATTTTTATAGAATTAAGGAATTATAAAGTATATTTTTAAACATTATAGATCAGGTAAAAGTCCTTTAACTTAATATGTGATAAGCTGAAAAATAATTACATGGTTGTTAAACCACTTAAGTAATTTAAAGTGGTGTAACAGCAGAAATAAATTATTAAAAAATGGATCACTGCAAACATTGTTCAAAGAGCATTCCTGTTGTCTGTTAATTCTTCAACTACATTTTCCTTCATTTGACAGTTCAGAAATGTTTTGTCTGAAGTTTTCCCAGCCATATATGAAATAGCTCATATGGAAATGCCAATGCAATGCCAGCAGATTTACCCTGAATCTTAGATGGTTAGTGATCCTGTTGATGGGCTGAGTCAAATTAAGAATATGAGAGGATGAGAAAAGTGATTTGGGTATTATGTTGCATATAGATATGTTGTTCTAGTGATGATTTATCAAATGTTTGCTTGTAGAAATAGAGACATCATGATCCCACAGTATAGAGGAAATTGTGGGACTACACTTGGAATACTGTAACCAGGTTTGGAGGCCATATTTTCTTGACAGTTCAAAGACAAGCAATGTGACTTTAAAAAGGGCACCAACATGAGGAAATTCTTTGAATACGTATGCTCCACAGCTTTGTAAATAGGTGCTTTAGAAGGAATCTGATTAGGGTCTATAAGGCACTTAGAGAGGGTAAAAAAATGAGTTAAGTGAAATTTTCACTGTATCAAATGATGCCAGAACCAGGGTGTATAAATTAAAATTGAGAAGTTATAGAATTGAATGCAGGAATTTCTTTTAACCATCAGATTGTTAATTAATTACTGGAATAAATTGTACCCATTAATAGTTGATGCCAGTGGGTTGGGAAAAATTCAGTATTTAGCTGGATTGATACCTGTGTGAAGAGCAAAATTTTTTTTTTTTTTTTTTTTTTTTGTGTAGAGCTAATACTTAACCTTATTAAGTATAAATGAATATTTTCAAAGCAGTCTTTGAAACTATTCATTTGGAATGGTTTTCTACTCATTATTAACATACTAATATAATTATTAGTATTAATAAATTCAGATCAATGCAAGGAAGCCATACTTATTCAACATCGCCCTTAAAAATTCACCTGATTTTTTATCTGAGTTTGTCTAGTCCTTCCTTAAATTTTCTTTTAATGCTTTACTTCTACAGCATTAGCTTACATTTTATTTCATCAGTTAGTATCCCTTTGGTTAAAAGAGAATTTTTCTTATATCCAATTTACAATGCTATTATCAGCATCAAGACTTTCTTTTTGTAATAAATTCAGTATGAATTGTCAACACTTAAGATCTGTAACCTTCAACGTTTATCCCATATTGCATTTGAACCTCATGATATTGCATTATAATTATAATAAGCTTGTCACTTTAGATTCTCCTCTCCCATTGCTGTGAACAAGAGGAATGATAGCTTATTTAACAGTCTGATATGTGCATCATGCTTTTCATATTTTATTGCTTAATTCTTAATAAAACAACATTTAATAACAACATTGACAAACATTTAATAACAAATGCAATCAACTCAAGGCACTTAATAAACTTAAAGTAAAATTTCTAGGGTATGCGCATTATGGCATATTTATATTAAATTTGTAATTTATATATATACTTTATATACTTTATCTTTTCTATTTTTTGCTTTTCTTGTATTCCAGTATCACTGAAAATTATTTTAAGAGCCACTATTTGTTCAGATAACTTCAGCTGCACTTTTCTGACACAGTAATAGTAACTTTTGTATTAGTAATACAGAAGTAGCCATTTCTGTTTTATTTTAATTAATTTATTTTAAAATCAATATTAAAAGCTTCCTCATTCATTTCAAAAATATATATGGTCTCAATTTTAACCTCAACAATGCCCATTTCTATTCACAATTTAGTTAGTCTTACTCACTTTTTCTGACAGAATTTGAGTTATTAGTTTCCTCAACCACCACTCATCTAATTTTTTATAATTATCCATGCTATGATTACTTTCGCTTTAAAGGGTATTTGTGCATGTGTTTTCTCTGATTTTTTTTTTTGTCAGAAGCATCCTAATCTGGAATTTCCTCATTTTGTGATATCATTTGGCTCAAAATCTTTTTTATCCCATTTTGTCAAATTTATTTGATGCCTCTCTTGCTCTCCAAACTTAACATGTAATTCACACTTCTGTCTACAAGACATCCAATGTATATGTATAATCAATTTCCATGCATGCAAAGAACTGCAGGGTAAGTATCAGTTGTGCACTTGCATTAGTAGTGAGAAGGTGCCGAATTTTCTATAGATAATATCACAGAACATTTTGCAGTACTTTATGGTCCATGGAATGAGGCATATCTAATTGTTGTGCTGGAGCATATGCACTTCATGCGGTATTTTCTTCAATTGCAAGTGATGTTTTCAGTGACATGTGCAGAATGGGTTTCCTTCTACATTGCATAGCAAGACACTCAGAATATTCAAATTTTCTGGTCATTTTCCATTAACCATTAGCTCAAATCTTTCATTAGCCAAAACTCCTTTAGCACTGTTATTGTTCTGGTTAAATAGTTTCATTTGAAACCTAATCTTTCACAGAAACAACCATTCATTTGGATTGCTCTCTGTGCTACTAGCTACATTCATGAATTACTCTTTTCACTTGTGCTTTGCCTCATTTGCATTCAGATTTGCAGGCAGTTGTGTATCATGATGCATTCTTACTTTTTACTCACTGATTTTGGTTCCTTTCACATTAAGATGATTTACCCTGCACCTTGACCTGGACTCAGCTGCATTTCTCCTCCTCGTCATCTGTATTATGCATATTCCAAATTTCACTGTTCTCTAACAAATTGTTCCAACTATATACCCATCAGTGTGGGTGAACTTAAATTATATTCACCCTGTGCATGTACATACATACACTTTCTTTCTGTATTTATACACACCAACATACTTTACATTGCATATAAGTATGATTATTTCTTATTTCCCCTTTGTGCAGTCATGTTGACCAACATTTAATAAAGTCAAAAAAAGTACCACTTAATTAAATGCATGTGTAATATAAAAATGTTTGTGTAACTTCTAAAATGAAATGCTTTTCAAAAAAAAAAGGGACTGTTTGATCTTTCCTTTTTCATATTTGATATAACAGGATACCATATTCAGTGGGACATCTAGTCACATCACCTCAGGCTGTGGTGCCTCCGTAGCCAGGTGGGCAGGAGCAGCAGTGCGTAGCACACGCTTCTTGATTAGACCAGGGTTCGAGCCCGTGACCACCAAATACAGAGGATGCAGAAAGTTCAGGGAATGACCACTGCATATCCCCGGAGCAATATGGCCTTAGTTGCTAATGCTCCTAAAAACCAAATAACAAACAAACAAACCAACCAACCTCAGGCTGTGGTTATACAAAAATTGATTCAGCATCTTAGATTTTCCCTTTCTTTCCTGGTCATGCTAGATTTACTGGGATGCAATTGCATCAGGGTCCCAAGGTTGTGAGCAGCTGCAAACCAACATACTGTAAGGAGTAAATTTTTTAGCTTTTAATATTTGTGTGCCACATTGTGTCCCAGACTGCCTAAATCTGACATTGCCCCTGGTTCATGTATATAGAAATTCTACAATATTAACAATAAATAGGTATAAATATGAAGCATTTTGCTGTGGTCAGTGCTTTAAATGTGGCAGATGTGTAAATGCCACATTTTTCTCATACTTTTTTTTGCAGGTATTTATCTTTTGTTTTGTTTTAACCATTTTTGATGCTATTTGGTATGTGCTATTATGTTTTCTTTCTTCTAATTTATAGAAACTAGTTTATTTTATTTGACACAACACATCAGAAAGAGTATTACAGAATAACTTGCCTTTTTGTTTCTACTTTTGTGAGTCATTACTCAGCATTTAGTTGTAATTATGAAAAGATTTGTTAGAGAGTGAAGTGTACAGTTGGAAAAGTGCATTACTTTTTAAAATTCTGTTGGAATTACTTTCCACAATGAAAATTGTAAAGTAAGTTTTAACATAATTTATGGGGATGGAAAAGAAATGGAAAGTTATGAACTTAAAAAAATTAAATTTTAAATGCCTCTGAGAGCAAAGTGAATTTGTAGGGGTAAATGGCTCTTTGTTGGTGTCCCCCACACTTTTTCTCTTTGAAGTGGTAGGTGAGGAGAGAGAGAGTATTCCCTCTAGTGACTTATTTCAGGTCAGAAATGGTTATTTTCATGCAGATCAATCTCTTTACATGCAATCAGAGACATAATACACAATAAACTTTTGGTACCATATGAAATGGCACACTACGACCATAATATTCAATGTATGCCAAGGACCCTCCCACAAAAAAAAAAAAAACAGCCAATAAGTCATCTTCACAATTTTTAAGAATAAGGACAGAATAAAAATGCTGTTCTCTGTGACAGCACTGCACAGAAAAGAAATTTAATGCAGCTATTCATTATAACATTTATATGCAAGATTTTTTTTTTTTCATGATCCTATTCTTTAATTATGATAAAAACTATTATTATAATGGTTGAGATTAGAAGTGAATATAATAGAATTTCTGAATTCCTTGTTTTCTTTAACATTTTTCTCACATTCTTTAATGTGCAATTTGGCCATAATAAGTATTTTTTGATTTTTCTCAGATCTCTTTATAGCTGACTTACATTGTAATATATATATATAAATGGACATATATAATTAATTATATATAATATATATATATATATAAATATACATATGTAAATTTTTAAAGTTAAATTTGATACCCTGATGGTTTTGTATTATACAGCTTGCCTTTTAGGCAAGATAAGTATTAAATATTAACTCCATTATTGTGAGGAAGGGATAGGCTGCTAATTTCGTAATCAGTTATTTTTTTGTTTGCACTATTATGTATTTGAAACTGCATGTTACTGAATATGTATAAGAGTTTGATTTAGTTTCATGTTTTGTTTACTTCATTAAAAGTAAACAAAAAGATTTGCAAACTTTGTTACCTACTTTAACTGCTGAAAGGTATTTAAGTGCATATTTGATTTTATATTGCTCCTTTTCATTCATTCTCTCTTAAATGTCAGATATTTTAGAAGGAATGATAATGTATCTGATTGAATTTTTTTAAAATTGCATTTGCATGTACTATTAATATTTTCTTATAATAAATATTACAGTAAACTCTATTTTAATCTTTAAGCCCACAACAAAGCTGTTTATCAATGGCCAGTTTCTCAATTCATCTACAATGGACTGGATCGATGTTCACAATCCAGTAAGTAGCTTATGTGCCTGTGTATTTTTTTATTGTCATTATTTACTGTATTTTTTTTTTCTTATAGGTACTGTCTTATAAACTGAGAAATGTTAGTTGCAAACTGTTAACTAAAATTTAAAGTAAAAACAGAATTTTTTTTGCACATTTAGAAATATTTCATGTAATAATAAAATTAACATCAGAGTCATTTTTTAAAAATAGCATTCCCTCAGAGCCACTATTTGTTCTGAGTCATCAAAATTAAACCTTATCAGGATATGTTCACCTGTGAGTTCACCACCTGTGACAGTTGACTATATCCTCTTTCAGTGCTTTATTCTCTTTTGCAGGTTCTGTCATATGTTGCATCTGGCCTTGCAAAGCAGTTTGGAATGATGTTATCTCACAGTTTTATCATAATTAACATGAAACAAAAGGAGGTCCATAAAAATGTTATTTTATAGAAAAATTTGTGGTAATAACAGTAATTTTAACTGTAATTTAGATTGATGAGTGAGAAGTTTGTAATTTGTTTGCAAACCTACTGACTGTTCTAGTTTTGCTGGAAATTTTTTATCTGTGTGTCTTTTCCAGTTTTCTGTAAATTTACTTTTCTTCCATACTTTATTCAACTTTATCCCCCCACCCCCCAAATATTTATGTTCTTGTTTTATTTTCCAGTGGTCAGCAGGTTCTGTGTGATTTATTCATTTGTAAATGGTTAATTTTCTTAATTGTTTACTTTTAAAAGTACAGTTGGAAGCACATAGCTTGGCTGGATTGATTCCTTTTTTGTGATTATTGCTGTTGCTTTCTATGTGTGTATTGGGTACCTGACACTGTAAGGAAAAAAATTCCTATCATTATTAGATGAAAAAAAGTTATTTTTCATTCAGAGTGTTTGTTATCACTTAATATGCTGAAATACTAAATCATACATTTTCAGGTGATACTTTGTGTACATGAACAGTTGCGTTAGCAATAATGATATTTAAAAAAGAGAGAGAGAGAGAGTATGCCTGTAAAACTCATAAGACTGTTTCTTTAATATTCAAAAATGGTAAAATTCAAAAAAATTGCATATGAATTTCATTTTTTAAAGTTTGCTTGTATTAAGTTGAAGTTATGTGATGTGCATGTATCACATTAGTTTGGATGAGCTATAATAATATTAACCCATCAGCGGGTACTCATTTGCTTCACACAGTCAAAATGGTTCATACCTTAAGGTGTTAGTTTTTAAAACCTTCTATTTGGACGCTAACATACATTTCAATATATTACAAACAGAAATGTGAACAATCCTTTTTTTTTTTTTTTATAAAATATATATATCAGATATAGTGTTGGCACTCGAGGTGAGCGGACGCACTTCATCAGGGCTCCTCAGTTAAGTGGATTGGATTAATGTTGATTATTGCTTTGAAATATTTGATTTATTTAGATATTGTTGGATTATTTTGTTATAGGTTTTCCTGTAACAGTTTGAGTTTTATAATATTATAGATATCATTTTTTAAAGTTAATTTTCATTGATATTTAGCTAATTTTATAATGGTAATTACGAGATCTGCCTTAAACACGTCACAGGGTATCGTGACTCACATGGAAATAGCCGATGGCGATTTACGGGTGAGTCATGATTTAATCTGTTGCGGAACCTGTGGAATATTTTCCAATGTCGACCTGGTGACTAATCATAGCTCACCTGGGGATTCTTTTCTTTGTGATCGATGTAAGGAGTGCACAGATCTTAAATTACAATTTGGTGCACTGATGGAACAATTTGAGTCACTTGAGGGTGCTTGCCCTCAAGAATAATGCATCTGGGAGCTCGTCAGGGACTCAAGACTCCAGCAATCTACCAAGTGATGCCCACCCAATTCGGGCCTCAAAACAGAAAAACCAAGTGCAAACTACTCTGGTTCAAAAGGACTTTGTTTTATGAGGCTCCATTGTCAGTGAAACGGGGAATATTTTTTGTAATAAGGATAGGTGGAGTAGAACCAGGGTATGTCTGCTGGGAGCAGCTATTAATGATGTCACCAACAGATTGTCAGATTTTAAGGGGGGTAAAGAGAATATTATTATTCATGTGGGGACTAATGACATTAAACATACACGATCTGATGATTTGTTGGAAAAATACAGGACCATGCTGAGGAAATGCCACAAGCTAGGCCACAATGTCTGTGTCTGTAATTCTGCCCAGACACAATAGGAGAGATTATATGTTAAAAGCCTTGTGGATTAACTCAAGACTTGAAGGACTCTGCAAGTCTTTAGGGGAGAAATTTCTATCAGCATGGCCCACACTTGTAGGTAGAAGGAATTTGTTTTGTAGAGACGGGATACACTTAAAGGTGGTGCAAGAGTTTTGCCAGTATTATTGAGGATACCTTTAAAGGTTCAGGGAAACTGCTAGTTAGGGGGAAATATGGGTAATACTGACATGTGTTTATCTGATAATATTGGTCAAAGTAACTCTTGCACATACCTCAAGAGTTCTTATCTGTTACCCCAACTGGACATATTATCTAGATGTTCTCGAGGCAGAAACATTTCAAGTAAGCAGGTAGCTAATGCCAGGGAAGAGAACCTAAAAAACTTCAAGGGTTGGGTTAGGGTTGTTAAATATACAAGAACAGTAAGTCTTAATTGTTTATATAGTAATGTTAGAAGTGTCGTCAATAAAATGAGTGAATTCGAACTGCTGGTTAAAACAAGTAACGCGGACATAATAGGGCTTACGGATCTGCAATAAGGCCTCTGAGGTTGGGATTATTCATACTACCAATTTTAAACACACACACCAACCGTTTATGACTGGTTGAATAATGAAATAAAATAAAATAAAATGATAGAAAAGACTGTAAAATAATATTTACAAAAAACTTTTAGTCATTTACAAAAAACTAAACTATAACAAAAGTAAAATAAGTAAATACGTTAAAATGCATTAAAATATAAATATAAAAGCGATAAAAAGACGATAAAAAACATTCTGGGACCGCAAGTGGCTGGAAAGTCTGTGGATTGGATCCTCTGGTAACAATAGTATAAACAGAGACAGGGGAGTTAGGCTTCACCCCCCTTTTTGAGGCGGTGGTTTTGACAAGAGACAAACGTTTTAATTTTCCACGTGTCCAGTCCACTTCCGGTTCCGGTACAAGTGAAAGGAATGCTGAGTATGCGCCTGGTCATCCACGTGTGCCGTGAACCTGGTATTTAAGGATGTGTCATTTAAGTCTCACTATTACTGAGGAAGGAGGAAGACACCTCCGAAAGCTCTAGTGTTTTTTATCGTCTTTTTATCGCTTTTATATGTATATTTTAATGCATTTTAACGTATTTACTTATTTTACTTTTGTTATAGTTTAGTTTTTTGTAAATGACTAAAAGTTTTTTGTAAATATTATTTTACAGTCTTTTCTATCATTTTATTTTATTTTATTTCATTATTCAACCAGTCATAAACGGTTGGTGTGTGTGTTTAAAATTGGTAGGGCTTATGGAGACGTGGTGCCACCCGGAAATTGGGGGATAATGAGTTTCAGTACGGCTTGTATAACGTATTTAGGAAGGATAGGGTAGATAGAAGGGGTTGTGGGGTTAATGCTTCTTAACAGAAGCAGCCTGAGTGTTGATGATAGCTTTCCTGGATTCAGACATTTCACATGCTAGTATAGAATCTGTATGGTGTAACATAGTTGGAAACAAAGGTATAATGTGAGTAGGAGTAATCTACAGACCAGGTGATTGTGAAGATTATGATGAAAGCCTTTACATGCAATTGGAATGGGCAAATAAGTGTCAATGTCTTATTATGGATAATTTCAATTTGCCTCTAATTGATTGGAGTAAATGGGAAGGAAACTTGACATGGGGAGCAAAATTTTTAAATCAACTAGATGACTGTTATTTGTATCAACATGTCAAGGAAAGTACTAGAGAAAAGAATATCCTAGCCCTCATCATCACCCATGAATCAGATGACATAACAGGGCCGACAGTAGAGGAACCAGTAGCAGGAAGTGATCACGGAGTTCTATGGTGGATGATGATGAGAGAGGTAGCAATAGTAAAAAGCAAAGGAATGGGTTTTAATTTCAGAAAAGGAAATTACAATGCCTTAAGGTACTACATGGCCTCTATTAACTGGGTAAATATTGCACAGAGAATGAATTCAATTGAACTGTGGTATGCTTTTAAAACATTAATCACAGATGCCTTGAATGCGTATTTACCATTAAAAAAATACTCCACGAGGAGGGTTCCAAGTTGGATGAAGCTGGAAAAAGGTGGCATGGAAAGGTTACAGAGCAATAAAAAGTTCTGAAGCCTATAACAGCTACAAGATGATCTGTAATAGAGCCACAGAAAAGGTTCAACAGGCAAAGACAGTTTATGAGAAATCACTAGCAAACAGAGCAAAGAGGGGGGATAAGAAATTCTTCACATATATAAATGCCAAGAAGAGCAGGACAAACCAGATCGGACCTTTACGTAAGGGAAAGGGGATAGTATTAAATACACCAGCTGCCGTTGCAGATGAACTCAACAGTTATTTTGCCTCAATATTTACAAATGAAAAACCTTTTGTGGCAATGGGAAATTGTGGGAGCGAAGTTGAAAAATATGTAATTAATGATATTGAAATTTCGCAAGATTAGTTAATGAAAAAACTTTTGAGCCTACAGGCTAGTAAGGCTGCTGGAGTTGATGGAATATACCCTATAATCTTAAGGGAGGCAGCAAGTGAGTGCATTGAACCATTGAGGCTAATTATGCGAGCATCACTAGACTCTGGGGAGATTCCGTTGGATTGGAAAAGTGCCAGTGTATCTCCCATACATAAGGGTGGCTGTAAGAGTGAAGTGGGAAATTATCAACCTGTCAGTCTGACTTCAGTGGTAGGGAAAATCATGGAGGCAATGATCAAGGGTGGAATTCAGGATCATTTGGATGGAATTGAAATTCTCAAGGATACTCAGCATGGTTTTGTAGAGGGAAAATCATGTTTAACAAATCTGGTTCGCTATTTTGAAAGGGTCACTCACGAGCTGGATTTAGGGAATAATTTCAACATTGTTTGTTTATATTTCAGCAAAGCTTCTGACTCAGTCCCACATGAGCGGTTGCTTTATAAGCTGGAACAGGTTGGAATCACTGGGAAAATCCTTAGATGGATAGAAGGATGGCTTCAGGGCAGGAGGCAGAGGATTGTGATAAATGGCTATTCCTCAGATTGGGTTGGTGTAAGAAGTGGGGTTTCCCAAGGATCAGTATTAGGACCACTGTTGTTTTTAATTTTCATAAACAATATCGATGAAGGGATAGAGGGCGTGATGTCTAAATTTGCAGATGATGTTAAAATTGGTAGAGTAGTTAATGATCACTGTCAAGCTAAGCTTCTTCAGAGAGACCTAGGTAGACTTCAGGAATGGTCAGAAAAATGGCAGCTATGCTTTAATCCAACAAAGTGTAAGGTAATTACACCTAGGAAACAGTAATCCCAAAATAACTTATTCACTTGGTGGAGTTCAACTAAACCCAGTACTGGAGGAAAGGGACTTGGGTGTTACAATACGGTTAGACATGAAATTCTCTGAGCATTGTAAACAGGTTGCAAGGAAGACCCATGGTGTCCTACTGATGATCTATCGAACTTTTGCAAGTAGAGATAGGGACGTGATAATCCCATTATATAAGGCTTTTGTAAGACCACACTTGGAATACTGTGTTCTAGTATGGAGACCGCACCTAAAGAAAGACGTCGAGCTTCTTGAAAGGGTGCAAAGACAGGTAACTCATCTGGTGAGATCGGCAAAAGGGCATCCTTAAGAAGAAAGACTTCGAATATGTGGGTTGCAGAGTTTGGAAACTAAGCACCTTAGAGGAGATTTGATTGAGGTGTTTAAGGCTCTGAGAGGCATCAGTAAAATGAATGAGGATGAAATTTTCAAGATTATAAATGATGCTAGAACTAGGGAACATAAATTCAAGTTATGTAGGGAAATGTTTAGATTGAACTGCAGGAAGTTTTATTTTAGCTAGTGAGTTATAAATTACTGGAATAAGTTGCCTACGTGTGTGGTAGAGGCTGACATTTGGGGAAATTCAAAGGTGATCTGAATAGTACCTTTGGGTGAGGGAAACACATAGGATGATAGATGTAATTTCCTTTTCTTTTATTAATTATTATTATTTATTTTTATTTTATCATTGTTTTATTTGGGGTTTTTCTCTTTTTTTTTTTTTTTCTGGCTGATGCAGCATAAGCCATAGGCTTTCTTGCACAAATACAGCCAATACTAATAATACTGTCTTTTTAAATAATATTTTAAAATAGCACCATTGGGCATATGTGTTTATTTTATTGGATGAACTGAACTTATTTCTTAGTTATTTATTTTTTGGTCGAATTCACCTTCCTTCTTTGGGTGTGGTGTAATTTGTTGCTGTGGAAAGAAGCAGCTGTCATCTGCTAAGATTACAGGAGAGCAGCACTTGTGAAAATGAAACTAACATGTCCTTTAGTATTGAAGCTCATATTGTTTATGTATGCCAGCATGTGTAAACAATTCAAGCTGCTCCTAAAATGTGACAGTAGTATATTGCTAGAATTGGACAAAAAAACCCACTGATTTTAAATTCATATTTTTAAATATTGCATACATTAAGTTTAATGAAAAAGTGTTATTTTAATTGTTTATGGTAAAACTTCTTCAATAAGAAAACAATGATGCAGATTGAAAAGAAGCACAATAATTGAGAAATACTAAAATTTTCACTTTTATTTTATTATTTTTTTAACAAAACAATTACTGCCATAGCACTCTGCAGAGGTGTGTACCCTCTGGACTGTTAATTAATTTCTTTACGTATGGATTTATATTAAATAAATATAATTTAATCATTTTAATTTTATTTTACTTACATATACTTAAATAGTATAGGTAAGTAAAATATTAAATTATTTCTTTAATATAATTAATGCAAAACCTGATGATTAGGCCCAATTTGCACTAAAGTGTATCTTTCAATTTTCATTAAAATGATTTTTGCAAAAAGTGTAGTATATGCTTTCTTCCAGTTTCTTCCGGCTGCAAGCCTAATCTGGATTAAAAATTTTCTGGTTTTCAATTTCTAAAAGTTAGTAGGTACATGTTTGTCATGGACATGAATGCTAACCAAGCACCAGTAAATAAATTAATAAAACATTTATTTACAAAAATGTACATAAATGTTTTAAGATATGTGAACCATAAATAATAAGAGCTATGTATGATTCTTCAGTCATTCTCAAGAACTTAAAATTAAAAGTATACACAAATGTAAAACAGTTAAAAATATACTGACAGTTTTCAAAAACTAAATGCCATATTTGTGAACAAATTGATTTCAAGTGTGATGTCTTCTTTATAACAAGGCTGTATCCAAATGGCTGAGTGATTGAGTCATATGGTTCCCAGTAAAACCAAATGACATGTACATGAATCAGCATGTGAGGATGCATTTATTGACTAGGCATGACAATATCATGGTGATTTAAACCCTCTGGCCAGCCTTTAATGCCAGCTTATGTTATTTGTAAAATTATGGGTTTGAGTTATTAATATTATTTTGGATGTGGAATACTTCAAGCCAGTTCTAACAGTAAAAATCACTGGAACCATTATAGTTTAAAATTTCTGGATGTTTTTCAGATTTTGAAAGAGTAGCCTTTTGTAATGTAGTTGTATGATTATTCAGTCATTCATCTAATCATTTCTGGGTCTCTGATGTAGTGCCTTCCACAATCTGAGCAGTGTATTTTTGGCAGGATCCCCCATCAGATTTGATCCCTTTAAATTTCAAATTGTAGAAATTCCAGTAATTTTTATTGTCAGCATTGGCTCAAGGCCTACCACAGGATATAACATTAAACCAAATGGTGGATAAGAATCCACCCATTTTGAATTGGCAGTTTTGCAGACTGACATTCTTTAGCATTACTGTAGGAGGGTTTTCATAACCATAGGAATATTGTACCTATTCAGCGAGCACCTTTCCATATCCTGTTTCTTATGTCTGTTGTCTATTGGTTTGCTTAGAAACATGTGATTCCCAATCACTTAGCCATGTACAAATGCAGCCATTCTGTAAAGAAGATCACTTGGAGTCAGTTTGGTTTATGACAGTATCATATATATAAGGTCTGTTCAAAAAGTATCCAGACTGCATAAGCATACTTACTTGGTGGGTGACTTAATTCCCCTTCAAAACAGTGCCCTTCTGATATTTAGCACAGTGATTTTCCCACTCTTGAAAGCAGATCTGGAGAGCAGATTTTGAAATCACTGAAATTTTTTTATTCCACCCTCAGGGCTTTTTAATAGTCCTAATAATTTATTTTGAAAGTGGCTTCACAGTTCACACACAAAGCCTTCTTGTCTATAGATATGCTATTTTGACACATCTATAGGCAAGAAGGCTTCTTCCAAAGGAAAAAAGTGCACATAATGATACTGATAATACATGGCATGACAGTCCATTTTCAGCAAATTTGTTTGTCACCTGATATAAGTTCTTAACAACATAATGTTGGGAAAAAGTTCACAAGTGTACAACACAGTGTCTATTGGGATTCTAAGTTTAGTTGTTCATCATTGCTCATCAGGCTCATAAATCCCACATCTCTTCACTGCATACACCATAGTGGCTTAAACGTCCCCCCCCATAAAGTTTTCATTATGTATTTATCACTTTACTATCATTTGCTTTATTATATGCATACAAGTGATGATTTTAATGATTTAAAAACTCAACTGTTCACTTAAACAGTGATTTAACTTGATAAAAATCACTCAGAAGTGCCTGTCTTGCAAACTGTGAACACTTGACTGTTGAATCACTATCTTAACATCAAGCATGGGTACTTCTGGTTACTTGTACATTCTTCTGTCTGATATTTTTAAACTGAAATAGTTCATATGTTATCTAAAATAGCAAAGAGAATTAAGACATATAAATGATGGCAACTTTTGACTGACTTTGTGAACTTAGTGCTTAACTCATTTTTGGAAATTTTTGTGTGCACTTTATATATCTCAATAATATTGTATATAAGTGTTGTCTTGCATATCAAAAAATTGCATACCACAGAGCACTTAAATATTTATTTAAGATCATCACAAGTAGCCCATAATTTCATTTCATTACCATTCCTTTAGCTCGTGAGGGGAAGCAATGCTAATTATAGCCATGATCAATATTAGTATTAGCAGTGATGAAGTCGTGTTATTACTGTTTAAAATCACAGTGATTATTGGTTAATCATCACAGGTAAACTTGTGATCAGAAAATATATCTAATGTCTAAAAAGATCTAATGCCCTAAGTTCCATTAACATTTTTGCTGCTGCTGCCTACAGCTGCTATTTTTCTAACACCATGTAGAGGAAGCCTGTATTAGTTTCACACTGATGGGAGTGGACTAAAGATGAATATAGCTAAAACAAAAGTAATGATGAACAAGTATACCACAGAAAGGAAAATAATGATTGAAGGAGCAGTAATTGAAAAGGTGGAGTCATATACTTATCTGGGACAAGTTATTAGCTGTAATAATAATAAATGGCTGGAAGTCAAGAGAAGAATAAATTTTTGATGGATAGCATTCAGGAAATATAGTCACATACTGAAGAGCAATATCCCAGTTTGTCTGAAACATAAAATAATGAACCAATGTATACTCCCCACCATGACTTATGGAAGTGAAACTTGGGCACTCACCAAAAGAATGGAAGAGAAGCTGAGAACTACACAGCGAAGAATGGAACGAATTATATTGGGAATCAGACTGTTAGATAAGAAGAGAAACACATGGATTAGGCAGCAAACTCAAGTAAAGGACATTCTTATCAAAACTAAAGAACTAAAATGGTCTTGGGCAGGACACATATCTCGAAGACACAATGACAGATGGACTAAGAAAATAACAGAATGGTACCCAAGAGGAGCTAGAAGAAAACCTGGAAGACAAAGGTGGAGATGAATAGATGAAATTCATGAGTTTGTGGGTAGTAAATGGATGGCCAGTGCTCAAAAACAGAAGGAACTGGAAAGTTGCTGGAGAGGCCTTCATCCTGCAGTGGATTGAAAATGGATGATGATGATGGGAGTGAGATTTTTTTTTTTTTTTTTTTCATACACTATGGTCAAGTTATTACTGTCTGGCATGTGTTGCTAGACAAAAACTCAGGCCTTCCATTCAGCAAACCAGATATTTTATCTAACTGGGCAAAAAACCATTTGACATGTATATGCATCAAGTGGCAGTGAGCATGTTCACTGCCTCTTGAACATGTTTTTATTCCTCTGATAAATTAACGTTGTTAATATTACTGTGCATTTTATATACGAAAATGAGGATAAAATGCAACTGTAGTTTTTTTGCAACTACAGTTGCATTTTATCAAAAGAAGAAAAAAAGTGATTGTAATCTTTAATCATAAAAGTACTGCACTGGATTCACAGTAAAGCACTCACTGCTATGCAAAGAAAGTAGTGGTGTAAGTTTTTATATACTGTTATATGCTATTAGTATTAATGGTGGCAGATGGTGCAAGAAAACAAGCTTATAGAGCATCAGCAAAAAAAAAAAAAAAATTCCCACTTCACTTGTCCATCCCCTCTAGTAATTTTTCTAGTTCTTTCTCAGATTTATTCAAACTATGAAAGTTTGTTTCAACAATCAACTACCCACCGATTGAAGGCATACTTCCACATATCAATCGTGCGACCATACTTCATCAATTTTAATTTATGCCTCCTCATATGTGTGTAGTCTGAGCCAAAGGAAGAATGCCATCAACATTTAACTTACTCAATCCATTCAAGTCCTTTACCTCAATCAGATTTCCCCACAGGTGCCAAGTCTACAGATGCTACAATTTGCAAAACTGAAGCCTTTCTTGGTAAGAACACCCTTTTGTTCCCTTCCAATCTGGTTGTCCTTCTCTGCACCAGTTCCAGCAGATTACATCCTTCCTAAAGTAAGGCCTTCAGACCTGTATACAGTACTCAAGCTGTGGCCTGACCATTGCTTTATGCAATGGGATAATTACCTCCTTATTCCTGTTTGCAAAATTTCTGTATCTCATTGATAAAACCCATTGAACTGTCTTGGCAGCCTGTCTGCATTGCTCATAGAATTTCATATCTGACTTCACAATCACCCCAAGGTCTTTTTTATTTTCCACTACTCACAAGTGTAGTTCCACACAGTTGATATGTTAATCTGAAATTGCTGCTACCCATATGCAGTACCTTGATTATTTCAATGTTAAACTTCAACTGACATTTCTCAGCCTATCGACTTAATTTTCCTAGATCTTGTTGCAGTAGTTCACCCTGATTACTGTCCTTAACCATCTTGCCAACCTTTGTATCATCTGGAAACTTATACAACATTAAGCTGGATGTACCTTCATCAATATCATTAATAAATATTGAAAACAACAATGGGCCTAACACTGAACCCTGGGGGACTCCACTAATAACATTAATCTATGAAGAGCAGTGTTAATTAATAGTCCATCAATAACAACTCTGTCTTCTCTGACTCAACCATCCTTTTATCCATAGCAGCAACTTGCCCTTAATGCCACATTCCTCTAATTTGTATAGCAATCTTTTCTGTACAAATTTTCACTATCCTGAAATCCAAATATATAATATCAAAATTGTTTTTTGCATCCAGTTCCTTTCTTACTGCATCATAGTATTCAATCAGGTTGGTCAGACAAGATTTCTCCTTAACAAATCTATGCTCTGACTGCAATATAATTGCATTCCTGTCTGGATGGTCCTGCATTATTTCTTTAGCCAGTGATTCCATTATTTTTTCTAGAACAGAAGTTATGCTAACAGGCCTGTAAATACTCATATCACCTTTTGATCCCTCCTTTGTGAATTGAGGTATGTTCGCACATCTCCAGTCCATACGGTACATTTCTGAATCAAAAGATGCTGTTATAATTATAGCTAAGGGTTTGCTTACCTCCTTTGCTACTTCACATAATATAATTGGATAGATCCCATTTAACCCAGATGCCTTTTTTATGTTCAGCTTCGATTTCTCTTCCACTCTCCCTTCAGTATCTGGTTGCTATTATTATCTGTTACACCCAGAATTGGGAGGCATTCCCCCCCCATATTATAGTAGCATTTAGGTTAGTTAGTGACCTAAAAATTATTGCTATAGAAAAGTCCTAGCAGATCAGTAAATTGACTTTCACTTAATTTACATTGTTTTGAGTTTTTTTTTTTTTTTTTTTTGGCTATATCAACTACTTGGTCAGAATGTACTATTCACTTAATTATTTTTATTTTATATATTTTCATTTATTTTAGTGATCCACTTTTAAGTGTTTATTCTTATCTGTATTCCCTTAATGGGAATATATTAAACCTTATAGGCAACAAATGAAGTTGTTACAAAAGTGCCAAAGGCCACCCAACTTGAAATGGTAGCAGCTGTAGATTCCGCAAAGGCAGCATTCAAGTCTTGGTCACGCACATCCATTATGACACGGCAGCAGACCATGTTTAAATATCAACATCTTATCAAAGAGAATATGGTAAGTGTTTCTGACTCAATTTTTTTTAACGAATTTTAAAATTTTCCATATTTTATCAAGAGGCTTGGAGATCTAATAAGCACTTGAATTTTATACTGACTTGTTGAGCTGCTTTTGATACAGCAATATCTAATTTTTTCCGAGCCTAATTTTCAACTACTAATGAAGAGAAATTTTTGATTTATTGTATAATCTTTTAGATAAGAGAATACTGCTAATAAATCATGTCAGTCCTCAACTGATAAGCAGGATTAAAGTTAGGTTTCTACAAGGTCACATTTTGCTTCCCTTCCATTCACCTTCTTTTCACAGCCCTGTTAGCAGTTTCTCAACAGTCTTGCCTACAGTTTGCCTGTTAATTTTTATCAGCGATCGATAAAAATTAACAGGCAAACTGGATTTCTGAGCCTAGCATCGCAGACTCACTGTCATTGATTCTACCAGAGCTCTTTCTAATTTATTTAGAAGTATTAGGACTAGTTATTAAATCATCAGACTTTTTCACATTCATGCTGAATGATTATATTGTCAGCCTAACCCCTCAAATAGTTTGTATTAATTTAACCTAGGTCACACAACTGAATTTCTGAGTCTTATTATTACTACAAAATTGAATTTTCAGGCAGTATTTCAGCTTATTTTATGGCAGATTGCTTTTGAGGTCTTTGGGTGCTCAAATAAATTTTTCTCTGCCTTGTAAACTTAAACTCGATTAATAAATATAGTAAGAGTATCATCTGTTCAATTTCCTGTATGCTTCCATGTTTTGTATAGCGACCACACTCTTAAATATCAGTGCTAATGACCTTATACTGCATAATAGCATGTTTGAATACTTGTGTGACTAGTGATAATAAGCTTTAAATAGTGGTATAGGTGGATTAATATACCAGTTAGCTCCCCATTTGCTTTTTTAAAAACTTCAATCATAATATCAGCAGAGACCTTGATGTGCTTAGTATCAATAAAGCTTATTCTAAATTTACAATCTTTAATGCCCTCTATTAACAATGCCATATAAGATAAGGTGTTTATTGTGACTAGCCTGACTTGTATTTGTTTCTTTATTCTTTCTGTGTGAAATACTTTATTTCTTCAGTATTATTAAGCATTTATTTTAAACATGAGTTATTATTATTATTGGTCTCTAGCTTGGTTATTTCATAGTATGTTCACATGATGAATGTATTCATTTCGATGCTCCACTTCATGTTTGCCGTTTTCTGGATGGTCACTAGTGCAGTTAACAGGTGGTCGACAGGCATGAGTTGAACACTGTAGAGAACTCATTGAGGCTACTGAAACAAACCCAACTTCCTGAATTTGATTGTTACAGGTGACGAGGTATCGTGTTTTCAGTACAACCCCACAAAGAAGCAACAAAGTGGGGAGTGGAAGTCGGCAAATTCTCCCAAAGCCAAAAAGATTCATCAAGAAAGATCAAAAATCAAACCCATGCTCATATCACTTCCTACAATAGCAAAGGAATTGTGCATAAAGATTCATGCCCAGTGGCCAAAGTGTCACTGCTGTCTGCTATCTGAACATTTTGAAATGTTTGTTGCAGAGAATCTGTCATGTGCAGCCTTGGTATGGAGAATATGGCAGTTGGTTCCTCTTGCACCACAAAGTACTAAGCCACAAGGATCTCATTGTTTTGGAGTTTTTGGGTAGCAAAAAAGTCTACTTACTGTGACATCCACTGTATTCACTAGACTTAGTGCCATGCAACTTCTTTTTGTTTCTGAAGCTCAAGGCACTACTGAAAGGCTGGTACATTCATGATGTTCACACTGTTCAAAGAGCTGTGACAAGAATATTGAACAGTATACCAGTCATGGCCTTCAACCATTCATTCCAGTTGGTTCATGATCATTGCATGCAGTGTGTGGATGTGGGAAGAAGTTACTTTTAATGAACCGAGGTTAGTTTACTGACATGTGGGATCATTATTTTTTTTATAGCATCAGTCTTGTTTTCCAGTTGCCACACCGTGTATGTGGTGAAAACTCCATTCTGCACATCACCATTAAAAAAAAAAAAAAAAGTTGGCTACTGAGATGCTAGTTTATTGAATTTTTTTGATAATCAGTGCCAAATCATTGAGTTTTTATTGTATTTTAGGAAATTCAAAGGAAACTCATAATGATAAGAATGTAGAATCGTGAACTGGAGATTATGCCATTGCCACGAAATTTTGTTTGCAAACTACCGGTTGGGAAAAATTGGCCTAGCCTATAATTTCTTTGCTGACACTGACTTTCAAAAATGTTACTTGTGGTTGGATTTTCTACTCTGAAGTACAAATACTTCCTGAGTTGCTCCATATATCCTATGATTATTTTGATTCTTTTGTCCAAATCCCTTATGAATCTGGATTTGGTTAAAGTAGTTGAAGGAACAATAGAAATGAGAACTCTTTGTGAAGAAACCTAAATCCATAACCTAAAACCTAAATTTATTTTTGTTGCCCATTCATAAGGGATATCCCAATCAGAAAATAAGTTTACTAAATATAACAATGCAGTATTGCTGAGAAAAAATGGATAAAATAAAAACAGGTTGAAGTAAAAATTTCTTTAATAAACTTGGAACAATTTAAAATAAAAGTAATAAATCACAATAGCTTTCAGACAGAAGACACCCTTCTTCAGTTGTAAGCGTTATTACAAAATAGAGAATGTCATGTGCCCAGCTATGGTGGTCATGCAAGGTGGAAACCACATGATACAGGTGCAGGCAACAATTAGTTGTTGGAAGTAGAGGCTTGCAGTTGTAGCTGTAACGTTTGACTAGGCTGCAGGTGCCAATGTTTGTCATTTAGGAGGAGGTTGCTTCAGTGATGGGACAGATAAGACCTCTTCTGTTTTGGTTAAAGGAATAGCTAAAACACAAGATGTGGAGTGATTCCAACCAGTCTGCCAGTTTATATAGTGAACCATTGTACTGAATTAATTTAAAGTTTGTCTTGAAAATTAGTATTATTTTTTTATATTAAAATAATAATGATAAAATAGTATTTTTCATAACCCTTATTGAAATTATTAAATAGGGCTGTTTCATAATAATTTTTTAATCAATATTTTCTCCTTCATTATGGTTTTTGGTATATGTTGAACCTTGTTAAACAATGTTTCTGTTGTTATATACAAAGGCCATATATGAGAGCTGATTGCTAGGTATACTAACTTTGGTGTATACATATAGCAATTATTGAGAGAGAAAGAGAGACCTTTTTTATATATATATAAAAAGGAAAAAAAATCCTGAAAACAAAACTTAAATCTGAATAACTAGCATTATCTTATCTAAGTGAATAACCATATTAGCCTGTTTTCCTTTTTTTACACAATAGATATGCCATAAATATCGCATTTAAAAAATTGCAATTCAGCCAGTTCATTCATAGTTCTACTATTTTTATAGTAGAAATATGCCCTGACTCAGGCATATTAAACTGTCATCTTGCAATAGTAGGTTATGCAGTGATAACTCGTGCACCAAAGTGTATATTTTTCTGTAAAATATATCTTCTCTGGTTGGTTTTCTCATTTTGCTAGGGGGGAAAAAAAAAACACTGAGTTCCCAAAGGGGGAACCTTGTTATGCTATGCAGTCCAGTATGACCCAAATTTTTTTATTTTGTGATCCTGGTAGAAAAGACTATATTTAATACTGAGTATACCAGGCATGTGCAGTCCTCGAGCATAATCTTCTACAGGTAAAGTATTAACCCATATGAAAATAATGATAAATAGTGATACTTAAAAGATATACACCAAACCATTTTACTTAAATATAAAATTTAAGTAAAATTCCTAAGTAAAATTTATTTAAGTAAAATGAATTTTAAAAATTTTCCATATTTTATCAAGAGGCCTGGAGATCTAATAAGCACTTGAATTTTATACTGACTTGTTGAGCTGCTTTTGACACAGCAGTATCTCATCTTTTCCGAGCCTAATTTTCAACTACTAATGAAGAGAAATTTTTGATTTATTGTATAATCTTTTAGATAAGAGAATATTGCTAATAAATCATGTCCGTCCTCAACTGATAATCAGGATTAAAGTCTGGTTTCTACAAGGTCACATTTTGCTTCCCTTCCGTTCACCTTCTTTTCACAGCCCTGTTAGCAGTTTCTCAACAGTCTTGCCTACAGTTTGCCTGTTAATTTTTATCAGCGATCGATAAAAATTAACAGGCAAACTGGATTTCTGAGCCTAGCTCAGAAATCCAGTTTGCCTTTAAGTTCTCAAAAATCTTTTTTCCACTGTTGAGTAGTCTGTATCCAAGGTCGCACTATGCATTATTGTTGGGCCAATTTACTTTAAATCGTAGGCCAATTTCTTGTTCCAGTCCATTACCGATTGGTATTTTGCACACACACACACACACACACACACACACACACACACACACACACACACACACACACACACACACACACACACGGCGTGTCCGTAGCCAGGTGGGCAGGAGCAGCAGTCCATAGCACATGCTTCTTGATTAGACCAGGGTTCGAGCCTGTGCCCACCAAATACGGAGGATGTGGAAAGGTCAGGGAATGACCACTGCATATCCCTGGAGCAATATGGCCTTAGTTGCTAATGCTCCTAAAAACCAAATAACAACACACACACACACCAGAATAAATGTCGTGGTTTCCATGACTGCCAGATATTATGTGTAATCAATGTATTACTCTTTAATATTCGTATTCAGTATAAGCTAGTACTGAAGATTCCAAAGTATTCCTGAATACTTCATCTAATTGGAGTAATTTGCCTCACTTTGACAGTGAAGAATTATCGAATGAAGCCTTAGTTGAACTAGAATATCACAGAGCACAAGAAGAGGATCAGTAAGGAGGAGGCAGAAGCAAGAACTACAAATAATGATAAATTCTGCTCCGGGGAACTATACATTGAGAAGAAACTGGCTTGGCAGCCCATCTTTGGAGAGATTTTTAATGTCAATGGTGAAGAAGATGCCGTAAGAAATGAGAGCGAGCGAGCGCGAGCACCAGTCCAAAATCATACCACAGATGAAATAAGTTAAGACCCAGTTGAACTAAGGATATTTTTATAGTATATCCACAGTACAGTATTAAGAAAACACTGTTTTCATTCTATAAAACTTGAGTTAAATAAGACAAAGATTAGTCGAGCCTACGTGATAGGAGTGATAGATGTGTCTGAATGAAAATCTTTAAATTATTCTAAAGGGTGTGTAGATTGTTGGTTTTTTTTGCTTACTTTCTTCCCTACAGATATTGTTTTTGATGCATACCTTTATATGTAGATATTTCCATTGCCTTCGTCTAAATTGGCACATGTATTCTGCATATGCCAATTTAGACAAAATATTCTTTTAAATCAGTGAAAACAGTTATCTTTTGTGCTTGAAATTCAGACTCATCAAATTGCTTTTCTTTTTCATTGGTCCCTTCTATATCAGTTCTTTACAATACTCTTTCATTGTATATGGTTTAAACATTGTTTTTTTTTTTAATTTTATTATTTTTTTAAACTGGCCCTTCATGCTTGGAATTATATTTAAAAAGTCAAATATATACTGTTGCCAATAAATGTGTAAAAGTTTTGAATATAACAGTTGAATGAAGTATGTATATAAATATAAATAATTTTGCAAAAATTCTACTAATTATCTTTTTACAATCATTTATAAAGAAAAAGCTTGCTGAAAACATTACTCTTGAGCAAGGAAAAACATTAATAGATGCAGAAGGTGATGTTCATAGGGGACTACGTAAGTGTTTTTTAAAATTTTGTTTAAATTTGTAATTTTTGCTGTAGCACATCCTATTTTATTTGGTGCATAACAGTGGAAATATTTTAATTTTACTTGTTGATACTGGAAGTGTGCATGTATGGTGATTGTGGTAGGGGAGAAGATAATTATTGTGTAGCAGATGATGCTTAAATTGAAAAGAATTTCAGTTATTAGTGTTTTTTTTTTTTTTTTTTTATAGAGCCAGAGTTTTGAAGCCCTTTTTTTTGAATTATAGTTCTCACAAGTTGTTTGACTATAGGTATCTTTATTTCCATTGTAATCAGTTGTGTTGATTTCGTATATCCGTAGAAAAATTTTACGCATTCTGGATATCTGAACTGCTTCTTTATCCACCTGGACTATCTTTACTTCAATTGGTGCATGCTTGAAGTATCATTTCAAGTTGTTCTTTACTAATACTTGGTATTACCCAGATTTTGCCTCATGGACTGTTTCTTCTTATCTGAGCTGCTCTTTACTGGACGTTTTTTTTTTTTTTTGCAGACTTTGCTTCCATGGCTAACAGGAGGTGGGACCTGTTCATATGTCTTTTGTTTGATCTTCTGGTGTAGACCAACCCTCCTCCATGGGGCAAGGGCATGGAGGATGGCATACTCTGCTGTCTATTGGAATAAGGGGCTGATCACTCAACACAAACAACACCTAAAATGACACTATGGTACACATATACCATCACATTGATGTCTGCATTATACTCACACCATGACACTAACTGGATACTTCATTGTCACAATTTTGTATTCCGGTATTCAGAAAGGAAAAGCCAGATCAGTATCAAACATTCAGCATATGTTCTTTGGTTCTTTAGAAGCATTTAAGTTCAATTGCAATTTCATAGCTTCCACACTGTCCAGTCAAAACATTGACCCCCCTGTGTTTTAGTAATTGGCCATTCCTTCCCACTTGGTGGCACACTTATCTCGGTGAGAACAGTAAATGTGATACTACAGGTTCATGGCATCCATATGAAGTACTTGATTGATGTAGACAAGGGACATGATTTGATGGACTTTGAAAAATGGATGATTGTCGGGTGGCAGTATTATGGAAACTGCAAATCTTGCTGGCTGTTCACAGTGTTGTTAAGGTGTTCCAAGGGTGGATAGAGAAGTGGGTGGCTATGCCTTATTGACAGTCCTGGTGAATTTAGGTTGCCCCACCTTGTGCAAGCTGATAGACAGAAAATGGTGGAACAGCTAATCATTGGACTTTAACCAAGGGACAACCAGTGGTGTTTACGAGACCACAATCCAGTGAACCTTTGGAGTAGGTAGCTAGTCAAGGTATCCCTGCTTACAGTCACTCATTGCCAACAGTGCCTAAAGTTTGCAGGTGCCTCCATAGCCAGGTGGGCAGGAGCAGCAGTGCATAGCAGTGCTTCTTGATTAGACCGGGGTTTGAGCCCGTGGCCACCAAATATGGAGAACGCGGAAAGGTCAGGGAATGACCACCGCATATCCCCAGAGCAATATGGCCTTAGTTGCTAATGCTCCTAAAAACCAAATAACAAACAAACAAAGTCAGTGATGCTGCTCAGATGGAGCTCTCATATGAGCAGCATCATTGACGACTGGGAAAAAATGTTGCCTTTTGCCTTTTCTGATGAATCACATTTTCTGCTGTGCTGTGTGGATAGAGGATATGACAACAAACTGTAGAGAATAATCACTTTGATGTTCTGGCTTGTCAGAAACAGACAGGTGGCAGCAGTGTTTTGGTATGGAGGGTGTGTTTTCTTTGGAATCTTTTGGAGCTCTCATATCCCTAGACTGCACTCTGAATGCTGACCAAGTACACCCCTTCACAGTGACTGCCTTCTCAGATAGCACAGTTCTGTTCCAGCAGAATAATGCACCCTGCTACATTGCCGGTATTGTTCGAGAGTTGTTTGCCAAACATGAAAGTGACTTCCAAGTACTACTGTGGCCACTGAATTTGCTAGATATGAATCCCATAGCACATTTCTGAGATTATGTTGATCAGCATATCTGGTATTACGTTCTTAGCGTTTTTTCACCAACCTTTCATGGAGTAAAATAAAATTAAAATAAAACAAAACAAATCTTGATAACTATATTTACAATAACCTGTATTTACAAAATTAATATACGTATTACAATATTAAAAGTATTAAAACACAAGATTAAAATGCATTAAAATATACTAAGTTAAAAGCGATAAAATCCCGTAGCTTTCAAAGGCTCCAGCCTTCTTCTTCAGCAGTACTCTCTATTATTCAGTACACCTTTAAATATCTTTATTTTATTTTAATTTTATTTTACTCCATGAAAGGTTGGTGAAAAAACGCTAAGAACGTAATATGAATATACCCAACCTCAGAGGCCTATTTGAGGAGCATATCTGGTGTTTGGATTCTCCAGTACTGACTATTGCGTCCCATAGATTCACATCTATGGAATGCAATCCTGGAGAATCCAAACACCAGATATGCCTCCTATAATCTTCAGAGGCCTTATAGATCCATGCCTTGCTTTGTGGAAGTACTGGCACATACCCACTATTAGCTAGATGGTCATAATGTTTTCACTGAACAGTGTGTATGTGTATATATATGTAAATGAAAGTAGGTTCCAGGCATTATTCAAGAAGGAAGAGTCTGCATTTCACTGCTGTTTATTTTAAACTCTTCATAACATGTTTAAACAATAGTAGCAAATTTACAAAAATATCAGTGCTGTTCCTCACTGCTCTTCCTCAATCTTTATTTTACAGTATGTTTTAAATCATTAAATTTCCTTGTGAGACTTTGAATTTCGTGAGAGTGCCGATACTCTCAAACAGCACTCTTAGCACTGCTTTTCCAGGTGTAATAGAGCTTCACGAACTGGACTCATTTCTTTGTTGTTAACATCCTGATTTTGTGTGCAATAGCAAGTGGTTCTCATATTTATATTCTGATTATTAAGTGATATATATATATATATATATATATATATATATATATATATATCACTTAGATGTTTAACCTCCAGAGTTGATTTATATAGTCTTTGTATATAAAGGCATAATATGGCCTTAGCAGCACTTGTGCCATTAAACAACATACCGACAACAACATCTTTGTATATAAATAATTTAAATAAGGGGTGAAAGTTGAAGAACACAGATAATTACTTTTATTGTTCAAAAGATAAACAAAGAATAGATATAACATTGAAATTTTTGCATAGATGTACAAAAGATTATACTTACAGAGTAGTAAGTAGGGACTGTTTAGTTTAGGGTCGCATGCTGATGATTACAACCAAATCTGTTTCTTTATTTCAGAGGTGGTGGAACATGCATGCAGTGTTACTTCCCTTCAGTTAGGTGAAACTTTGCCCTTAGTTGCTAAAGATATGGATACAGTTTCTTATCGAACACCTCTAGGTGTCTGTGCTGGTATAACCCCTTTTAATTTCCCTGCTATGATTCCTCTGTGGGTAAGTTCCCTTCATTACCTCTGAACAGAATTATTTGGTCTCTTTTTATCATTAAATAATAATAACTTTAAATGTATCGTAGAAATGCTTTCTCTGCATTTCTACAAATACAAGATGCATGGTCAGCAATTTCATTTGATTTTTTTCCCACATTCGCATCTACACATATATATGATATTTCTCATTTCTTCTTTCTGCCTGTTCAATATGATCTTAAGTATTATCAGAACTGATTGTTTCTTTTTCTATAAAATAACTATTTACATCATTTTTAACTTGACTGTAGTAACAGGTCACCTGACAGATGACTGTAGCTTCCTAAATATAGTCAAATGGTTTTCACACAGAAATTGTGTGTGAAAATCTATCAGGTGACTTATCACCATCTTGCAACTGTTTAGTTTTTGTTTGTAATATGGCATGGTACAACAAGCAGCGACACTATTTGCTTGAAGTTTTCCTTCTTCCACTAGTTCAATAGAAAAATGGGATAATGAAACCTGATATTCTCTCAAGATGGCTATTATACTGTAGGAAACAGGATACACTATTTAAAATTTTTCATCTTGTGACATATTTGAAATAAATCTGAAAACAGAAGTAACTAATAGTGTTGAATATATATAATAAATTTTATTATTTTTTTAAATTTTAATAATATTTATCTCTATAATATTGGTATAGATACACCATAGTTTACCCATAAATTTGAACTACATTTGTAGTGTAACAGCATCATTTTAATTGTATCTCATATTGTGGCTGCCTTCACAAGATAGCAGGTATTGCACTACTTCGAATAAATAACGCTTCTCTAGTAGAGAAGACTACTGGTATTTATTTTTAGTGGATACCACCGCCCAGACGGTCCGCTTCGAAGCTAGTTGGCTTTGTCATCGGTGGGTGGGCAGGTACCCTGGTAATGCAACATGCCACCCAGTTGTGAAGTTATTTCCACAATATGAGAGATGCCAAATGGTGAACAAATAATAATGTATTTGAAGATGAAATGCACAAGGCATAATTTCATATGGGTTTAGGTCAGGGTTTCCCAAACTTTTTCAAGTGCAGACCAGTGTTTGCAGATTTTTTTTTTTATTTCACGGCCCACCTATAGCTATAAATTAATGTATTTTCAATAATTATACTTGTAGGTTCAGGAAATAATGACTACCATTAGGACATTTAAGATACCAGTAATAATGCAATTAAGTATTCATTAACATCAGTAAATATAAATAAAAGATAGGTAATTCATTTTTGTTTATTATCAAAAGTTTACATAAAATTGACATTTTAGGAAAGGAAATTTTCTTATAGTTTCATGTAGGTATATTTCAAATAAGTCGTTTGCAGATTGGTATTTTCTTTTCACTTTGGGAAACCCTGTTTTAGGTAATTAACTACAGGTGATCCCCGGTATCTGAGTATTCATTATCTGAGTTCCCGCAGTTACAAGGATTTGAAAATTAAAGAATTAGTTTTTTTTTCCCTTGAGAAAATTGACCAAGCACTTGAATATTTTTTGTAAGAATGATCTTCTTTATGATCGTGCAACAAAAGTTAAGTGCGAAGTTAAAGACGTAACTAAATGCTAAAACACAATTTTATCTAAAAAAATACAGCAAAAAAACACAAACTCCAGATTCATTTTTTATTCGTACAACTGAAAAATAGTGTAACTTCAATAAACTTTACTTAACCTTACATTGTGCAGACATATTAAAATAAAAAATGTCAAATAAAATAATTTTCTCATTTTTCAGTTCCTTCATCCATTTTTACTATGTACAAGTACATAATAAACATTACTATATAATATCGGTATAGATACACCATAGACAACTCTTAAAGAAAAACTACAGTAGTAGTGTGAAAGACATCATTTCATCTCTATCCCATATTGTGCTCATCCTTCACAAGTTACCATATATTGCACTACCTGGAATAAGTAATGCTTCACTTAGAGAAGAATGTTGTTGCTTATTCTCGGTGGGCACTGCTTGCAAAATGGTATGGGATAAGATACTCTGTTATTGACATACTATCCCTGTTAGACTTAGGAAAGCAAAAAGGTGTAGGAAAGTGATAGTAGGAGAGGAAGAGGAAGAAATGCCCGAAAGAAGAAAGTTACTCCCACTCACTGACTGAACTAAATCACTCTCAAATCCCCTGAATAGGCATCACATCTCCATCCTTCATGAGTTATCATGTATTGCACTATCTCGAATAAGTAATGCTTCACTTAATGAAAAGCCAATTAGCTTTGAAACGGTGACATCTGGGTGGGTGCCCACCGAGAATAAGTAACAACAGTTTTCTGTACTAGTGAAGCGTTACTTATTCAAGGTAGTGCAATACATGGGCAACTCATTGTGAAGGATGAGCACAAAATGAGATACAGATGAAATTATGTCTTTCACACTACTACCATATTTTTCTTTAAGAGTTGTCTGTGGTGTATCTATACCGATATTATATAAATATAGAATCTTAAAATATTATTCTTAGTTGCATTTAGTTTTATTTAAATAATAAACATTACGAAAATTTGGTCCCCTGTATATAATATCGGTGTAGATACACCATAGTTTACCCATAAATTTGAACTACGTTTGTAGTGTAACAACATCATTTTTATTAATTACCTAAACCCATATGAAATTATGCCTTGTGCATTTCGTCTTCAAATAATAATATTTATATACATATTCAGCAGAATATGTGCATGTGTTCTTGTTTGAAATTTTGTGAACTTAATGGTATTTTAAGCTGGAAAATGGAAGCAGTTAAGAGACATGTTTCTATTTTATGTCTAAAATACTTGTTTGTAGTTTTCAGCAGAATTATTATTTTTTTCTGAAAAAAAAAAAAAAAAAAAGGTGTAAATTAACATGTTTTTAATTTTTTATTAAACCTTAAAAAGTGCATCAATAAGTACTGTACTTGATTGAGAAAAGATGAAATATTGTCATAATTCAGCAAAGAACTCAAAACATTTTCCAGAAATTAAAAAGCAAGTTGTTCACCTGTGAAGTGACCCACCACCACTGTGTTAAATTTAACAGATATTCATTTTTTTCCTCTAATTTTGTATTATTTTCTAATTTTTGAATTGCTTATACACCATTCTAGTAATGTCAAAGTAATTTATCAGATTTTTCTGCTCTGAATATCTGAATATTAGTGTATATAATAGCTGTTTATAATACTTTGACTAAAAAATAAACTTTTTTTTAAATAAAAATTTGGAAAAATTTTAATGGTAGGGCTATAATTAAAAAATTTATAATTTATATGAGATGCATTCACATTATAAGGTCTCCAAATTTATTTCTCATAAAATGCACAGGATATAGAAATGAAACAGAAATCATTTTTCAACATAATCACTTAAAACAGGCCTGGCCAACCCACTGGCCACATGTAGCCTGCCACATTATTTTTTGCAACCCACCAGATGATTTTTATACTACTGACTACATCAGTGGAAAATAATTCACTAGCTGCACTAGGCTCAATTAATGAGAAATATAATACTAGACTAGCTGTACTTCCCCAAATCCCCACCACTCTTTCCCTTCTTCGATCTAAATAAAGAGTAAATTTGTACAAATAAAGATTTATTTATAAAATATTTAAAGATTTATTTGTAAAAATAAAATTTGTACAAATAGAGTAAAGAAGAAACAAATTGAAAATAATGAAATGATTTCTAAGAAGTGAAACAGAGAGAGAATTGAAGATATAAAAAAAGAAGCCAAATAGCTCTTTTTCATAAAATATTATATATCTTCAGAAAGAAGTAATAGATGAAATCATTAGAATAGATCAACAGAAATGTCATAATCATTCTGAAATGCGAACTAATAGGAAAAATTTTCTTCTGAAAAGAAAATGAAATTGTAATAGAAACTCGATCTGATTCCTTAGGAAATTCAGAGAGAATGCATTATCAAAAATTTAGACAACTAACAGAGGCATTTGCTGCATTTAAGCCCATTTAAGCAATGCATGTCATTTTTTCAGAGATAACTGAAAAAAGCTACAATAGACCAGATTTCAGATGTGTACAGGACAAATCATCTTAAACAGGAGGGAGCTTTGTTTTTATGATTTGTGAGGCTAAAAGTTTTTAAATCATGGTAAATTTTGCTAATGAATATTGATTTCTGAAAATGAGGGTGTGTGTGTGTGTGTGTTCCTTTGGATAAATTTGTTTTCTCATGGAATACTATGAGAAATTGAAGTCAGTTTTAATGGAAATATTCCATGAGGAAAACATCTCTTTTAAACATGTTTTAAAACATGGGATTTATTTTATTTTTTAAGTGAGAACATGTTCTCAATTGATTTTCAGTTTTCATTATCTAAATAAAAAGTTTTATTTTTTATTGCTACCTCTGCATACCTATTAACACATCTGTTTTAGAAGTAATGACATCTATATTATATAGGAGAAATGATAAAAATTTATTTTCCCACAGCATTAGTTTTTCACCATTCTCATCAAAAGAGCAGGTAATGAGAGGGCAGGTTGCATAAGTGTTAAAGAAATTGGAACTTGTGTTTTTGAGACCAGTTCATTTTTATTTATCTAAAGATGTCTTTTTCTTAATATAAAAATAAAATCTATTTTTAACCTACAAACACTGTCAGACACATCTTAAAGTGGTATCAGCCATTGGAAGTAATAAAATTGGTTCTTTGCACAGGTATTTTGTGATGTAAATTGTGGTTTGACAAAAGACATGGACAGCATTAGGTAATGAACATTTTTATGGAGGAGAGAAAGGGAAGGGAGCCAGGAAAACCCACTGTTAAAGCTTAATTCTGTCTCTAATAATGGCATTTTCTTAAAGCAAAATTATCTGATTGAAATTCTGAGTTCTACAAATTTTAAGTTTTTACCAATAAATAAATACTTAAAATGGTGAAATTATGCCAACTCCTAAGCATTCTTAAAAATGATTTTATTTTAGATGTTTCCCCTGGCCTTGGTATGTGGAAATACTTTTGTATTGAAACCATCAGAGAGAGATCCTGGTGCCTCAATGATTTTAATGGAATTGTTAAAGGAAGCTGGTGTTCCTGATGGAGTTGTTAATGTTATCCATGGCCAACATGAAGGTGATTTATATTTTTATTGTAGATATAAAAATGACAAGATTTTGGATTTATTTTTTTTATATTAAAAGCAGCAAATACTTTATTATCCAATTTTTCTTGTTAATTTTTTTCATTTATATATTTCATAATTATGCTGTTTATAAATGAAAGAAAAACTTCATAAATTTTTGATATATATGTTTTCTCCAGTGTATTGTTGTAATTTATTATTATTTGCATTGCATTAATCAATATTAATAATATTTTTTAAATTCAATTAATAAATTTGATATGATTTTAATATGATATATTTTAATGCAGTTAATATTTAATCATGTTAAATATTAATGCAGTTAAATGTTAATTGCAGTCATATTTTTTCTGTGCATTTTTAGAATTTTGAAAATTCTAAAATGCACAGAAGTTAGCATTAGCAAAGGCACATGATGCAAGAACACAAGCTTATATAAAGTCAACAAAAAAAAAAAAAAAAAAAAAAAAAACACATACCCTTCTCATTTCATCCATCCACTCGCTTCTGCCTTGAATCTATTTAAGCTATCATCTTCTACAACAGCGGATGGAAGTTTGTTCCAGCAATCAACAACCTGCTGGCTAAAGGCAAACTTCCACAACACATCTATCCTACAACTGTCTTTTTTTCAATTTGAATTTATAATAAGGTCCTTTTCACTCTCTACCACTGTCAGTGTAGTACCACGCAGTTGATATGTTACTCTGGGGTTACTGCTTCCCATATGCAGTACTTTACATTTGTCAATGTTAAACTTCAGTTGTCACCTCTAAGCCCATCTGTTCAACTTTTCTAGATCCTGTTGCAGCAGCATACTGTCATTAGTGTCATTAACAACCCTGCCGACCTTTGTATATCGTCTGCAAACTTGGACATTAAGCATGATATACCATCATCAATATTAATGAATACAGAAAACAACAATGGACCCGACACTGAACCCTGGGGGACTCCACTAATAACATTAGTCCACGAAGAGCAGTGTCAATTGATTACCACTCTGTCTTCTCCCACTCAACCATCCCTTTATTCATAGGAGTAATTTGCCCCAAATGCCACACTGTTCCAATTTGTGCAGCATTCTTCCATGTACAACAGTATCAAAAGCCTTTCTAAGATCCAAATATATGATATCAAAATTATACTTTGCATCCAGTTCCTTTGTGACTACATCATAGTATCCAATCAAATTGGTCAAACAAGACAACTTAACAAACCCATGCTCTGTCCGAGCTATAACTGAAGTCTTGTCTAGATGATCCTGCAATGCTTCTTTAACCAGTGCTTCCATTAATTTCCCTAGAACACAGGTTAAACTAACAGGTCTGTAATTACCTGTGTCTCCAATTCTTTGTGGATTGGTGTCACATTTGCACATCTCCAGTCCATGGTTACCTCCCCTGAGTCTAAGGAAGCTGTCATAATTATGGCTAAGGTTTTGCTTACTTCCTTTGCCGCCTCCTTTAATATAACTGAATAGATTCCATCCACCCCAGGTGCCTTTCTTATGTTTATCTTCAACAATTTCTCCTCCACTTTTCTTTGATTTATTACGAGATTATCTAGCTTATTGCCAGAGTTTAATACACCTGGCATTCCCCACCTTGAATAGCTCCTCATGTGTGAATGTAGATGCAAAATATTAATTTAGTTTGTTAGCTACCTAAGCAGGATCATCAAGTTGAACTATCGATATCAAGTGGACCAGTCTGATTCATCCGCTTCCTTCTAGAGTTTACATAAGTAAAGAACTCTTTGATGTTTTTCTTTGCATCCTTTGTCAAATATTTCTCGTAATCTGCCTTTGCCTGCCTAACCTCCTTTGTGACATGGTTACAGACCAGCTTATATCTATCATAGGTTTCTGCGTCACCTGTTAAATTTATATGTATCCCATGCATTTTTCTTCTCTGCCAGATTTCTAATTAGTTCATCTGACATCCATTTAGGCCTAAATCTTGAACAATATTTCTTAGTTGATATGAAAAGCCTATAGCTTCCAAGATTTTTTTTTTAGTGCTTCCCATTTTGAATTTGCTGTTGGTAACATCATCAGTTGGTCCCACCGTATAGAATTTAAATACTGTCTCAGACCACCGTAGTCACCTTTACGAAAGCAATAACCCTTCCCTTTACCCCTGATGGTAGTTACCTCTTTGAGTAAATCCCACTTCAGCACACTGTGATCACTGCCACCTAGTGGTTCATTTATCTGCAGATTCTTAATGCATGAAGAATCACTACTGATAATCAGATCACGAGTATTACTCCCTCTAGTTGTTTCCCGAACATGCTGCTGTAGAAAACAATCATCCAATAAATCCACAAATGCCTCGCTAGTATGTGAGTGACCAATCCACAAATTTCGCACAATATCTGTCAAATTAAAATCTCCCATTATATAGTGGGCCAGTAAAATCCCCCTGATTTACTGGCCCACTCTGTTTCTCTGTACAGTTGTTTATTATGCTCATCAGAGTCATTAGGTCTATACACTCCTACTCTCAATTTTGCTTTCCCAGTGCGTATATCACACCAAACTGACTTGACACTGAATCATTAGGCCTATAACACACTCCTACTCTCAAGTTTGCTGTTTGCTTTCCCAATGCTTATGTCACACCAAACTGACTTGACACTGCACTGTCCAGCCATGTCGATTGGCTGTACTTCCTTGGATTTTGTGTTTCTTAACCAATAGCATAACTCCTCCTCCTCCCTTCCTATCCTGTCTGTACACATTGTACCCCCCAAATTCCAGTTCTGCATTCCTTATATCTGTGTGAGACCATGGCTCTGTATTCCCAACAATATCTGCCTTTGAAGTTTTGACCAACACCTCAAATTCATCAAATTTATTTACCAAACTTCTAGCATTGGTGTACACACAAGTATACATGCACCTGTTCCTATTCTTAGCAACCCTTACATAGCCCATGTACACTGGTGTGCAATACTTAAGGACCAACACTATTTATAAAAGGTTACAACCACAAAATTAAACGAAACAGCCTGTGGTGATTTGCATAACTGTGACCATTCAGTAGAAAGCTGGTGCACATGCAAAAATTTGAATCGTGATGAGACGGCGCACATAAACAAATAAAAGCAGCAAGATAAAAAGTCTCACACAAACAGATAAAAGCATAAAAAGCAGTTCAGTAGTTATTTGCAAATTACTGAACGGTGAGCACGATTGTTATAGATGTTCGATTGGTTTCATACAGTGGCTACAGACAACAAAATGGCCAGTAGACAACATCTGGATGACTTTACCCGGGGTCGAATAATTGGGATGCTCGAGGAAGGTCGTAGTGTGAGGAGTGTGACTGCAGGTTTCAGTATCGCCCATAGCATCATCCTACTTGCATGGTCGGCCTTCAGAACGGCAGGTACAGCTATTCGAAGAACCAGTGGTAGTCGTCCACTACAAATAATTCCAGTGATGACCACTAATACTCCTACAGGCCAAGAAGGACTGACACCAGACAGCAGGATCCATTGCAAACTAGCTGCACAGGATATTGCGGTTTACTGTGGCCATGCAACTCCACAAAGGTGGACTGTTTGCCCGACGGCCAGTACACTGTGTCCCTTTAACACCTGCCCATCAGAGACACTGTTTACAGTGGTGCATTGACCTGTACTTGTTAAGTAATTCTGCCAGTCTCCTACTCTTAATATCATTATTGCCATGTACAACAATATCACCCTTTGTGCCCTTAAAGGATGATATCTGCTTACATACCAACTTTTCATACCAACGTCATCAATCTTTGACCCTGCTCCTGTTCCACCTATCCTTTTTACACAATGTTTCCTGTTTCCATGACATAGTCACTGACAACTACTAGTTCTTGTGGGACCAGTACATTCTGCCTTGGGGGTTGCCACTGTGTTGCGTGATGTTCAAGTGTAAGCTCTGGCGTTGATGTAGACAGCTGAGAGCTTGATGGGCCCCTCAATTTAAATCCTTTGAAAGCATCCACCCTGTCCTTTAAGCTCACATATAGGCCCATAACAATGCTGAGTTGGTGCCTGATTTCCTCGCACTCCTTACATCGCATGCACACAAAAACATTCTCCTTGGCAATATCATGTCCCATTCCTGATTGTTCCACAAACATCAAACAAGCAATGCATTTTAAAAGGCTGTGATTCAGAGTACAACCCCCCAGTTCTCCCCTGAGCCACAGCACTTCCATTAGTTTGAGCCTTTTGCTTTGCTGCTCTGGTCTGAGTCATGATTTCTATTCAATTTCAGATAAAATTCCAACACAAAATATAACCCTAAACTTATATCCCAATGCAGTTATAACACTATATATATGTATTTCAGTATTGAATATTATCTCCGAGTTACATCATACGATTTTCTTATCTTCTGTCAAGTTATATATATTAATTTATAATGTTACGTTTGTAAAAATTAGGTCGTTATATGTATTTAGTTAAAGTACAATTTAATTGACAGTGAAATTTAATAAGATTATTAAATTTTATACTGATTAATTGATACTACTATACTTGCTATCCAGTTTTACATTAAACTTTATGCTATCTAGTTCGGAGTATATGTTGTATTGTATAACAATGGCGGCAAGTTAGGAATGGTAAATCTACAGACACGAGATATCAATTACTTTCAAAATTGCTCTATTTAAATTCAAAATAAGCCACGGAGCTTGACTAGGTCTATAAGCTACACATAGAAAATAATTTAATATAACAATTAAGTCAATAAAACGCTAAATATAATTGAAAATACTGTGTTCGCAGGAGCTGCAAAACTTGTCCAACATGGATTAGATACCCTTACCAATACTAAGTAATAACCTACAAAATCTATATCTAAGTTCAAATTAAACTAAAGTGTTGTTACTAGGAATATAAAGCACGTCTAGAAAATAAATTAATATGCCAATTTAAGTCAATAAAATAGCAAAAATTTAAGAAACCTCCTCTATTTTGAAGATGATTGGATGGTTTGTGTTTATTATTGTCAGTGCAGGCATAATTAAGCAAGTGATAGTGGTAGAATAGCTGCATCATTATTTGAAATATTCTCTTCATATCAGAATGCACATACTTTCTGTTTACTCAGGTCAGCAAAGGGATTGGCAGAGATAAACTACAATAACAAGGTGAAATGTGAAATTCACAGAGAGAGAATGCATTATCAAAAATTTAGACAACAGACAGAGGCATCTGCTGCAGTGGTCATGATGAATATCCAAATTTTTCTTAATAGAATACTGCTAAACAATAAATGAGACACTGTAACTATTCTTATTTCAGAGTTGGTCAGTTAACTGAAGAATATTTTCATGTACATAATGTACTTCGTTTTAAGGATGAGTGTACTATACTGGCTGGTCTCTTACTGCTTGTTGCCATAATAGGGACATTGTACGTTGTTTCTGAAATAATAGGTTGGCACTGGTTTGAAGCTTTATGCTTTAAAACATAATCTCATTACACTTTCATATTGCTATTATAATTATTTAGCCCAATTTGTTTGATGGGAAGACGTACTCTTTAGGATTTGTTAATCATAATAAACCTCATTGGTAAATTACCAATGAAGTGGTGATGACTATAGTATAGTTGTTGCTATGTACTATCTTCCACTTGGAATGAGAGGAGGAGAATATATTGAAACTACTGTGAGTTGAGATGTATGGTTAGATATTAATATTTCCAGTCTTTCAACACTTATTTATACTTAGATATCCCTACAGTTCATAATTTTCAAAGAAACAAAAGAATAAAGAATTAAAATGCAAAGGGTAAATGAATGTTTCCATATCTTTTCTTTTTCCTTTTTGTAGCTGTTACATTTATATGTGATAATCCTGACATCAAAGCAATATCTTTTGTTGGATCTGATCAGGCCGTAAGTTAAAATTTTTGTATGATTTCTTGATTCTAAAATTCTTAAAGAGCCATAATTACTTTATTTAAATTAAGTTTTAAAAATCCTCAAAAATCGTTGTTTCATGTAAAATTCTGTTATAGTATATTTAGCAACAATTTCCCTCTCCATATAATTTTCTTATCACTTTACCATGGCTTTTAAGGAGAAATTTAAGTGGAATATTTTTTATGATTGTCATACATTGTCCCATTTGTTGATTATTAGTAAGCTTTTTGTCACTGTATGTAGGAATTTTTAACCTGTTAAAGGGGAATTAGCCTATTAATTAGGGTTATCAATTCTATTGTCAGCTGTAGGCTTGAGTTAAGGTGGGGGTTAAACTCCTAGACCCATCTCTTGGGTATGGCCTTGCTTTTGTCCATTATCCTCTCCAAGAGATAAATACCATACAGCTGGCAAAAAAATTTTCCTGCTGCTTCACCAATGCATGCAGTTTTTGTGGCTTTCCCCTTAAACATTTTTATTCAGTAGTCTGATACATGTTTGATAGTTTACCCTGAAGATGTGATATGAAAACATGAATCTTGATTTAATTTAAAAAAAAAAAAAAAAACGAATGAGGCACAATGCAGAACAATAAAAAAAAATTGTTTTGTATAACATTCCTGAAATGTTTACATCTGTGTTTTAGCTAGTTTCACCATAAATTTTGTTGAAAAACCCATTTTTATTACCTGATGTATGTTATCTTCTGTTGTATATTTCTGCTCATTATAGAGTTTTGTTGAATTGATAATGCAACAAAATAGATGACTTGCTCACTTCTTAGCTGTAGGTGGTAGATGACTTTCATCAACCGATGAAATACCACCACTTTGCTTATTGGAGGCTTGAAGTGGTGAAACCCATGTTTAGTCTCTAGAGCAAAGTTTCCGGCACCCCCCCTCCCCCATACTTCTCCTTCAACCCACGCACAGTACTAAGTACTATAGGTTTTGATACCTTTCATGTTTGGGGTTTTCATAAAAAAAAAAAAAAAAAAACTCTTTATGGTTATTTGCCTTCATTAACTTTTCATTTCTATGAACACAATAGCAGATGTCAGCAAATGCTATTTTGCAAAACATGAAATTGATAAAAAAAAACCTCTTCATAAATTCCAAAGGATTAGTTCTTCCAAATTCCAAAGGATTAGTTTAAAATTGATCCTTTGACAGGATCATCTGCCTTTTGTGCGTGTGTGTTAATTGGCAAAATAACAGAAAAAAATGACCATTCACCCTGAGAAATTTTGGATGGAGGTAAGAATTTCAAGTTAATAGACTTGGCAAGCAGCTAAGAGCTCCAGATACCCTCCATAAAAAAGAAAAAATATATATATAAAATTTGTGTTGTTGCTTATATAAAGAAGGTTTAGTGCACTTTTCCTGAGTAGTTTTTGACAATTTTATTAACATTTACAATGCTACTTGCATTGAAAAGATATCTGAAGTCTTTTAGAGAATAGAGAAGAGAAGGAAGGACTGCCTATTACTCAAATGAAACTTAAGGCAGTGGCTATATAATCTGAACCATTTGGCATAATTCAAATGCAGATGTCAGTGCCATATATTTGGCTTTGCTTTGGCCTATCATTGAACTACAAAAACTGTCAGGTAAAGGAGGAAGATTCATCATGCTTGTAGGAAGCAGATATTTATTTCTTTGTGGAGTCTGGAAATAATTATTTCAGCTCCAAAACATTGATGATGCATTTTTACCCAAACCTACCATAAAACATAAATTCAGAGACTACAGAATTGATGACATTGCCAATATAGCCAGTCATACTGTATTTCATCTCCCAACTTATCATAGCAAACTAAATCCTGTCGAAATTTCATAGAGTAATGGTTTCAGTATACTTGCAATAACCATTAATTCAAGATAGGAGAAAGAATTAGAACATTTAATATCTAAAGGAACTGCATGATTAACCAATTAAAACTGGGACCTGGGAGTTACAATACAGTCAGACACGAAGTTCTCTCAGTAGACAGATTGCCAGGAAGGCCCGTGGTGTCCTATTGATAATTTATCGAACATTCTCTATTAGAGATAAGGACATCATAATCCCATTATATAAGCCTATTGTTAGACCACACTCAGAATACTGTGTTCAAATGTGGAGTAAAAAAAAAAAAAAGTAAAGTGCAGCCACTATCAACCCACTGCAGGATGGAAGCCTCCTCAACAATTCATGTTGAGGGAAATGGACCATAATCTGCCACGCTGGTCCAGTGCGGGTTGGCAGATCGACCGTATTCAGCAGTCAGGGGCTTGAACCCCGGTCTACTCAAAGAGCGTGTGCTACTGCACTCCCGCTCCTGCCCACTCGGCTACGGAGGCCTTCAAATGTGGAGACTGCACCTAAAAAAAAAAAAAGACATCGAGCTTCTTGAAAGGGTCTAGAGACAGGTAACTCACCTGGTGAGATCGGCAGAAGGACATCCTTATGAGACAAGACTTCGAATATGTGGGTTGCACACTTGGAAACTAGGCACCGTATAGGTGACTTGATTGAGGTGTTTAAGGCTCTGAGAGGCAATAGTAAAATGAACGAGGTTATAAATGATTCTAGAACTAGGGACCATAAATTCAAGTTATGGGAGGAAGAGATGTTTAGACTGGATTGCAGGAAGTTTTATTTTAGCCAGAGAGTTATAAATTACTGGAATACGTTACATACATGGTTGGTAGAGGCTGACAGTGTGGGGAAATTCAAAGGTCAGCTGGATAATTACCTACAGGAGGAGGGAAATGCATAGGCTGGCTATTTCCTTTTCTCTAATTATTATTTATTTTATTTGATTTTATTATTATTATTTTTTATTTTTTATTATTATTTTTTTTTACTGTTGCAGCATAAGCCTTAGGCTTCCTTGCACCATGTGGCTAATACTAATAATTATGTAGTATGAAAGATAAAGAAAAAATATTATAGGGGCTGGATGGCAGTATTGAAGTAGCAATGGAGTGTAAGTCATTTGTTATTGGTGTTATGTGTGCTGCCAGAATTCAAAGTAGAATTAAATGGTTTTGCTTTTTTCTTTTTTTTTTTTTTAAGAGCAAAACAATCCTTTTCAGGGGACTAAATTCACAACAGTTCTTTAATAAGTTAAAAAGAGCAGTATAAACAAATGACAAATAATACTTCCAATATTTGAATGATCACTGGGATTAACAAATTTGGTATGAGATAAAATAATTATGCTTTATTTTTTATTTTATTTATTTATTATGCTTACAATGTAATAAATAAAATTAATGAAACATTATCCATGCAATCCAAAATAAAAGTGGAAATTTTTAATACATCATTTGAGTGGTGTAGATTGAAAGTTATGGTGAATCATAATTTGAACTGAAATATTTCCATCAGCATTTGTCATAAATTGATAGGAAGTGTTTCAGAAAGATTACATACCATATTTTAAGTCAAAGGAGACATTACACCATAATGAAATCTGATCTGTAAATCATTCTTGTCTTCACTTGATGACTCAGTACTTTTGGTAATACAAAGGGTACTAGGAAAGTTTTGCAATATGACGCAACAATGAATAACAGGAAGCTGCTTTTTGCTGCATGTTGAGACATGTTCATACGTGCATAGTAGCCGCCGCGCCAAGTCGATGGGCTCAGTTATTCATTAGTAGTGAGAGTGTAAAGTGCTTGCGATGGCATCGTGGTCACGAAATGAGATAAGGACAGTTTTGCGGTATAATTTCGTGCGTGGTTTAACCATAGACCAGTGCTTAGAAGAAATGACTCTTGCACTAGATGATGATTGTCCACATCGTACAACGATATTCAGGTGGTATAGAGAATTCCAAAGGGAAAATTTCACTCTGGAGGATTCTGAGAGGCCGGGAAGGCCACGAACGTAAGTTACGGAGGAAAACGTTACTGCTTTGAGGAAAATGCTTGATGAAAACAGGCGAGTGACCTACCAACAGATAGAGGATACTTTGGGCCTAAATGCACCAGCAATTCGTTCGATTCTGCAAGATCATTTGCACGTGAAGAAACTTTGTTCTCTCTGGGTGCCGCATCAACTGACTGAAGAGCAGATGACACGACGTGTGACTTGGTGCCGGGAGATGTTAAAAAAGTTTGATAAGGGACAATCTCGGTATGTGAACAACATCGTGACAGGTGACGAGACTTGGCTGTACTATTACGATCTGCCGACCAAGGCTCAAAACAAAGTTTGGCTCTTTGATGATGACGACACACCCGTAATTGTCAGAAAATCCCGATCTGTAAAGAAGAAAATGATAGCTGTATTTTTCAAATCGAGTGGAATTGTGGAACGTGTCGTTTTGGACACGCAGAAGACAGTCATAGCTAAGTGGTATACTGAACAATGCCTGCCTAAAGTCATTGGATCTATGAAGAACCTGTGGCCAAAGTCAAGAATGGACACCTGGTACCTCCATCACGAAAATGCTCCAGCTCACCGTGCCAAAGCCTGCACCGAATATTTGACCACGACAGGACTGAAACTTCTCGAGCACCCTCCCTACAGTCCAGACCTTGCTCCCTGCGACTTTGCACTGTTCCCGCATGTGAAAATGAAGCTAAAAGGGAGGCGGTTTTCCAGTGATGAGGACCTTCTACGGGCTTGGGACAACGAGTGTGCTTTACTCCCTAGTGAAACTTGGCAGAACTGGTTTAAAGATTGGTTTCGGAGGATGGAGAGGTGTATTGAATGTACAGGAAATTACTTTGATAAAATTAAATAAACAAAGCTGTATTGCAAAACTTTCCTAGTACCCTTTGTACAGTCTTGTGTGGTCATGAAAAGTACTGTTTTCTCCAGATGATTTCTCTTTTATATGATTAAGCTGTTATATTAATTCTAATCCTAAACAGAAAATTTTCGGCTCTGAATTCTGAACCTTTAAATTTAATATTACAGCTGTTTAAGATTAAAATGGTTAACTTTATCAATGCTTTTTTTTTTTTAACCCTTTGCTAAATTATGCAATCTCAGATTTTTCAATTAAACAATCTCAGACTGTTTTCCACTAGAAAACTCAATATTTTGCCTTCCAAAAATAGAAAAAATTTGAGAGCACATTAAATCTACAAACTACATTTTGGTGTGCACAGAGTACGTTGATGCATCATGAATTGAATTGCCTCTACCAATGTGAATTCCACCCAACAATTTTATCATTGTATTTTAAAGCAGTTTAAATTGCAATTCTAAATCAGTTATTTGTTCTGATTTATTTTTTATCCTTTCAAAGATTTGGAGAAAAAGTCACGTATTGTTATGTATTATTCTCTTTCATATCCTGAAATAAAAATTAACTTAAATAATGAAATAAATTGTCTAGCATCTTTAGCTCTAAACTGTTATGCTGTACAGAATGCTCATAAAAATGCTAACTGCTTTGGTACACAATGAAAATGTACTGATGCATTAAACACCACCCCTTTTTTTTTCAGGGTAAGTATATTTATGAAAGAGGCTCAAAGAAAGGCAAACGAGTGCAGAGTAATATGGTAAGTTTTATTTATTTTTTTAAAATTTATTTTAACAATAATCTGTACATATTTTACTTCAGTGTGGTACAAAATATCTAGAAATTATCCTCAAATTTCTAAAATTTAAAAAATGCAATTTTTATAAATTGGACCATATTCCATATTTTCTGAATTACTTCTTAAAACCAAATATGCTTAAAGAGAGAGTAAAAACTTGCGATTTAAAACCCTTGAGAAGCTTCTGAGAATCCAATAATTGAAATTAAACCTCCAGCTACGTTGTTACTATACAAAAAGCTTCTCAATAGGGCACCTCCGTATCCAGGTGGACAGGAGCAGCAGTGCGTCGCACATGCTTCTTGATTAGACCAGGGTTTGAGCCCGTGACCACCAAATACGGAGGATGCAGAAAGGTTGGGGGAATGACCACCACATATCCCTGGAGCAATATGGCCTTAGTTGCTAATGCTCCTAAAAACCAAATAACAAACAAACAGCTTCTCAATAGTTTTGAGTTTCCAAGCGTGTTTTTTTTTTTTTTTTTTACAACTTACTGATGGGTACTATTAAAATTTCCCTATTCATCTGTGGTTAATAAAAGGTGCTAGTCTATGCTGTATAAAATATGTGGAATGCACAAAACAAAATGTTAGATGTATTGTACATTAAACTTATTTTCTTTGTGTGTGTAATGCAAAGCTAAATTTGATCTGATCAGATTTTAGTAAGATGCCAAAGAAGTAGATGTAAGGTTTAAGAAGACATATTTAAGATGTGCCATGTACAGTTCACGCTGCTTATTGTAATCCAGATAATGTTATCACTTAATAGAAAAGGCCTCCATAGCTGAGTGGTCAGGAGCGGGAGTGCAGTAGTACACTCTCTTTGAGTAGACCGGGGTTCAAGCCCCTGACTGCTGAATACGGTCGATCTGCCAACCCGCTCTGGACCAGCATGGTAGATTATGGTCCATTTCCCTAAGCATGAATTGTTGAGGAGGCTTCCATCCTGCAGTGGGTTGATAATGGCTGCACTTTACTTTATTTTACATAGAAAAAAACACCATTTATTGTAATCAGGCTTTGGTTTATTATTGCTTTTTTGCCTTAACGTGGCTTATGCATGTTCAGTGGAAGTGATTATGTAACATCCTGATTTGTTCTTGAACTCTAATGTGTGGCTACTGATTTTTCTTCATACAGTTTGTATAGCTGTTAATATCGTTACTCCATGAAAGAAAGTACTCTATCTGTACTCCTACCAATCTGGCTTTTTTACAGTAGAACAGTGGATTATTCATATTTTATTTCTTGGAGATTAAATGTTGTTGTTGTTGTTGTTATTTGGTTTTTAGGAGCATTAGCAACTAAGGGGGGGGTGATGACATTTGAAAAATGTGCCATTTTCAGCAGCCATTCAAAGTGAGTGACTTTTCCTAACAAAACAAAATATATATCAAACTGAAAGCAGTTTACTCTGCCAGTTGGTTGGTACAATGTTGTGCATCATTTTCTGAACAACCTGAAAGGATGTGGGATTCTTTAAAAAAAAGTCTAGCACTTAGTGTGAAAACCTGAACATAGTTCTTCAATCAGATATGCTACATATCCATTAATTGCAGTCATTACTCCTTGGCATTTTGAAGAAGTGTGATGTGTAGCTTTGTTAGACCAATGGTTGTTATATCTTCCATTCTCCTTTTCAGAGTTGATTACTATAGCAGACTAAATCAGAAGGATGATTCTTATTTAATCTGTGAGTCCATATCTGATTATATAGGTCAAAGTAACATTTGCATACATTCTAAGAATCCTTGTTTGTTGCCTCAGCAGTCAACATTGGCAAGATCTGCCAATGGTAGCAATGTTTCAAATGAATTGAAAGCTATGCTAGGGAAACAAGCTGAAATAATTTCAAGGAGTGGTGGTGTTGAGTTCACTATGGTATATATAATATATTTAGGAAGGATAGAAGAAAGTAATGGTGGAGGTTATGCTTGTTGTTGAGAGAAACATGACCTCACTGAGAGGTTGACTCTAAACTATCTACTTACATTTTTATATTTTAATACAGTTACATTATCATTGAATCTGTTTGACCTAAGACTAGTTTTATACAAACAGAATAAACTAAGCCTTAATCTGTACAAGTTATAAAAATTTGTTTGAAAGATGCATTATCAAATTTTAAAAATAGAAGATCTGTTATTATGTAATGTCAATCTGAAATATCATAATATTTTTGATTTGTTATGCAGGGAGCAAAAAATCATGGGGTTATTATGCCTGATGCTAACAAAGAACATACTTTGAATCAAGTAAGTACAGAAGTCAAAAATTAAGTAATTATAATACTTATTATAACAATTATAAACCAGTAATTATAACACTTGTTGGAATAAGTGTTATAATTACTGTCATACTTCTTAGAATTAATTTAGAGGAGGAAATTATTAAAACTATACCACAAAAGTATTGCATAACTTTTCATATTTGTCTTTAGCACATTATACGCTGAGTGGCCACTTTATTAGGTACAGCTGCCTAATAGCAAGTAGGTTCTCCTTCAGCACAGCATGAATTCTTCATGACATGAACTCAAGTGAGGTATTGAGAGCGATACTGGTTGATGTTGACTCAACTGCTATTACATATTGGATGGTTGTAGATCAGTACTCCAAAGACCTCATTTCACCTCACCCCACAGCTGCTCAATTGGATTGAATCTGGTGACTGGAGAGGCCACTGCAGTAGGCTGAATTCACTCTTCTGCTCTTGGAACCTGTTCTGCACACAATTCTAGATAATGTGACATGGCACGTTATCTTTTAGGAAGAACCTATTCGCAGATGGATACACTATAGCCACGAAGGGATGCATCTGGTCAGAAAGAATATTCGTATTTGAAAGCAATATTTTGATACTTGTGGCATCCAAATATTGCTGCATTGGTATCAGCAGTCCTATTGTGTTTGCATTTTTAACACTTGCCAGAGTACATTTAGGACTTGTGCTGGTCTTCCCACCAGCATGGTACAGCAAGAACTGTGATTCATCAGGCCCTGATAGGAGTGAAACCCATTTATCAGCTATGTTATGCCATCACTGAAAGGTATGATGAGCTACGCATCTGAAATGCCTCTTTGATTATTGCTGTCATAGTGGGTTATTTGACTGACTGTAGCCTTTCTTGTTACCTTGCACAATTCTTTGTCAACCTCCATTGACCTTTCACATCAACATGCAGCTTTCAGGATATTCATACCAGTGCATTTGTTGCTGACTACCATGCTAACTACCAAACTGCTTCCGTAGCCGAGTGGTCAAGAGCAGGAGTGCAGTAGCACACACTCTGAGTAGACTGGGGTTCAAGCCCTTGACTGCTAAATATGGTCGATCTGCCAACCCTCATTGGACCAGCGTGGCAGATTATGGTCCGTTTCCCTCGACGTGAATCATTGCGGAGGCTTCCATCCTGCATTGGATTGATAATGGCTGCAGTTCGGTTCACCATGCCATGTTCAACATCACTTAAATCTGTCATCTTACCCATTCTCATGCTGTTTTCACACAAAACAGTATTTTGTGAAGGTTTTCAATTATTCTTCATCCTAGCCTCAGAACATTACTAAAAATTGATTTCTGTCAGTTGCTTATTACCTAAATTAATCCTTAAACTTCAAACTTTGGTGCTTGGTAGCTTTTATAACATATGTTTTGGAAACAGTATTAATGTAAATAGTTTGGAAAATAATATTTTTAATACTCATAAAAATTCCTATTTTTACAAAAATTAATTTTTGTTCTTTTAAGTTAGTAGGTGCAGCTTTTGGTGCAGCAGGCCAAAGGTGTATGGCACTGTCTACTGCTGTATTTGTTGGAGAATCTCAGAAATGGATTCCAGATTTAATTGAAAGAGCAAAGAAGCTGAAAGTTAATGCTGGTTGGTTCTTGTTTTTTATGAAATAATTTTAAAATGAAAGCTTTTAGATATATATGAATATCTTTTGAAAATAATTAATAACTGAACCAAACTTAAAAACTGTTAATTTTGTCATTTTACAGTGAGCTCTCAATTTTACAATCATTATTTTATATTTATTTAATTAATTTTTTGTGATTTTGTTTTTATCAGTCTTGCAAATTCTGTAAGAATAAGTGTTAAATTTTCATGAAATATTTTTTTTTTCCCTTCATAGTTATTTCTATATTCTCAATCTTGCATTAATTTATAATATTTTATCAACATTAAAGTAAAAAAAATGATAAATCACTTTGATTTTCATTGTTATTCATCTACATGCACAGATTACAAAAGGTATTTTATCGAAAACTACCACAGTACTGTACTTTGCTTAAATTATTATAAAAACTTATTAACTTCATACAGTCTTGCCTTCAACCTTCATACCTTATTTTTTATATATGCATGCCAAATAGATTTTTCATAAAGTACTTTTAATGAATTTTAATATAACATGCTAATTTAAATATTCCTCTTTGCACTTAATGATTCATTAGTTCCAAAATTCTTTCAGAATTTTTCATAATTGCTTTGCAAAAGAAGTAAAATGATTATTCAAAAGGAAAAATTAATGCAGTTAAAAACATTAAGATACTACAAGCCCCTTGATAGCTTCCACAGAAATTTTATCAAACAATGATGAGAATATTAGCCCTGCTTTTTTTTTTTTTTTTTTTTTTTTTGTCCCAGTGCCAGAGCCCTTGTACAACCAATAAATTAGTAAGCCATACTCAGCTGTAAATGTTTATATTGAGGGAAACAATTGAAGAATGGTTTATTTTATTTTTGATGATTCTAACAAGAAGAGAAAATACTGCATCCAATATCAGGTCCTTGAGGCTTTCACAGACATTCTTTCAGGTATGTCAAGCTTGGCTTGCCACCTGAGAGTCAAACGCTGATGGAACTGATATTCAGGTGACAGTCAGGTCAAGTGGACCTAATTTCAGCGAAGTCCGATTGGTCTGTAACAGCCAAATGCTCTGCTTGCACCTTCACAATGGTGGGACTGTAGGTCCTGAAATATGGCACCTAGTATACTGGAGGTTTCCACCCAGGTGGAAACCAATGTAAACAGGGGACGAGGCATGGCACACATGCCACACTGAGGAATGCTGCCCCTGTTATCAGGCAATACTAGGTAATAGATGACTCTCATCAACCAGTGCAATACCACCACTTCTGCGTATTGGAGGCGTGAATTGGTGGAACTCATGGTTAATCTTCAGAGCAAAGCTCCAGAAAGCCATCCATCTCTTCCATCATGCATTATGATTAATATCTTTTGAAGTTATGACGGACATCATGGTGAGATCCAATCTTCCTTGCATTTCAAGGGTACAGCTCTAAAACAGTGTTCACAGGCCAGCCACTAGATAGTTCACCAGAACGAACTTATTGGTAGCTCTTTAGGAGGCCTCCGTATCAGCTAGTGCATAATCTCAATGCCTCTACTCTGCCAGATAGTAACTGGAGGGAGTCTAAAAAATGTGTATGCGAATAACATTGTCGAGACCACATTATGTAAAGAAGCTGGCTTGCTATATTCTTGCTGTGTGTATGCCATATCCAAAAATTATTACTTCATATAGTATGTCCTCTCCACCTTTTCTTACTGCCGAATACATCGTGAATTGTAACTCTAACTGAAGAAACTTATCTGCAAAAAGATTTAAACCCAAATACTTTCTCGTTCATTTCACAAGTAAACATGTTCTCAGTTCCAATCTCAGTGATGTTCATTTCCACTTAGTCTGCCAAACCCCATGTACTTTTTCTGACAGAATACAATTATCAATTGATTCCACCATCACTCGTCTCAGTTTTCTGAATAATTTGCTGTATGATTCCTTTCATTTCAAAGGTGGTACTCATGCCTTCCTCCATAACACAGCGGTGCCTCCGTAGCCAGGTGGGCAGGAGCAGCAGTGCATAGCACATGCTTCTTGATCAGACCGGGGTTCAAGCCCGTGACTACCAAATACGGAGAATGCGGAAAGGTCAGGGAATGACCACTGCATATCCCCAGAGCAATATGGCCTTAGTTACTATTGCTCCTAAAAACCAAATAACAACAACAGCCATAACACAGCCATTTCTAGTCTTGCCAAGCTTGCACCACTGTTCAGTGTTCCATGGTGCTTTTAACAGTTAAGTGTACCTACCTTAATTGCTAACATGGTGCCATTATTTGTCTGAGCTGAATTTTAAGTACTCTCTTTAACCTCATAGCTGATTATCCATATTTTTAAAAATGTTAGAAGTGGTATCAAGAAGTCTGGTAAAATAATAAATAGCACTCCAAGCTGATTTAGTTAGAAATATTTAAGGATTAATATCATGTACATAATTTTGTTTTTTATATGTTTTTGTAGGTCATATTCCAAATACTGATTTAGGACCTGTGATTTCACCTGAAGCTAAAAAGAGGATATCTGACCTTGTACAGAGTGGTATTAATGAAGGTGCCAGAATCATCCTTGATGGTCGGGACATTGTTGTTCCTGGATATGAGAAAGGAAACTTTGTTGGCCCAACTATCTTAACTGATGTTAAGGTTGGCATTATTTATTTGAAATAAACTAAAATTAAAACTGTATACACTGGAATTTAGTTTTACTTGTCTTATTTTGTATTTTGAAGTATTTTGCATTAAGCATGTTAACTCCCAACTTATATCCTTAACCTTTTTGATGCAAAGTTCGGCAGAAAATTTTTTTTATTGCATATGGTACAAAATTGAAGTTTAATTTATAACTGTCAAAAAACATATTACTTCACTTTGATGATTGTTCATGTACTCAAAAAAACTGCATACTTTAATACTAGCCAAATAGTGTCAGTTATATGCCAGAAAAAAGTTAAAATATTTGTTTACAGAGGTGAAGTCAGTGTTGATTTTAGTATAATTAGATTTTTCTGAATCAGGTGGCTTATCAAGGGAACTTAAATAATACTTTCAAGCAAAGTTTTTACAAGTTTTAAATAGTACTAAAGCAGTACTATTTAAACAAACAAGTTTTTTAAAAAGTAATAAATTATAGCATGAACTAGTGTCACCAGCTGCCAGTGCAATGATCTGAAGGGTGCAGACTCATCCATTTATTAAAATAAACTTTCTGTAGGTTTTATTTTTCTCATTTTTATTTGTAAGGGAGATAGTTCTTTTAGTAACTCGGCCATGAATGTTGAAATGTCTGGTCCCAGCTTTGAATCTGTGTTATGTGAAGCTAGCTTTACATAGTGAATTGAAGTAGGGAGAGGGGTTTTGTTTTTCATATCCTGCTCAGGCCTCTCACTCATACTTAAAATACAGCAATACCTCGCACAGTGCAGTTAATGCTTTGGAAAAAACGACTGCACTGACCTAATCATCACTAAACGGGGAGTAGTTTCAATGGGAAAAATAGTGATATGTGGGTATCATGAGGATTTTTTTATAGTAGAAATAATTATGCATGATTAGTTAGAAAAATAATAAATACAAATAGTAATGAGGTAGACTAAGAATGAAATTAATTGATAGACTTTATTTTGAAAAAAGGAAAATGACAATTTTATTTTGAAAAAATGAAAGCTAGAAAATTTTACTGATTAAAGAAAAAATCTATCTCTATCTAATCTAAGTTGCACCATTTTGTTTTTTTTTTTCTTTCTTTGTGGAGTTCTTGGTAACATTGAATGGCATTTTCTAATGCTCATTGGGCATTAATGCTACACTCTATGCGCGCCTCCGTAGCCAGGTGGGAAGGAGCGGCAGTGCGTAGCACATGCTTCTTGATTAGACCGGGGTTTGAGCCCGTCACCACCAAATATGGAGGATGCGGAAAGGTCAGGGAATGACCACCGCATATCCCCGGAGCAATATGGCCTTAGTTGCTAATGCCCCTAAAAACCAAATAACAACAACAGCTACACTCTACCTCTGGATCATGATTCATAATTAAGTCTGAAGCAGTTTCCACTGCCCTAAACATTTTTTCAAGTTCTTGTAAGGGAACTTCTTTTTCTTGCACTTTACTATCTCCTTCATTGCAATCTGGATTTTTTTCTGCTTCCTCATATGCCCTTTCTTGGCCTAAGTTAAGGAGAGTATCATTATCAAGAGCTTAAGAAAAATGTGTCAATGCACTCTCGAACATTTGCCATTTCCAAAGACACAAATCCAAGATTGTGTCCAATTTTGACGATATCTTTGGAAACATACTGATCTAGAATAAGCAAGTGATGCAAATTTTTGGAGATCCTAGAAAATTTAAGAAAAATGTCAGCCATATATGACCGCATTATCAATTGCAGTCACTGATTATAAACAGAATCATCAGTCACAGATTATAAACTGCACTATAGTGAATCCCGTACTGACTGAAGCTGCATTGTGCGAGGTATTACTGTATACGCTAAGATGCAAAAGTACAAATGCAACCACACTTTATTATTATTATTATTTATTTTTATGCATTTTTAAAAATTACTGAATAGCATTGCAGTAAACATCTGTGATTATACACTTGTATAGTAAAATATGTACTTATCTTTTAATTAAGAATTTTTAATAAATACTACATGAAAAATTTGTTTATACATGCTTAAAATTGTCTTCTGAGTTTCTCTGAGAAAATTACAGATATAATGATATAACCACTTCTTTATGGAAAATATAAATAAAAATCTCCAGACAACTTTGTGTCTTATTTTTTTGAATTTAGTGTATAAAAGGAAGAGAAAGTGCATATATTAATTAGATTTCTTGCAACTAATGCCAAAAAAAGTTTCAGTTGCTATTACAATTATCACATGGGATATTTACAACTAGAAAGATTGTGTTTACAGATGTAGAGCTAGACATTTTCATCTTTTGGCTAAATTTCAAAACCGTGCCCCTTTACAGAGAGAGAGAGAGAGAGATCTTACAAAAACCCTTAAGTAGCAATTTACTTCTTCAGTTGCTGCTTAATGGTTAAGTTTATTTATTATAGTAAGGGAATTATAATTTTCCTTCAGGAAATAATAAAAGCAGGAAAATGGTATTATTTTCATTAATACAACTTGTAATACTAGAGAACAGTAATTATCAGTGTTTTTCAAATAGCTGAACTTTGCATCTCTCCCTCATATTGTTTTTTATAAGGAAAGAAAGTTTGAGGTAATATATCTAAACATATTTAGCAAGATATTACTTTGATTTTTTTCTAGATTTAAGAATATTTTTAAATGATTTAATCCTTTTTTTTTTTTTTTTTCATAGCCAAGCATGAAATGTTACCAAGAAGAAATATTTGGTCCAGTATTATTAACTTTATGTGTAGACACAATGGATGATGCCATTTCTATTATCAATGCCAATCCATATGGAAATGGCACAGCTGTATTTACTACAAATGGTGCTACTGCACATAAGTTTACACAGGATATAGATGTTGGACAAGTAAGCTTCATTTTGTACTCCAGGAAACCGTGTGTGTGTGTGTGTGTGTGTGTGTGATCATTCTGATTATACAAGTTGATCTGTTATCCAGGTTTTTACATAATAGATTCTATTTTGTATATGTTGTTAACCTCCTATAGTGAATGTTCTTAAATATTCATGTTGACATGCCTTTTGGTAAGGGATAGCCTGCTGGTAGCTCACTAGTTGAATTGTGTGCCTGAAGGAATTTTGTCACATAAGCAGTAGCATATTACATTGCATCCATGGTTAAGTAGGTAAAAAAAGAGGTGGGGAAATAAAAAGCCCATTGTGCTGTTGATAATACTTTTTTATATTAAAATTTTAATACACTGCAAGTTCTACCACAGCTTTCACAGAATGATTTACATAATCCTCATTTTTCTATATGCATAGTGATTAGAAATTATATATACAGATTCAGAAACTTATTTAAATAAGCCATATTCAGTAGAGAAACATTTAACACAAATCCTTTACACAGTGCACCACAACATGATCAGAAAAAAAAACCACTCGGTTTATTCCTAAAATATTTTCAGATGTATTTTCTCAGATCACATGAGAAATTTCAACATTTCCAAAGTTTTAGAAAATTTAATATACTTAATTAAAATTTTTATAATAAAACTTCACTTATTTCAAGTGAAGCATCTTAATTCCTTATCCTAATGTGGAGTGAGGTGCTAATTTATTCTTAATTTCTACATATTCTTCTCATTAACACATTAATATATTTAGTTGAACGTTTCTTGTATATTAGTAACAGGACAAGTAATTGTGATATTTTTATGTCAGTATTATATTTTATTTCAATATTTTTTGTCAGTCTGCTTTAATTACTCCTCACAATCCTCTATTGGCAAAGAAGGAACAAGTCCAGACATTTCTTTACTGTTCATAACTACTATGACATAGGCTTCCACTAAGAGTGAATCATATATTCACTCTTAGTGGAATTGATCTGAACTTGTTCTCCAAATATCCATCTTTATTATGACTCATGAATCAAGGATGACTATAGACATGTCATTTTTTGTATATAATATTCTAGTTTTAGTAAGAAGCCATTCAAAAATGAAGATATGAGGTTTATTTGATAGTTAGAGATAACTGAAAACAATCAACACTTGTCATTTCAGATATTACAGAAATGCAATTTAGACCCTTCTGGTAATATACAGTGTTAGTTGCTGTCTTATAACGAATTTCAATAGCCCTTGTCCTTTTAGCTCATTGGCAGTAGTATGCCAGTCCTTATGATAGTACTCCTCTAGTTTGTATAGTTTTTGTTGTTCATCCTATCTGTACAAGTGTGTGTCCGCAGATCAGTTTGCTTATTATGTGGGCTGAAAAATCCAGAATAACTTGTCTCATTGGGGGGTTGATCCTATGGATCAACTAACTGCCACTCTGATTGATGAGGCTGAAGTCGTGAAGATTCTTCTTGTCCACAACCAGACCACTCCAAATGAGTAACAAGTGGTAAAACCCTGTACTATCATGGAGGGTAGTACAGGGAAACCACGGGTAACAGTAGATTTTTCTTAAATTTTGAGATTAAAATATTAATTTTCAAAGGCATTATTATATTATTAGTATTATCATTAATAAATAATTCAGCTTAATTCTTAACAAATCTAGTGGTATATCCAATTTTTTTTAGTCTTTAAATTCCTTGGCAGTTGATGTTAAGTCTGTCCTAAATATCTGAAATCTAACTGACCCTATATTAATATGACAAACTAAGTTATCTACATGCTGTCATCCATACAAGATTTTTTGGTTTCCTTTTAATTTTCGTTTCCTGACATTTATTTTTTATAAATTGTATCTGTATGTGATATATTCCTTTTAATTTTCATTACTGAAGCTTTATAAAACCTGTGCATTTTATATATACAATACAACCCCATGAATACATCATTCTGAAATCCTGAATTCTCAAAAATCTGGCACTTTTAAAATAAACTTATTTCTGCCATTTTAAATCATGCACAACCACAGGAAACTTTGCCATAACTTCTTAAAGTACAGTCAGTTCTGCTATAACGTGGTACACGTGTTCCTAAAAATCTCCATGTTATGGTATTTCACACATGGCTTATGGGAAAAATAGGGATAGCAGCAGAGTACTCAAAATAAATGTTCAGTCTGGTAAGTAAAACACTAAAAAAAAGTTAGAAACCCAATAAAATTGCTAACACAGATTTGAACATCTTAAATTTCTAATAAATAAATATATATTTCATATAGCACTTTACCTTGACAAGGTATGAAGTTTGTTTGATTGATATTTCTGTTCACTGACTTTTTTTTTTTTTTAAATTTAAAACAGTAAAAAAGATAAGTAATCAATAATGACGAACATGGGATGCACAAGTGAGACAAGTTTATTAAGCTTAAAAAATAAGAATGAAGAGAAGATTCTGAAAATTTGTTTTTTATACGATTGAAGATTTAATGGGAGGGGAAACACATTTCACCATAATAACGTAAATATTTCTATAGTATTATGTATTATAGTATTATAGCACTAGTTGGTGATCTGTGCATTTTACTACCTATTAAGGGAACCATGAACCATAGTTCCCTTAATAGGTAGTAAAATGCACAGATCACCAACTAGCCAGTGTTGTCAGGTTTATGAGGTTTTGCTATGCTTGTGATCTCTTCTCCACCCTTTCCATTATGTTGCTCTAGTTTATTGGTTTCTTCCACTTGTATCCTGTTGTTTGGAATACAGTGAGCTAAATATGTTCACCAAAATTAAAATCATAGTAGCAGTTTATAACTGAACTTTAAAAATTATATTTAACATTTATAAATAAAATCGGTTCAGCTCGAAAGTTTTCCTAAGTTCTAACTAAGCAAGGAAGGGCTTGTTGTTTGAAGATTGTGAAAAATTGCACATGGACTGGTCTAATTGTAGGCCAGTCTTGAATGAAACTTTAAAACATTAAAATAGAATACTATAAATAAAGCCAGTTAGAAATATTCCACAACCAGTTCAGATATCAGCCCATCCCTAATCATGAGTGATATTTTCTGTAAATTTCATATTACAGTGTGAGTATTTTAGCTAAGAATGTTGAAGTTGGGATGACCAAGTTCATACTTGAACAGTCTGTTAGATGAACTTACCATTTCTGTCTGAAGTTACAGTACTGTATCTCCAGATCTGGAAAGTGGGGGTGGATTAGGTGGTATATTGGGGAATGTGACTGAATTCACTTTTATGTTCCTCAAACTATTCATGAACAGATCTAGCATGATGAATAGCTGCATTATTATCTTGAAAGTGACCATCTCCTTTGGAGTTAAAAACTGCAGAGAGTATGCGATGCAGTTTTTAACTCCAACGTAAATATGCACCAATCTTTTATCATCCTGTCAGACGTATTGGTAGACCCAATCCACAGCTTGTCATGAGAATGTTCCCGTGCAATGATACAAACTCCTACAGCTTGTACAGTAAGAGCAACATATGATGTTTTCATCTTTTCTTGCTGTTTTCTCTATATTCCAAACCTGCCATCTGCACAAATGAGCATAAATTAGGATCCATCAGACCACAGTACCAACACAATACTGATTTTCAATCCTCTACTCCAATTAAGCCAATTCAAACACTTTTCGAGCAAGCATTTTTTTCTAATTTGTGGCTGAAATTTTTGGTCCATGAGTAGATGCTGCTGATCCCAGTCTTGGTTGAAAGTATTCCATAATTCCTCAACAATTCACTTGACAGTTCCATATATAAATTTCTGTAGTCTCCTCACCCCATGCTCTCCTGTAGCATTACCTTTTTACTACAGTTGCACTTTCTGGAAGTAGATGCAACGCCCATTTCCAAACCTTCATGTACATTCTGGATAGTGTAGCCTTGAACAGTCTTGTGATTTGTAGAATTCTTGCTATTATAGTCACAGTTTCTCATGAACTGAGTCCATTTCGGAGTTAGAGCAAACATTTTTCTCATCTCAGTATCAGGATTTGTTTGTGGATAAAAGTATTTAAGACAGTTTAGATAATTATATTATTTGGTTCCCTGATTTTAATACTGTGTTTCATTAATGCTGTGCCAGTGCAAATGAGGTTGGGTTCTTTTTTTTTTTTTTTTTTTTTTTAAGAGTGCAAGTTTAAAATAAAATAATTGTCTTAATGTAATGGATTATCTGTATTTTTTTGTTATTTCTAATTTCTCTTCCTTCTATTAGCCAGGAAGCTGAATTGGAAGTTGAATAGTGCATTTATAGTTCTCAAATGATCTTTAAATTGCATAATATATGAAATTACAAATAAAACTGAAAAACATACACAGCGCTATGTAACTTAAAAATTTGTTTAATGCAGTTGAGATATCTCCAACTATATATGCAGTTGGTCAGTGAAGAAAACTGAGCCTCTACAAGTTCAGTTAAAGCTGAAATATATTTGCAAGATAATAACTAATGCCATAACATAAATTAACTGTCATTTTCACCTAGTATCAAACATGCTTGGTGGAAATGACAGCTGTAGTTGGTTAGATAGGTAACACGTGTTGATTTGTATATCTGCATAAAAATAATAATGCTAAATAAAATATTTTTCTGAAAGTGTTTTCTTAATTATATTATTTTCACAATAGATTGGAGTCAATGTTCCAATTCCTGTCCCACTTCCAATGTTCTCATTCACTGGATCACGTGGATCTTTCCTTGGAGATGCAAACTTTTATGGAAAGAGTGTATGTTTTGAATTTATTTTGTTGAATGTTAAAATTTTTTATCAGCTTTTAAAATATTCTTTACACACATCCACTGCTTCTATTAAGTTTATATGCATTAGCAAATTTTTAAGCAATGTGAAATGTGTTTTCTAAATTTTTAGCATTACCATTAGTAGAGACATATGATGCAAGAAGGCAAGCTTATACAGCATCAGTCAAAAAAAACCTCATTTCACCCATCCATTCGCTCCAAATGTTTGTCTAGTTCTGCCTTGAATTTATTTAAGCTGTTACTTTTACAACAACAGATGGAAGTTTGTTCCAGCAATCAACCACACACTGGCTAAAGGCAAACTTCCACACATCAATTCTACAACTGTTTTTCCTCAGTTTGAATTTATGTCCCCTCAGGTGATTAATCTGGGCAAGAGGCAGAATCACAACAGCACTGAGCTTGCTCAAACCATTCAAGGCCTTATACACCTTGCAGGTACCTAGTCACCAGACACTGTAAGCAACCCTTTGTTCCATTCACTAATCTTGTTGCCCTTCTCTGTACTCATTCCAGCAGCTCTACATTCTTTCTAAAATGAGGCCTGACCATTGCCTTATACAAGGGGATAAGCACCTCTTTATCCCTGCTAGAAAAATTCCTGTATATCATTGACAAGACACCATGAGCTACTTTTGCAAACTGTCTACACTGCTCAGAAAACTTCATATCTGACTGCACAATTACCCCAGGTTCTTTTCATTCTCTACCACCTTGAGTGTAGTACCGCACAGTTGATACACTACTCTGCGGTTACTGCTACCCATGTGCAGTACCTTAAATTTGTTAATGTTTAAACTTCAGTTGCCTCCCCTCAGCCCATCCGCTCAAACTTCTTGTAGCATACTGTCATTAGTGTCATTAACAACCCTGCCGACCTTTGTATCATCTGCAAGCTTAGACATTAAGCCTCATATACCTTCATCAATATTATTAATAAATACATAAAACAACAATGGACCCAACACTGAACCTTGGTTTGTTTGTTTGTTATTTGGTTTTTAGGAGCATTAGCAACTAAAGCCATATTGCTCTGGGAATATGCGGTGGTCATTCCCTGACCTTTCCGCATCCTCCGTATTTGGTGGTGACGAGCTCGAACCCCAGTCTAATCAAGAAGCATGTGCTACACACTGCTGCTCCTTCCCACCTGGCTACGGAGGCACCATTGAACCCTAGAGGACTCCACATAAGTCCACAAAGAGCAGTGTCCATTAATTGCCATTCCCTGTCTTCTCTCACTCAACCATTCCTTTATCCATAGCAGCATTTTGCCCTTAATGCCATACAGCTCTCCAATGTGCACTGTAGTCTTCCATGTACAACAGTATCAGGAGCTTTCCTAAGATCCAAGTATATGATATCAAAATTATTTTTTTTTTGCATCCATTTCCTTTGTGACTACATTATAGTATCCAATCAAATTGGTCAGACAAGACCTCCCCTTAACAAACCCATGCTGTGTCCAAACTATAACTGAAGTGTTGTCTAGATGATCCTGTAGTGCTTCTTTAACTAGTGCCTTCATTAATTTCCTTGAACAGAAGTTAAACTAACAGGTCTATAATTACTTGTGTTGCCCTTTGATGCTTCTTTGTGAATTGAAGTCACATTTACACATATCCAGTCCATGAGTACCTCCCCTGAGTCCAAGGGTTTGCTAAGGGTTTGCTTTACTTCCTTTGCTGCCTCTTTTAATATAACTGGATAGATCCCATCCACCCCAGGTGCCTTTTTTATGTTTATCTTCAACAATTTCTCCTCCACTTTACTCTCAGTTATTACAAGATTCTCTAGCTTACTGACAGAGTTGAATACACCTCTGGCATTCCCCTCGCTGAACAACTCCTCATGTGTAAATGTAGATTTAAAATACTCATTCAGTTTGTTAGCTACCTGAGCAGGATCATCAACAGTTGAACCATCGATATCAAGTGGACCAATCTGATTTATTCCCTTCTTTCTAGAGTTTACATAAGTAAAGAATTCTTTGCTGTTTTTCTTTGCATCCATTACCAAATATTTCTCATTATCTGCCTTTGCCTGCCTAACCTCCTTTGTGACTTGATTACAGACCAGCTTATATCTATCATAGGCTTCTGTGTCACCTGTTAATTTATATGTATCCCAGGCATTTTTATTCTCTGTCACATGTCTAATTAGTTCATCTGCATCCATTTAGGTCAAAATTTTGAACAATATTTCTTAGTTGGTATGAAAAGCCTAGTAGCTTCCAAGATTAATTCTTTGAATGCTTCCCATTTAGAATTTGCTGTTGGTAACATTATCAATTGATCCCACTGTATAGACTTTAAAAACTGTCTCAGACCTCTGTAGTCACCTTTACAAAAGCAAAAACCCTTCCCCTTTACCCCTGATGGTAGTTACCTCTTTGAGTAAATCCAACATCAGCACACTGTGATCACTGCCACCTCCTAGTGGCTCCTTTATCTGCAGATTCTTAATATGTATAGAATCACTACTAATAATCAAATCAAGAGTATTACTCCCTCTGGTTGCCTCCCGAACCTGCTGCTGTAGAAAACAATCATCCAATAAATCTACATAAGCCTTGCTAGTGTAAAATGACCAACCCACAAGTTCCAGTCAATATCTGGGAAATTAAAATCCCCTATTATAAGGCAATCTGATTTACTGGCCCACTCTATTTCTTTGTACAGCTATTCACTATACTCATCAGAGTCATTAGGCCTATAGCACACTCCTACTCTCAATTTTCCTTTCCCAGTGCTTGTCACACCAAACTGACTCAGCACTGCACTGTCCACCCATGTCAGCTGGATGCAGTGTCAACTAATAGCATAACCCCTCCTCCCTTCCTATCCTGTCTATCCTTCTTGTACACATTGTACTCCCAAATTCCAATTCTGCATTGCTTATATGTGTGACACCATGTCTCTGATATCCCAACCATTTATTTTTATTTATTTATTTATTTTTTTGGTGTCAAAACATCAAATGATGTTTTGACCAGCACCTCAAATTCATCAAATTTATTTACTACACTTCTAGCACTGGAGTACACAAAAGTATACATCCACCTGTTCTTAGCTACCTTAACACAGTCCATGTATTTACTTGTTCCACAATGACTCCCAGCAGTCTCTGAAATCCTCGGCACCTTGTTTTCCAGTATGCTGCTCATTCCATTAGAAGCAGTGAAAGAATCTCTTTTAGCTTATGGTAGTTGATTGTGAAGAAAATATTGCATTTCAGTAATATGCAAAATTTTCTTCCCAATTAACGTCAGATCAAATTTATCAGAAATGGAAAAGGTGATGTAAAATCATTGACATAATTGATGACATGGCATGCAATCTATACAAAAGCACAATATGGAAAGGCTAAGTTGGCAGAAAACACTTCAGCATGTTCTTTTAACATAGTTCATTGCTGAAATAGCCTTTTCATGCTTGAATAGTCTGCCATAGCCGAGTGCTCCATTGAAAGTGTGCATAAGTACATGTGCCTTGAGTGACCGGGGTTCAAGCCCGTGACTGCTAAATATGGTGCTGTTTCTCGTATTATCTCTATCTTGTGATCTCCTCTGACCTTGTGGTTGTCTCGGAGTATAAACAGAAAAATTTATTTATAAAATTTAATCAGATTGTTATGATGCATTTTCTTCATGTGTGAAATTCTGAGGGTAGTTAATTGTACAAATGTAGAGGGAGAATAAGCTAGCCAGACTTAAAAAAAAAAAAAAAAAAAAAAAAAAAATGCAACTGCTGCATTTATGCATTATGTTCCATTAATCATTTCCAAACACCAGTTTCCTTCTGTTCTATTTATTTCCTAGACATTTTATATATTTCGTTGCCATTGTGCAATGTATAAAATCATTGATTTTACAAGACATTTGATACTAGTTCACAGCATAGTACGTCACAGCATGGTAGTGCGTATTTAGTTTTTAAGGTGATTCGATTTCTGAAATCATATTGCACAATTTTACCTCATAATAAAAAATATTGGACAATCACAAAATCCATACCAGAGGCAAAATTCACACCTGTGAATCACTGTTGTGTGGAATACCAGTTAACATTTTGTCTTAATGCTGGCTACTATCATTTGTCACTCTACAGAGATCACAGAGATCGGAGTTACTGTATTATCTAATAAAAATAATGAATTACCTTTAAATACTTAGGCTATGTGCAAAACTTTCAAAAAACCAGAATTTTTAAAAATCGGCCTTGTGCTGAATCTTGAGAATGCCAGATTTATGAGGTACTACTGAATTTCCAAACTGTTTTTTTTTTAACTTTTATATATTTCCGCAATATATCCACCGTAACTAAATCATTAAATACTGCTTCAAATATTTTGATCCTAATGTTTGCCTAGATCATATCACCGAAATTATTTTTATGGATTAAATTCCTGCAAGAATATTCTCCATTCTCTAAATTCTTAGTTTTACAAAAAATGTACTAAAACTCTTCAGGATAAGAATATTGTATATCACAATTGCTTGTGTCCCATTCTCTAACTTCATTTTTTGTCTACACTAAAGCTTGAACAGGCTTGTAAAATACATTATTAATAAATCTGTATTCAATTATGAGAATTCTAGGAATAGGAAACTTATTTCATGTCTTACTTATGTCATGTCAAGCCTTACGGTCTCTTGCCAAAACCATTTTCCACAATTTTTGCTCCACTGTACTTTCACCACTATCACATCTTGATGGTACTCTTCCTCTTATTATAAAGCTGGCTTATTAGCATCTTACTTTTCCCATAATTCTCATATTGATAATCTTGATAAATCCCCACCACCACCTTGCCAAACACATCCCATTCAGTGCCTTCCTTGATTTTCCAACAGAGATTAGAAGAATCCTGAACAATTTTTGCTGCCAAGGAGTCTCCACTTCCTGATGGTATTTTTCCACTATATGCTCTCTCTTATTCTGCTGATTTTCCTTCTACTTGGAAATTTGCTCATATTCAGCCAATCCTGAAAGAGTGACAAATCCCTCCTTTCCAATTATTATCATATTATGCTTACCTCAGCTCTTTCGAAATTAATGAGGCTATGAATCAGCTGCCAACTGTTTTGAAATTTTCCATCTGATTAATAGTCGTCAATGTGAATTCTATCAGTATCAATCTTTTGGTGATGTTTTGGCTTGTATAACTTGTGAACAGATTCCATGGAAAAGTTTGGAGAAACTGAAGAACTTGCCTTCACCATCTCTAAGACTTTTTTTCATGATTTCGTAAAGGTCTTCTGAAAGAACTTCCATTCATAATCTGCTTCCCAATTTTTGCTGTTGGTTAGTCAGTTTTCTCTCTTAACACTCACTACATGTGATGGCAGATAAATTTTCTATTTGTACTCTAGTATGGCCACATAGGGTCAGAGGAGTTTACAGCAGCACTGTATTTAGTTATATAAGCTAGAACCATAGCAACTGCAATGCATGTACAACTACACTCATGTTTGACCACTTGGATGCTACAGGGTCTCTGTCTTCTAACGTCTCAGCTAGCGCCCCCGTAACCAGGTGGGAAGGAGCAGCAGTGCGTAGCACACGCTTCTTGATTAGACCGGGGTTCGAGCCCGTCACCACCAAATACGGAGGATGCGGAAAGGTCAGGGAATGACCACCGCATATCCCGGAGCAATATGGCCTTAGTTGCTAATGCTCCTAAAAACCAAACAACAAACAAACGTCTCAGCTAATACTGGTGTTCTCCTTTCACCCACTGTTTTCTTACCATATATATCTTCTCCCAATAATTGCATTCAAAATTTTGCTTATCATAATACACTACATCCCATTTTTCAGTTGTACAAATCCTGTTCTGCACAAACATCTACCTCTCCATCACTGCCATTTCCTTAAAAGCACATCTCCAAGTAATTCTTCAAACCTTCTGAAATCCAGCCTACCATGCTGCTGATGCCATGATAATCTTAAAAACACCCATTTCTACATAGGATCCCATGTCTTTATTGGAGATAATTCTGATTTCAAACTTTTTACGACATAAGCATATCACAAAGTTGTCTTACTGTGGAATATTGTTCCTAAATCTGTGGTGGTGTCCACAAAACCTCTTTAAAATTCCTAGTCTATTCAAAAGAGAGCAGGTGGGTTAATTATTCTTCATTTACAAACTCACTCCATGCCCTCACACATTCAGTTTCTTCTGCATGCTTTTTCTACAGTTATTTTGAAGGGCGCAGTTTTTATAAATTACCATCTGTAATTTTCTGTCTTTGAAGTCAGAGTGAAAACACATATCAGCTAGTCAGCATCCATTCAGAAATCTACTCCAAATTTACCAATTAACTTTTCCTCTTCTTTATTCGTTCTTTATTTTTGGGAACAACTTTCTTATATATTTATTTCCTGAAAATTACAATGTACAGAAAAGTCCGATGTTGACGTCAGCAAGTATTTTCTGCCTTTCCCTTTGTGGTACTTCTGTAATGTAGGTTCTAGTAATCATTCTTGTTTGGAGTTATCATTAAACACATGCACTGGGATCCAAAATAAATAAGAAAGAAGTAAAGTAAGGTAATAAGCAGGTATGAAAATACTTTTACTTCAGATTTAATAATAAACAATTCATATTAAGTGATAATAATAAATTCACATTAAACTTTCAAAAAACACGAACCTAAAAACCCTTAATTTTCTATCTAAAGTTTGTGTAATGATTTTACAGTAATTGTTCAGATTAATGTCCTCACACTTGAATACAGGGTTCAACTCATCAAATTAGCGTTTACTGAACATGAACATGTTTCCACAGTGATGTTTCACAGTCATATTTGTCGTAGTTCTTTGATATTTGGAACTTCTGCTTTATGGAAGTTTGATTTCGTTGTGGAAATTCCATTTTGCACCAGGCTCTTTAAATGATCCCACAGGAATTAGTCGCCGACCGGGCTAGCCAGGTGGGTAAAGTGCTTGCCTGGCAACCCAAAGGTTGCGGGTTTGATTCCTGCCTCGGGCTTGGATTAAAGTACTGCAAAAACCTTGGGAGGTGCATTATGGCCATGGAAGCCTATGCGCCAACAACTACCAAAAAAAAAAAAAAAAAAAAAAAAAAAACAGGAATTAGTCAGGCAGAGGGGAAAACCATGGCTTCCCTTACCTATCTATCTGAGTGAACAGCCACTTGATTTAGGTACTTGTCACTTGTTAAGAGAGTTCGGGGTTCAAATTTGATCTGTGGCTGGAAATTCCTCCAGCAATTTCCAGCCAGAGATCAAATGACGTCTTACTTTATGCGGTGCTGGGGTCTTCCCCTTCCACTAAAACTCCATTTAGTTATACTCTTGTGTTGCAGTACAAAACTATGTGAAAGCTAGAGAATGTAAGTTAATTGCGTAGTCTGTGTAGCATAATACTGGATTGTGTTGATCTGTTGTTCCTCCAGTCATTTAGCTGTGAGGACCCCTTATTGCCCATCCAGCACCTCAGGGAGATAGACTGGGCATAGGGTGAAGATAAAATCTGTGGACAGGGCAACCCCTTTGCATGTTGCCTGAGCTTGCCAGTGAGGGTTCTTTAAAAAAAAAAACCTGGAAGTTTTTTTTTATTAGAGTGCAAAGGTAATAGTTCAAGTTTCATGTATACTGCAGTTTGAGTTTTATATATAATGCATAATGAATGCCATATGAATTAGCACACTGAAGAAAGTAACTGAAGTACCAAAAACAACCAATGAATCTCTTACTTCAAACTTTTTAATTTTTTCTGATTCTACTGTAATCAAAAGGAACACAACTAAGGATTTCAAATTTTTGCAGTGCTATTAATATATGATAAGTTTTTTTTATATATATATAATTTTCATTTATAACAATTTGGTTTAATGTTATCCTTATGAAAGAGTTGAAGAGGAAGACTGTAAAATGTGTTCCTTCTGATTAAAGTGCAGTTCAATGTAAAAGACAATAATTGTAAGCTGTTACTTATTCACCCTTCACATACATATTTCACATAAATTATGTGAACATTGTATGTGCAAAAGAATAAATTTATTTCTTAATGAGAAGTAAAAGTAATTTGATATTATTAGTTACTTTTACATACTACATACATGAAATTTTACTAATTTTTAATGTCTAAATGGTTAAACTTTTTTCTTTTTTTTTTTTTGTTTGATCACTTATATCTCAAGTTTGTCTATTTATATATGAACTTTTAAATTCTGACTAAGGCGCATTTAGGGCTAGAGCCTCAAGCTGCGAACAAATTTGGACTGTGTATCTATAAGGTATCTATGAGGCTCTAGCCCTAAATGCGCCTTAGTCTAAATACATCATACACCATCAGGCATCTCTCATATTGTGGAGTTATACTTCATAACTGTTTTTGCCATCATTGCATCACGTGGGTACCTACCCACTCACCGAAGAAGGGCCAAATAGCCCTGAAACGGTGCCGTCTGGGTGGTGGTACCTATCTGAGAATAAGTAACATTAGTCTTCTCCTTAGGTGAAGCGTTACTTATTCGAAGTAGTGCAATATCATGGCAACTCGTTGTTCACAATATGAGATATAACCTAAAACGATGCCGCCTTAAAAATTTTCTGTTTATTCAGAAATGGCTGTGTATTATGATGCTAAAGCACTTTATAGATACACTTTTAAATTCTGTTAATTTATGCATTTTAAGTTTCATGATTATTGGTTGACATTATCTTTTTTTTTTTTTTTTTTATAGGGAATTAACTTTTACACTCAAGTAAAAACTGTTACACAGCTTTGGAGAGAGCAGGACGTAACCCATTCTCGAGCTGCCACAGCTATGCCCGTTATGAAATGAATTTCCTTAGAAGCTTTGCATGTAATATCATTGGTGTGATTGAAATCACATAATGTATTATAGATAATACAATGTAAATGTCACAACTTCTCAAAGGACACCAACTTGTTCGCTTCGTGAAAAAATCACATTCAGTAATGCTGTGAGGATGAATACTCCACTCAGCACACTTCAAAAACTTCATAAAATGTACTAATTGAGTCTTCCATGTACAGAAAATGATTGCATAAATTGTTGAAAAGTTGCAGACTTTTCAACAATTCATGGTTTTTCAAATAGCTGTCACTACACAACAGCTGTGAAGCTAAATAAATTGTTTCTTCTTTGTGGAAGATGTATGCATAGCTAAAATATTGCAATAAAGTATTTTTTTTATTATTTGCCATATCTCTTTTCTAAGGAAGATTTTCAAATTCTGCTTTCTCTGAGATTTGGAATAGTTCGTAATTCAGTTTTCTAGAATCGTTTTCAGGTACATATATTACTGGAGTCTTATTGATACAATTAGTAGTTTAGTATTCAATACATGCTAGAAATTAACCGAAGTTAATTGTATCTCTCACACACACACACACACACACACACACACACACACACACACACACACACACACACACACACACCAGTTACACGACTGAATTTGATCATTTTAAATAGATGCAATATTATTAACGTTCACATGGAGTACGCAGCCATCATTACCGGAACAATGCGAGTAATTTTATTTTAAATATCATTTGTTCACATTAGTCTGAATAATAATTCAGGATACTGTTATTCCCAAAATTACTTCTCAAAAGAAAAAGTAACAGGATGAAATGGAAATGAAAACTGAACAGTTTCATTTTTCATCTTTATGTTAATAAAGGAGTGCTCAGCTATATCAGAATTCCCTATTTTTGTTCTGATGATGATGGGATCAAGCAGTTAATCTAGAAACAGCCTAAAACAATTAATTTAACAAATTATATTGGATATGGAATAGTGTATGCTTGACATCTGCAAAAAACGTTTTATCATAGCAAGTCATCTTGCCCTATTCCTATAACTTATATCAGGAGTGCAGAAAAGTTCAAATGAGAACTTAGGTAGTATATAGGAAAATATGTTACAAATGCATTCCGGCGCCTCCGTAGCCAGGTGGGAAGGAGCAGCAGTGCATAGCACACGCTTCTTGATTAGACCAGGGTTCGAGCCCGTCACCACCAAATACGGAGAATGCGGAAAGGTCAGGGAATGACCACCGCATATCCCGGAGCAATATGGCCTTAGTTGCTAATGCTCCTAAAAACCAAATAACAAACAAACAAACAAATGCATTCATATACCAAATCTTCAATTTGAAAGTGAATGAGAAAAAAGCAATGACTTTTATGCATGAAGTGAGAACCAAGAACATTTCATTTTTTGCGCATCTCCCGTATCGTTCATTAATTCCTCTAACATATGGCAACAAACATAATATCCAATGTTTCGGGTACAGTGTTTATGGATAGCCCTATATAATGATGTATTAAAAAGAAATAACTGCTTGGTTTCTAGTGGTCCAATTTTAATAATATTTGGGATGGCCTGACAAATCTTTCTAAAAGAGCCAAATATAAAATGTCCATGAAAATCCACTGGAAGATGTCCATCCATCCACCTTGCATTATTACATGCAGGTGGATGGATGGACACGTTGAAGACAACAGGTGTGCTATGCTTATATACTGATGCACCTAAAACTAATCATAATGTTATTCTAATTCATAATCATTTATTCGTAAATGCATTATGCATTATTTTCACTTTTTAAAAAAAAATTTATGTAAATATTTTATTACAAGTCAGCTTGTAATTTCATGCTAATTCAAAATTAGCAAAAACAATTTCCTCGTTTATTTTATTTTATTTGTTTGCAGACTGGCAAGTATGGATTAAAAATTGCACACATATTCATTATCTTCTAAATAATTTAGTGATGAATCATTCTAAAAAATTAGATTAGTTGTCTATTAAATAGTCTGCCATTCAATTCTGAATCAAAATATTTTTCCTAGAGATGTGCATTGTAGAAATACATATTTCCTGAATTTAAATTAAGTTTAAAAAATTTTACAATACTATAAAAAATTTAAAAAATATGCCAAAATGTAATCTTTGGAGTTGCACTCATATCCCTCTAAATTTCATGTGGGACTCTCGTGGGTAGCACAGTTGGTAGGATCACCGTCCTCCCCACACCAGATTGAAAAGACCTGAGTTTGAATCCCATTGATGACATGAGAAATTTTTACGGGTCTTTCGTAATGTGGCTGAGTTAGTTGGTCTCAAGCAAGAGTAGCATGGTTTTTCAACCAGCAAACAGAAAATCAACCTCAAAACACTAAATTTACAAACGATATACATGGAGCAATATGGCCTTAGTCACTGATGCTCCTAAAACCCTACTACAACAACAACCTCCATGTGGATACTTTGTTTGGGTACTAAAGGTACTCACAGTATTTGAAACAAATTCTTTCAAGCTGGCAGTCAATCAGTATATAAACATAACCTTTTTGAATTCATGTTTACTGTCTGATATGGACCAAATCTGCAGTATGTGAAAGGCCCTCCAAGGACACTGATTTTATTTTGATTATTATCTTAACAAAATTAAAATAGGTTCCATTATTAACCATGTTGGAAGAAGTAGGATGGATAGATTCCATTAGTTTCAAATAAATAAATTTAATTCATATTCTGTGTGACTTGGACCACGGGCAATTTTACAACTTTATTGGTAACTGCCTTGTTGCAGCTGATATAATCAGTTCAACAAATGGACTGCAATGTTTTTGTGGCAGCATATGGACTCGCTCTTTCAGTATGCATTCCACTGTTACCATAGAAGTTTGAATAGAAGTTCTTGTCATTACTTACTTTTCTTTTCTGGCATTTAAGTAAATCATGTTGTGCTATAAGTCAGTAATCCACAATTAAAGTTCCCAAAACTTTTAAACAGGAATCCAGTGCACAAATTTACAAAAATGAGATATGCTGAACAATTCCTGCAAATGAGGTTTTATTTGAAAAAATAAATCCAGTAAAAAAGTGTGCAATGCAAGTGTATTAGGTATTTCTTAAGTGTTTTTTATAGGCACTATAAGCAGCGTAGGATGTTGTTCAAGTTATAATTCAAAGGAATATGATTTAAATGATTTTGTCTGTAAAATCCTGTAGAAATTTGTATTGTACAGTATTTCATTTTATGTTTTTTAGTGTGCATGTGTGTAGTACAGGTGATATAATCAGTATAACACAGTAGTTAGGTTCCCACAAAATCTCATGTAGTGTGAAACCGTGTTATACGGGACTAAGAACCAGTACAAAAAGGGGGGGGGGTTACGTTCCAAAAGCTAACAAAAATACATAATTTTATAACTATCGGAAACTTAATTTTTATTAAAAATATAATAACTGATCAAACATCTTGCAAACTGTGATACATATGTCAGATATTGTACATTCATTTAATTTTCTGCCTAATCACTGCTGCTAAGCACAATCCAACGAGAAAGTTTTCTCTGTTGCAGAATATCTTCACCTTCTGAACTTGCTTCTGCAGCATTTAGATTTCGTGTATCTTCTGCTCTCTTTAAAAAATCAGTTTGTTTGCTTTTGCTTGATAGATATTTGTAAATTGCATGGTATGGAGCTAAGCATTTTTGAAGCTTCCTTTTGAAATTTGTGATCCTCTCAGTCAAAGGCTCTTCATTCAGAAAATAAGATTCTAATTGCTCGGCTAAGTTTATGCCTTCCCTTATGCTTTTTAGTGTAAAATTTGGAATTTTCATCTATGCTGTCATCTTCTGAATTGATTTGGTTTACCTTTGATGCCATTTCCACCAAATTTGCTTTGCCAGCCTGTTTTCTACCAGTAATTCTTAAATATCTTCAGTAATTATATCATCAAACCATCCCCCTCCAAGAGCCGTGCTGAGGATGAGCAAACGAGGCTCTTGCCTCAGGTTAAAAGCTGAAAGGGGTGCCAGAAGAAATATTAAATAATTGCGAATGTTTTCAATTTTATGTTTCGATTATTCCAATCTGTTTATCATTTTGCTTTTGCAAGATGAAAATCTTTATTGTGCCACCATACAGGTACTGAGCTTTGTGTGCTAGCACTATCTGGAGTTGTAACCCCACTGGTTGTCATTTTTATAATCCCAATTTTAATTTTTATTAAAACGTGTACCAGAAACGTATATTAAATAAGTCATTTATTTTTAAAGTAAACAATTTTTTTAAAAAATATTTTAGGGGAGGGAGCAATTTTTCATTCTTGCCTCAGGTACTAAAATGGCTCAGCCCTGCCCTCTCCTACCAGCTTAGCAAGTTGTACTACTGCACTGATTCCGTTTTCTGCCGGTTTGACCATATTTCCTGAATGAACTGACTCTGGCCATACATTTTTCCAACACGGTTTTAATGACAGTTTTATTTCTTTGAGCGATAAAGCTATGATTCCAATACAGTCCACAACTGAGAAATGTTTCCATGCCTCCATCACTTCAATAGATTCGGAATCAGTTTTTTCCAAAATCCATTGTAAATTTTCTGATGTAATGTGTTTTAACAGTAGATACAATGCCTTGATCTAATGGCTGAATTAAAGAAATTGTATTAGGTGGTAGGAACAGTACTTCAACATTTTCGATGACTTAAACCTTCTGAATGGCCTGGAGCATTATCCAATAGCAATAAAACTTACTTTAAGTAAAATATTTTTCCACAGCTGGCACTAAACAATTTAGAATCCATTCTTTAAATAAATCAGCAGTTACCCAAATTATGCTTAGGTTCTTTGGGCATAATTTAGAGCTGGAATTTAATTCACAACGAAGAAATCATTCCAATACGGTTCTTAAGAACAAAGTTTAGTAATGCTTCGAAGTCACTTTTTTTTTTTTTTTTTTTTGTGGTCTCAAACAAGCACAAGTTCAATAGCACAGAACCTAACACAAGGATTTCCAAACAAAATAAAATACAGCAATTTCCCAATAATTTTTTTGCATAACGACTAGTCAAGAGCGGCGATTCACAAAAAAAAAGAATATAAATGTTGAAAAATTGCATCCAATAGGGTTTTCTCCACATAAATGCTCAAAAATACCGTGCTGCTGAGATTTTCCGAAATTCTCAAACTGTGTTAAAGCGAAACCGTGGTTTATAAGTACCGTGTTGTGCGAGGATTGCCACAGTTTATCAATTGTGTTAGAGCGAAACTGTGTTGTAGAAGTGTCGTGTTATCGGGGGTTGCCTGTAATGGGTGTGTGTATAAAAGTTATAAAACTTACTGTACAGATAATACACTACAGCTTCCATGCATTAGTTGTTTTGGCACAAAATATTGTCTTGTACGTGTGTAATGCGCATAGTTTATGGGGTCCTCTAGTGGAACTTTTTCACAAATAAAACTTTGTGTAAGTTTATAACAGTAACAGTATTTGCCATATAATGCAAGGAAGCCACAAGGTTTTGCTGCAATGGCAAAAAAAAAAAAAAGTAGATAAAGTGCAGATTATATGCTTTCCTCCTCACACAGGTAAGTATCCAGTTGACCTTTGAATTTATTCAAATGTTCAACCTCAACCACCTATGAGGGCAACTTGTTCCAGTTATAAACTACTCACTGGCTACAAAAAAAACCTTCCTACAATGTACTCTAAACCTCAACCACTAATTTTAATCTATGACCCCTAGTTCTTGAATTATTTAGAACTGAGAATTCCAACTTCAATCGGGTCACCTCTGAGGTGACTGGTTGCCACGCTCTATATCCCACATAATCGGAGTCTTTCTTTGTACAGCTGTCCTGCCAATCTCACCAAGTTGCCTGTCTTTGGACCCTTTCAGGAAGTTCAGTCTTTTTTCAGATGAGGTTTCCATACTTGAACACAGTATTCTAAATGTGGTCTTAAAATTGCCTTACATAGTGGCGTTATAACCTCCCTATCTCTACAGGACAGCATGGGCGATTAATTCACTCATTATTTGATTTCTGTTTAAAGCCATCAGGAATTTCATGTGTTGTTGATATGATATGGGATTTTTTTTTTTTTTGCTCCACTTAACTAACAACCAAAATATTTTTAAAAATTCTTCCATGGGCATTGATCTGCCTTGTGTAATTCCTTACAGTTAGTTACTTTGGTACTGCATTACAAAAAAAATGGCAGTTTCCCACTGATTAGTATGACATACTCATATTTCTATTTAGATGCCACAACCCTGTTATTGTATGTTCCAGGATGCTCTGGTGAGTAGCACGATCGTTATGATCAATAATATTCCAAAACGTGGAACTGCCTTAATTTGAATCCCATCGAAACAGGAGTTTCAAATTAGATGCTTTTATACCACATATAAAGATTGCTGCTAACTGAAACAAGTGATATATGAAAGGTGCTACTGCAACTAAGCAATTAAATAAATTGAAGCTATGAAACCATTATAAAAACCAGAAATAATAAGCAAGAGCCAGTATTCACCAAGGGAAGCGCAGCAGCACGAGGCCCTCAAAGTATAAGGTGCAACTGCTGCCTGAAGGAAGGTTAGGATACCCCATTCTATACTACCCGTATAGGTGCACTATAGCCATAGCAGCTCGTGTGCCAATAAACACACAGGCACATTACCCATAAGCAAACAAACAGCAATGCTGTTTGCATTTGCAGATAAGGTCTGAATCCAAAAAGAACCCAAAGCTGGCAAAGATTCTGTAGTATTATTATTTTTTAAATGTTTATTTGCCACTCTTTCCCATCCAAGGGTGCTTTGTGCAGGGGGAAAAGGCAATTTTCTGTAGGTATCAGACTTCTGAATACTACTTCCAAAGAAAGCAAAACAATCAATAGTTAAAACAAAGGGCAAATTGGAAAGTAAGATTTCCTGAAGCTGCATTTTCAAAAGTTAGATACAGAAAAAAAATTCTGCATAATTAAAAAGTTTAGTCCATTTTTCAATATAATCATCACAAACCCTGAAGTATAAATATATCTTGCTCAACACATTCCCTTCTAGCTTGACCTACAGCCTTAACGAACTGAATTCAAAAATCACAAGACTGAGTCGATCTGGATTAGGCAGGACAGGCATCTTTGGCTTTCTTCTCAGTATGGCTGAATTAGTCGGTTGCTGACAAAGTTGTGTAACAAAAGTATCGAGTTTTTCTTCCAGCAAATCAGAAGAAAATGGTTCTTAAAGTTGGGTGGTTTTTCATCCAAGTGAATTAAAAACCCCTTCACATGTCAACTAGCAGGATACACGTAATGATATTTTGTTGAACCACCAATTTTGTAACATCCCTCACCTTGTTTATAACATCTTAAAAATAAATTCTAGAAATATTAATAAGCATGTCACCAAATAGCAGCCCACGAAGATAAATTATCGTGATGTTTACCACCACGTCAAAAGTATCATTTAGGAAGAGAAGGTATTGAGTATGCTATTTTTACCTGTTCTGTGCTTTATTGATTCGAAATGTTCTTTGTTAGTTTTTCTTTAGATGTGCCCCAAATTTTATTTTGCCTTGAGCCCATGAAGGTATAATGCACAACTGCACTTAATGACATTCCCTTAGCAATTCGTTTTCAAGAAATCTAACAGTGATGTTAAGCAAGACATACCTCAGGCATGTTTAAATATAATAGGTATACTAATTAATTTATACCTATTATATTTAAATATACTAGGTATAAATTTGGGTTCAAAATTCAGTTTCATAAACATATCATGACCCTGATAATGTTATTTATGCACTGCTAATGTTACCACATTGTTATTAACCTCATTTTCCTGCAAGAATGTTACTTAAGGTAAATCTGTAATTGGTAAATCAGAATGTATAACTATTATATTAGGGTCAGTTATTACCAATGTGTGCTATGTCTGCAAATTGTGTGTTCTCTGGTCGTTTTGCCTGGACGAAAAATCCAATTTTCTGGGGAAAAACCTTGCTATCTATGCCCGAGACCAACTAAACTACAGAGTGAAAAAAAAGCCTATAAAAGTTCCTTGCGTCATCAACAGGATTCGAACCCGGGCCATTCCCACCCATTGTGGGGAGGGCAGTGATGATACCACCGTGCCACCAGCGCAGACAATCAGGCTGTTTAAGGTCAACTTGCTGTCAACTCTAATTGTGCACTTTTATGAAAGATGAAGACCCTATAATCAAGATATAGAATTTGTTTCCTTCCGCATTCTTTTATACACTGCTTGACAAAATTAACAGAACAAAATGTTTTTCATAAATATTATATTGTAAACGGTGTCCTTGACATAGGAGTCCCGTTTTTGCCTAAAAATAGATTCTAGAAGTTATTTCATCTGGAGACAATGAGGAATGCGGCACCATCCCTCCACCATCAGAGAAGGGGACACAGTGGAGATGGTGTTTTCGTATGTAACGGCCATATTTCATGTTTTTGATAGGGGTACTGCAACTGCACAGGCTGAGAACAGATCCTCGCCCCTATGCGCCACTTTTTAAGGGTATAGGTTCAGATTTTATTTTCATGCACGACAATGCCACTGCACATAGAGTTCAAGTAGTGGAGGAATATCTTGAAACTGAAGATATCCAACGACTCCCAATCGAACATGTGTGGGATACCCTTGGGCATCATTGCACGTCGACAACCAACTCCTCGGTCCTTTGGTGAGCTAAGGTCTGTGTTGGTGGAAGAATGGGACTTGTTGCCACAGAATCTTATAGACACCCTTATATCAAGCATGGTTCACCGCTGCCAGGCCTGTTTGGCCATTGGGGGTGATAATTCGCCGTAGCTGCCCATATTTTCGAGCATTCTGTATCGACTTCTGTGATGTGACCTTGCAACCCATAAAAATGTCCCTTACACCTGTCCGAAGTTTTTCGCTGTCTCCTTATTTCATCGTTATTCTATGGTACGCTACCATACCAAATTGTGTCCCGATTCAACCCAAGCTGCAAGAATGACACCATGTTTTCTACATGTTCTGTTAATTCTGTCGAGCAATGTAGTTGTGTGAAGGATTCTTTGATGAAGCATTCAGCTTCAGCAACTTTAGCAGCAGCAAATGAAGTTTGTGAGAGAGCAGTCTATTCTTTGTTCTGCAGGTCGCTTCTCCCTTCCTTTAAATAATCAAAACTATTTATGAACAATCTTTGCAGATAATATTTCTGTGTATTTTTATTGATCTCTTCTAACACTTCTTTTAGGTGTATCTAAACAATTGGCCATTTATAATATGTTCTGAAGAGTCACATCTGAAGGGATGTCAACTAGATCAGTTTCATCAAATTTGCAAAGTAGTATTCCATAAAGGTTCAAAATTACATTTCTATACACAACTTTTAAATTATAGCAATGGAGACTTTATATTCCAATATCTCCTTGTACGCAACATAAAATTCAAAAGATAAAACAAATGAAGCCACGTTTCCCCTTAAGAAAATACCATTTTACAACTGAACGGAGAGCTCAATCCAAACAAAAAACCTTGCTCGATGTTAACAATATCCATAATTAGATCTCATTAGGCATCAAGCAGGTTGGATTAAAAAGGATATCACCCCATTAGGCCAATCAGAAATACGTACTTCAAATCAACACACTTGCCCAGTGCAAAATTTCCAACTATCACAGCATTTCATTAACATAAACACCATCCAGGCCATCATAAATTCATCTTAGTTACATTAGTTGGAAAGAGTTTGATACCCAGAGGTATCCTGAGGACAAGTCTAGAATCAAGATTACACGATAGCCATACCATCATTATTCACCTTAGCTCTTTTGTCCTATCTCCACTAGTACACGAGTGGACAAAATACAGGATGAATAAAAAGTTACTTGACACTTTCAGAACTGAATATCGTTAAATATTTCATTCATAGTGTCCTAATTTTTTTCTTGCAACGATTAGACAAAGAATTCTTATGGTGAACCTTTTCTGCTGCTGCTGCTGTTGTTGGGTTTTAGGATCATCGGCGACTAAGGCTATGTTGCTTAGTATATAATGTTTGTAAATTGCGTGTTCTGAGGTCGATTTTCTGTTTTCTGGACGAAAAACCCGAGTTTCTGGGAGAAAAAACCATGCTACCCTCGCGTGAGACTGATTAACTCAGCCACGTTGTGAAAAAGACCCATAAAATTCCTCCCATCATCGATGGGAATTGAACTCAGGTCTTTTCTACCCGGTGTGGGGAGGGCGGCGATCCTACCAACTGTGCTACCCAACGAGGGCACCATTCTGCAACTTCCTAATGACTCTTTTTCCGTAGAGAATTCTCAAAACATTCTGATTCTGATCTACAATCAAAAGCAATAGTTAACTTAATAATAATATCTAGTTCAATGCTAATTTAATTAGCAGATTAATCAATTTCGTTATTAATTTAATTAATTTTCGCTACTTTAAAAAAATAAACAAACAATCGGACAATTCCAGAAAAATGGGATGCCTGTCAACCCAATTCTGCTATTGCCGATGCTGACATGGTAAATTCAGTTATCTTTCCCGTTGATCACAGAAACTTAAGTTCTGCTCTTTTAAAACGCATCCCTTTTACAACGCACACATAGCATGACAAGTTCGCTATCTTTATTGAATTTTAATGAATCACTAGCGGACTTATTTTATTGAACAGTGGGCCCTTTCAATTAATCCTGAGTGCGCTTCTGTGTTCAAGTATCTGCGCGTGCATTTTATCTTGGCTAACGAAGCATTCGGATGGAGTCCATTTTATGGAGTTCACAATCTCAAGAAGATTATCAATTTCCGGACAATAAGAGGCAGCTACTCTTATAAACGTAATGCACTTAGAAACTTCCCTTCTCTTCTACTCCCCCTTCCCTCTTTCCCCCTGTCTCGGTCTCTCCAGTCAGCGAACCGCAGGTAGTAAGAACAACTCCGCAGGAAATGCCATTCCAACTTACTTTATCGTCTGGACAGATAGCTCAAACATAAAATGCGGTAATAAAAGTGATCATCTCACCACTCTTGACGCATGCAGTGACCGTACAAGCGCTAGTGATGAACGGAAGCTATTCCGGATTTCCTGAGCGATGGCATTGTATAAAACGAGAGCCGTAGGAGACATGTTAGAAAAGCAGAAGATGGAAAAGAGGAAGCGCAGATATCGGATCAGTTTGCTTTTGGCTCGCTTTCCTGCTGATAAAGTACTTTGTCTCGTGTAAGCAAAAACCCATAAGAGAAACTCGGGAGGTTGCTTGGCACATATTTGTCTAACTTGACCGATAAAATATGACATTGGATTATGGCAAATGGATTATGAAATCTTCGGTAGTGCTCAACAAGTTAAACTTGCTCGTTGTGCAAGGCCTGACCCAGCGACTTAGACCAAACTTTCTGAAACTATAGTTGGAAGTTGGATAAGTTCATTAATATTTTCTCCCCCTCTTCTGTTTTATTTTTCAGAAGTCCACAAAAGGGAGCAAATGGTGTGCCGCATTCCGAAATAACTTAACTACCTTAGTTTCGACGAACCAGACTCGTCATCCTCTCATAGATATGCAAATTAGCTCCCATCAGGAAGGAGAAGTGAGGAAATGCTACCCCCGCTCCCCCTAACGACCGAAGCTCTCTACTCGCACGTGTCATTATGCTCAATACATCATGCCATTGCGACATCAGTGACACTACCCGGGAAAAGCCGTCACGCAACATGTGATTGAAGACGTGAAGGTCAAAGTGCACTTCTCGCCAAGCTTTATGTTTTCAGTGAATTTCCAACCTCTCTCTATTACTTAGGGTAAAGGGAAGGGGTGGGGGAACAGATTGGAGGTTGTACTACTGATGACTGCCTAGATCTTACGGCCAGGCAATTAGAGGGAAAAAAATTAAGCAAATGTTTGTGTTTTATAGTTATGTATCACCATCAGCAGAATATAAGAAAGTAATCATTTCGTACTGGGGTGCAATGGGTGCAAAACGGCTGACGACAGCTCTGAGTATGAGACGTGCAGATGGGCTCGACAGAACGCGCTTTTTTTCTTTTTGCAGAGAATTTTAAAACGTCTTTCATGGCCAATTCAGGTGTCTCTTTGAAGAGCATCAAAATATTTCGGATTTTCAGTAGCTGCAAATAGAAACGTTGACCTTCTCTTGCGAGGGCCACACCAAAATTAAACCACAGGAACGGTTGTGGGCCTGGGATAGCGTACGAGGGCACCGGTACGCACATTGCGAACATATTTATTTATTTTATTTGTATTTCACTCTCACAATAGAGGGATTGTCTAAGCACGCGTGAAGCACGTGCTTAGACAGTCCCTGCAACACACCGGTGTCATGATACTTGCTAAATTTTCCATATACAGTAATACAATTCGGACACACTGGTACAAGTGGCAAGCATGAAGATTTATAGAGTTGTAATGCATAAAGTGGTACATTTAAGGGAAAAAATTGCCAAAAGAAATTACATACTAAGTGGAACGAACCTTCTGTAAAAGCTCAAAGGGTTTCTATGGCCGCCTTTGATTTGGTTATTTAGAATTTTCTAAGAGACATCTAAGACTATGAGGCAACACACACAACTTACAGTGTCTGTAAATTGTGGGTATTCTATGATCTCTTTCTTTGTTTCGCGGGATGAAAAATCCTAGCTGCTAGGAGGAACACACATGCAACTCATAACCAGTAAACAAAATGTTAACTTTGGCCGGCGACAGAAAGCGAACCTAGGCCTTTTCGCACGATATGAAAGTGCAGCTGTCTATTGCATTACAAAGAATTCATACAGCAACAAACTTAAATCAAAACTGGAGGATGGTTGTTGTAAGGTTTTAGACGCATCAGCAACTTAAGCCACATTGCCATGCTACCCTCGCCCGAGTCCGGCTAATTCAGTCACGTTATAAAAATGACCCATAAAAATTCCTCGCGTCATTGATGATATTCGAACTCAGGTCTTTTCCACCTGGTGTCGGGGGGGGGGGAAGTGATTACAGTATACCAACTGTGCTACCACGAGGATCGAAATTAACGAATATAGATTTATATAACCTGCAATCGCTTTGATTATACAGTATTAGGCAAGGATTTAAAAACATAAGTAATCACCTAATCATCCCGGTATTCCACCAAACGGTCGTGTGGGCACTATAGAGAAAGAGAAATCTTTGAATGTTTCAGTAACACATACAAAAAAACAATCCCAATCATTTGTCAAATCCTTATTTTAATTATTCAAAACAACCTACTTCCACAACAGCGGATGGAAGATTATTCCAAGAATCAGCAATCTCTGGCTGAAAGCAAATTTTCGCATAGCTATCTGCAACGACCCTTTTTCAATTTAAATTGATGTCCCTGTGTGAGTCGTCCGAGAAAGAGTAAAGATGCCAACAGTATTTAGCTTACTAAACCCATTTAAATCTTTAAACACTTCAATCTGAACTCCTCAGAGGTACCTAATTTTCAAAAACTGCAATTCACAGAACTGAAGTCTTTCTTGGTAAGAGTACCCTTTTGTCTCCCTGACTAACATTGTTGCTCTTCTCTGCACTCTTTCCTGTGGGGGGTGTTTGTTTGAGGATGATTATTCTGGGGGATAATACTTTTTTTTTTTATTTTTTTATTATTTTTTATTTATTTATTACTTATTAATAAATTTCTTTAATAATAAATCACGTTATCCTTCCAGACCCACCTCTTTTAACTTTGTATTCCTTAATTAAATTTCCCCCTTAATTTACCTCCCCTCCACGTTAACACCTGACTTGTATATTGCACAGAAGATCACAGATTCTGGGGGAATAATAGTTCGTGTATGTCTCCTCTGGACTGGCTGAGTATTCAGAATGACTCAATACTACACATGATAAACATATACAAATTTGTTTATTTCACAGTATATACATTAAAGAATTGTATCATACAACATCAATTGGTATAATGTTAATAACTGGCATTATATGTGTGTTAAGATGTAAAATTAATAGCAAATGATATAATATGTCTCTTCGTGTCTTTCTGCCTTTTTTCCTTCTGGTTTAGGTTACATCTCATAACATTATTTTTATTTTCTAACAGTTAAACTTCCCAACTGGAATTACCTCAGTGGGCTTAACACCTCTATGTCCTAGATTATAAATCCCCGCTGTAATCGTTCATTAATTTATCCCTTCCAAAATAATTCAATCATATTATCTTGTAACGTTTCAAGTACATAGAACACCTTTACATCTTAACTTAGAACATACCAGTCTCAAGTACATGTATCTAAATCTTCCTTGCTTTAACTTATCCTTGAGATGAAGTACATACATCTATGAACCCTTTTCTCCCTTTTATACTAATCAATACCAAATCTACTATCAACTAAATAAACATTTTTCTAAAGTCCTTCTCTTCAAATCTACTATCAACTAAATAAACATTTTTCTAAAGTCCTTCTCTTCAAATCTAGCTTAAAATTATTATCTCGTACTTACATATTAACTTAGGGAATCACTCATTACACTACCTTTTCTCAGTTCAGGGGCGACTCATCATCAACAGCATAGGGCATCATCAGGCTCCAACTGGAATTTTTCATCGGCAAAGTACTGCTGTTCATCTACAGGGATTCTCCTACGTTCAGGAACTCGCTCTTCTTTCCATACGGCTATTAAATAAGTTGCTCCGGCCTGCTTTTTGGGCGTCTGATCAGTTCGACGAAACTGGGAAGCATAATAGGATTATCAGGACTCTTCTTACTGCTTTATTAAGAAGCCTGGCTATGTAGCTCTTCCTTATCGTTCTATGGTGAGGCTTTTCGATCCTTTTTACTCAGCTCCAGCATAGGTGTTTCCATCTTTCAAGGATTATCTCCTTCCTATTTCAACAACTCTTAAACAGCATCTCCCACAACTCATTACTCTGGCCGCTACTTTCTGGCGATTCTCCCGGCACTTCTCGGGATTTCTTTCCAGCCGCACATCACTCAGGCATCTCCACGGGAACTCTCCAAACTTCCACACTGCCAAAACTCACAACTCTCCCACAAAAACCCTCTTTCTCTCCCAATAAAAACTCTTCTCTTCCCTGTCTTGCATCTGCCTTTTGTTTCAGCCGCTCATTCTATTTTAATCCAATCGTCGTTCGTTCTCCATCATCTCATTATTCTCATTCGCTCTCTCCCACTTCTTCCGTTTTTTCTTGGCCCTCCCTCTACTGGGGTAACTTCCTGTTTACGAAATTTTCATCAACTTCGATGAACTACAGGGCGTCTAGAAATTTCTAGATATTTCCTTGTGATCATTCCCGATTCACTTACCGCCATTAGTCCACTCTGTTTCTTCTCTACCGCTCCTTGAAATTAGTAAGTGCTCAAGGAGTCGGTCTGTTTCAAATAGCGGCAGCCATTTCTACATAGTGTATATCGCATCCAGGGTTTTCTTCACCCTCCTAGTTCTTAAAATCTTCCTCACCACAAGGGGGAATCGGTTCCCTTGTTCTTTCTTCCAAAGAGCTGCTCACTTTCTGTTTATGCGACCATGAACTGGCCTTGCGGTGCTCCCTTTGTACTAGTGTTCCAGTGCTCCCATTGTCTTGTGTACCGTCCTGCTACCCCCCGTTGTTACGTTAATCCTCCCCTACTTGACTGTATGGTACAGAGCGATCGAAATCTGGTTGAAAATCATCCTATGTAAATAATATTATTTACTATTTACATCTTTTTTTTCTTGTTATGTTATAATATTTATAACATAACATTCGCTAGGATAAGTGTAAGAATTTTGTTCTTACATTCCTTCCGCCTCCCTCTAAAATTTATATCCCCATTATAAATTTTTTACAGGTTCCCTGCTTGTGCGTCTTCTTCCATGGCCTACTTATTAACAACAACTGTATATTCCCTTTTGATCTGTCTCCAAGCAAGTACATGCCAACACCTTTAATTGCCCTTCTAGATTATCCTAAATACTATAATATACATGTACACTACTTAAGTGTATATTTTGGGCTTCACTAAAACTATTCCCATCCCATGTTCTCATTAAATGCTGCTCCTAGACACATTTGTTGTAGCCTGTTTGTCTCTTTCAACTTGAGGGCCCTTTTCCCATAGGAAGTTTCAGTTATGTGGTTCCATGGCCATTCGATTCTTTTCTGCTCTGTTGATTCATTTACCAAGTTGTCATTCTTTTCACCTCCACTTTCTTCCACTTTATTTAACATTTCGCTATCTTCATGTTTCTCTTTATCTTTCTCCTTTACTTCTAATGTTCCTACGTGTAGTGTTTTGGTTCTATTCCGCCGTCTGGGTCCCTTCTTTCGCCCTTTCACATCAATTTTTTCAGTCTCTTTCCACTTCTTTTCTTTCTTTTCAATTTCCGAGCTTGATCTCTTATCGTTTCTCTCACCTACCGGACTTCCATAATTCATCTCTCTCATTTCTGGCCTATCCTTGCACTCTATTGGACCAAATATGAAGTTTCTTGAGCGCCAAGGATAAAATCGACCTGTCTTGATCTTCCATGACTTTCTGGGATCAGTATTCCCATACTTGACTCCCTGATCCACCATCTGAGTCCAGCAGAATCTGGCTATATGCCCATATCTGCTACACCTATAACACTTCACTTGCCTTGGATGATTCCATTTATGTTCTAGGGTGGCCAAAACTATTGGTTCTTTATTCATAAACTTACTTCTAAGTGTGTGTGGCATCGTCCTTGTGCTGCCTGATTTATTCCCCCCTTTTCCACAGGAATTATTTTTCCAGCGTCTAAGATGCAGAGCATTCATGCTTATATGCTGCCCTTGATTTGTGCCCCTGTCTTGGCAGTGTTTATTTCTGTCCCCGTGATATCTATCCCTGTACCAGCAGTTCTTAGTCCAGTGATTGCTTCGCCCGCATATATAGCATTTCTTTCCATATCTTTCTCGCCTAACTTCTTTGACTTCTCCTATACACCCCCTGCTGTATCCACCTCTTGTGATCTGCCCCGTTTGAGTGTTTTCGCCCCACTGTCTATTATCTTGATCTTGAGCGTTCTTTTTTGTGTTCAATTCTCCTAATAATCTATTTAATTTAACTTCCATCCCAGCTATCTGTCTCTCTAGTCCCTCTAGCTTATTTTCGCCCCCTTTTTCTTTAGTACTGCTTGGTTTTGTCTCTTCTCCCGTTGATACTATATTTATGTCCCTTCTAATTGCCCCCCGACTTTGGAAATCTAATTTTTGCTCCTCTACGGCTAGTTCCAGGGCCTCTGCTAATGAATTTGGTTTTCTCCTCAAAATTTCTTTTTTGTATTTATCCCTGACCCCCATCAAAAACTGCCCCATCAGGATTTTGTCAAAAGCGCTACTTTCTTTTTCCGATACTTCTGTATTTAATTTTACATTTATAAATCTTTTATGATACTCTTCTACTGTTTCCCTACTTGTTTGAGAGTAGTTATTTAATATACCTATTCCTTCTAGAAAAGAGTTTTTCCGGGAAAATAGCTTTCTTAATATCTTTTCAAATTCATCTAGGGTTTCCACCTCCATCGCTTGGGTCTCCTCTAAATATTTAGTCTGGGCCCTGCAATCCAGCTTGAATTCCGCCATCATGACTATTTCCAGTTCAGACAGGCCTTCCTTTTCTTTAATCAGTTTTAGTCTCCGTAGAAAATAGTCTATGCTTTCTGATGGCTCGCCCCTAAATGTTTTTAAAAACTTACTTAGTTTGAGTGTCCCCCTATTATCGTTCCCTACACTGGAAATAATAGTTTCTACTGATGTCTCCCGTCCATTATTATTTTCCATTTCTCTATCCCTACTGCTGTTCGCTCTCCTTGTAGCCATGACTTATCTTTGGGGGTTTAACTTAACTAACAATCTAATTCCTCTTTAATTCCAAAATTATATATATATCTTAATCAATTCACAACTATATGCACATTACCTCAAATTAATCAACCTATTATACTTACTATTCTTTTTTCTGGCTCGCCAGCTGAATTTTTTCCTCAGTTTCAGCAACTAAATTACTTTTTATTCTGTCGTTCTGAACACCAGCCTTCCGTCGTGAGGATATATCCTGGCTTTGCTCGCCAATTGTGGGGGATGGTTTGTTTGAGGATGATTATTCTGGGGGATAATACTTTTTTTTTTTATTTTTTTATTATTTTTTATTTATTTATTACTTATTAATAAATTTCTTTAATAATAAATCACGTTATCCTTCCAGACCCACCTCTTTTAACTTTGTATTCCTTAATTAAATTTCCCCCTTAATTTACCTCCCCTCCACGTTAACACCTGACTTGTATATTGCACAGAAGATCACAGATTCTGGGGGAATAATAGTTCGTGTATGTCTCCTCTGGACTGGCTGAGTATTCAGAATGACTCAATACTACACATGATAAACATATACAAATTTGTTTATTTCACAGTATATACATTAAAGAATTGTATCATACAACATCAATTGGTATAATGTTAATAACTGGCATTATATGTGTGTTAAGATGTAAAATTAATAGCAAATGATATAATATGTCTCTTCGTGTCTTTCTGCCTTTTTTCCTTCTGGTTTAGGTTACATCTCATAACATTATTTTTATTTTCTAACAGTTAAACTTCCCAACTGGAATTACCTCAGTGGGCTTAACACCTCTATGTCCTAGATTATAAATCCCCGCTGTAATCGTTCATTAATTTATCCCTTCCAAAATAATTCAATCATATTATCTTGTAACGTTTCAAGTACATAGAACACCTTTACATCTTAACTTAGAACATACCAGTCTCAAGTACATGTATCTAAATCTTCCTTGCTTTAACTTATCCTTGAGATGAAGTACATACATCTATGAACCCTTTTCTCCCTTTTATACTAATCAATACCAAATCTACTATCAACTAAATAAACATTTTTCTAAAGTCCTTCTCTTCAAATCTACTATCAACTAAATAAACATTTTTCTAAAGTCCTTCTCTTCAAATCTAGCTTAAAATTATTATCTCGTACTTACATATTAACTTAGGGAATCACTCATTACACTACCTTTTCTCAGTTCAGGGGCGACTCATCATCAACAGCATAGGGCATCATCAGGCTCCAACTGGAATTTTTCATCGGCAAAGTACTGCTGTTCATCTACAGGGATTCTCCTACGTTCAGGAACTCGCTCTTCTTTCCATACGGCTATTAAATAAGTTGCTCCGGCCTGCTTTTTGGGCGTCTGATCAGTTCGACGAAACTGGGAAGCATAATAGGATTATCAGGACTCTTCTTACTGCTTTATTAAGAAGCCTGGCTATGTAGCTCTTCCTTATCGTTCTATGGTGAGGCTTTTCGATCCTTTTTACTCAGCTCCAGCATAGGTGTTTCCATCTTTCAAGGATTATCTCCTTCCTATTTCAACAACTCTTAAACAGCATCTCCCACAACTCATTACTCTGGCCGCTACTTTCTGGCGATTCTCCCGGCACTTCTCGGGATTTCTTTCCAGCCGCACATCACTCAGGCATCTCCACGGGAACTCTCCAAACTTCCACACTGCCAAAACTCACAACTCTCCCACAAAAACCCTCTTTCTCTCCCAATAAAAACTCTTCTCTTCCCTGTCTTGCATCTGCCTTTTGTTTCAGCCGCTCATTCTATTTTAATCCAATCGTCGTTCGTTCTCCATCATCTCATTATTCTCATTCGCTCTCTCCCACTTCTTCCGTTTTTTCTTGGCCCTCCCTCTACTGGGGTAACTTCCTGTTTACGAAATTTTCATCAACTTCGATGAACTACAGGGCGTCTAGAAATTTCTAGATATTTCCTTGTGATCATTCCCGATTCACTTACCGCCATTAGTCCACTCTGTTTCTTCTCTACCGCTCCTTGAAATTAGTAAGTGCTCAAGGAGTCGGTCTGTTTCAAATAGCGGCAGCCATTTCTACATAGTGTATATCGCATCCAGGGTTTTCTTCACCCTCCTAGTTCTTAAAATCTTCCTCACCACAAGGGGGAATCGGTTCCCTTGTTCTTTCTTCCAAAGAGCTGCTCACTTTCTGTTTATGCGACCATGAACTGGCCTTGCGGTGCTCCCTTTGTACTAGTGTTCCAGTGCTCCCATTGTCTTGTGTACCGTCCTGCTACCCCCCGTTGTTACGTTAATCCTCCCCTACTTGACTGTATGGTACAGAGCGATCGAAATCTGGTTGAAAATCATCCTATGTAAATAATATTATTTACTATTTACATCTTTTTTTTCTTGTTATGTTATAATATTTATAACATAACATTCGCTAGGATAAGTGTAAGAATTTTGTTCTTACATTCCCACAGATCCACATCTGTTCTAAAACGAGGCTTCCAGACCCTGTATACAGCCGAACCATTGTTTTATACACTGAAAGGACAGAATTCATGGGATACCTGGTTCCTGAGCAACGTGACGCTGTCACCCCTCTCGCTAGTGGACGAACCCACCGCTTGGCAGGTATGTAGGTACATTGCATTCACGTAGACAGTAATTCGATGTTAGTATGGATGAAGCCACCGATCACACAACTTGCTATGGGAGTGGAAGCAAGCATTACCAATCTCCCTGAAGAAGCTGCTAATGAAATCCGCTTCAAAACGAACCCGTCCTCCGATGCACACGGCCCGTCCGCTCCAACCTTAACAACCGACAGCACGCTGCTCTTTCCTCCATACGAAAAGACAGCACCATCGTTGTGCTTCCCGCAGACAAGGGGCGCACTGTCATATTAGACCGGTCAGATTATCTAGAGAAAGCCCTCGTTCTCCTCCAAAACCCCAACGTCTATGAACCTGTGACAAATCCGCCTATTAAAGTCTTAGGACGCCTGGAGTCAAACGCAAACTAGTCTATACAGTACAGTACATGGTTTAAATCAGGGATTACTGTATTTCTGTTTCGACTCGGTGGCTTCTGCATGCCACGGGTTGCCAACTGCCTCAGTTTTATGGCCTACCTAAGATTCATAAGTCAGGCGTTCCCCTCCGGCCAATTGTGTCCTGCTGCAATGCACCTACATATGAGCTATCTAAGTACAGGGTTGTTAAAATTAAAGTATCCGCATGTAGAGGGTTCTGGAGCGAGTTCTAAGGCTCGTACTGAAGATAAATTTGGACAACAGGTACAATAAAAATACGCTCGCCATTTATTGAAAAAAAAACCTACGATTATGCAAATAACGTAAGTTATTTGCATAATCGTAAGTTATTGCCACAGCGCCACTACTCGGCTCTTCTGTACTGTATAAAAGCAAAGCAGTATCTTCAAATCACACAGTAGATGTTTGCCTGCACTACAGCAGCAATGCCAACAACGTTGCAGGAAAAGGCGCTGTTAGTGAAGATGTACAATCAGAACAGCAACAATGCAGCTGTGGCTATCAGAGAATTCCGGCGTCAAAAGCGCATAAGGCGTGGACCTATGACTGTTTGTGCTGTCTGCAAAATGATTGCGAAATTTGAAGCGACAGGACATCTTGGTGTTCAACCAGGTCGAGGTCGAAAACGAGTGGACTCCTCTCGTGTTGAAGATGTGGCTATGGCTGTCGTGGATTTATCAAGTCAATCTCCATGTGGTAGCGCAAGTGTGCTAGCTGTTTCTCGTGGAGTGGACATTCCGTATTCCACTGTAAGGCTAGTAATGCGTCAGGTGGTGCGGTACTATCCTTACAAGATGCTACAGCAGCTAAAGCATGGTGATGCAGATATTCGTTTCACATATGCACTTCAGTTTCTGGCGCGAATAACAGTGGATATCACTTGGCCATGGAACATCCTTTGGAGTGATGAAGCCCACTTCTGCTTAATGGACAAGTAAATACGCACAACTGTCGCATTTGGGCAACAGAAAACCCTCGAGTTATCCAAGAGGTCCCGTTGCATTCTCCAAAAGTGACAGTGTGGTGTGGATTCACGATCACATTCATGATTGGGCCATATTTTTTTGAACAGGTAACACCGACTGGACCCCGCACCTGTTCCGTCACTGGACAGCGATATTATGAAATTTTAGCAAATTTCGCAATGCCAGAGCTGCAACAACGTGATTGCCTTCGGGATACTATATTCATGCAAGATGGTGCGCCACCCCATATCCACCGTTGTGTCCAAACATTGCTAAGGCAACACTTTACAGACGAACGGATCATCAGCCGATGTTTCCAGACACCTTGGCCACCCTGATCACCGGACCTCACCCCATGCGACTTCTGGTTGTGGGGTTTTTTGAAGAACCTGGTGTATTGGGGAGGATGTCAAACTCTGGCAAACCTGGACAGCATTAGACGTCATGTGCTGGCTATTCCAGTTGACATGTTATGTTCTGCTGTAGGAAATGCTGTTCTTCGAATGGAAACTGTTGTTGACCAAAATGAAGGCCACATTGAACAATTGTAGCGCTGTTCAAGTGATTTGTATTGCCACAGCCCCATATAGTGATAAATTTTGTAACAAATTTTTTTTCCAATAAATGTCGAGCGCATTCTTTATCGTACCTTTTGTCGACATTTCTCTTCAGTACGAGCTTTAGAACTTACTCCAGAGCCCTCTACATAGGGACACTTTAATTTTAACAACCCTGTATATTGCACGACTCCTTGTGGGAAATACTGCCCACACTCTCACTAACAGCGGGGAGTTCATTCATCTTATTAAGGCTCGTAATCGTTCCAACGTTTACGAGGTAACTACATTGTTACAATTCCAAGGTAACATCGTAAATATTTATATTTGACCAGACGCCTTATGATGTCATTGCAGACGACTTGTATTATTAAAACTTCTGCTCAGATTTAATGCTTCTTTTTTTTTTTTGTGTGCTGAGAATAAGTATTTTTTTTATAGAAAGTCACTGATATATAACAATAATTGTATGATCCTTATAAAATTAGCTAATGTTAATAATCTTACTGATATAATTGCTTCATTCATTTCTTCTCTATTTAAATTTATTGATAAACGTCGTATGGCGTTCCAAAAAACCATTCTGCGCTCTGTTTGCGACACGAACATTTAATATCGGGTCGAACATTTATCAAATATTAAACCCGAATCCTGCATATTAAATTACCTGAAATATAAGCTGATGATCAATGCTTAGATTCACTTTTTCTCTCTCTCTCTCTCTCTCTCACGCATCTTTTGGTTGGAAAGTCGACACCGTGTCGTTAGATGACAGACTGGGTAGATTATTTTGGTTAAGAGTTTCATTTTATGACCCCTTAGGAACGCCTATTAGAAGAAATTGCCGTACTAGTGCAGAGGGTAATATGGGCCCCCTAAGCTATTTTTATCGCAATCATTACTGTTCACTGAAAGAATATAAAAACTTGTGGTTTCAAGGTAGTTCCAGACCGGTTTTCCTGTTTACCATTAACGTCACTACAGTTAAACGCTCCGGTCAACGCCCAAACGTATGCACGTGCAGTAACGAACTAACAATTACCTACTGGCCGCGTGCGTTTCTTGAAAAATCAGCAGACGACATAAGCGAAGGGAGGCTGCAGGTGCACACACTTTGGAAATTTTTCCCGTGAGTGCCACCCCCTCCCCGTTTCTTTCTTTCTAAATGTTAAAAAAAATAATAATAAAACCAGTGGAAATCCATGATAGGATTATTTGCAATTGAGAAGTGTTAATAATTTATACAAAATTTAATGCGAATATAAATATTGCAGACGATAATTGTCCATCAAAGAAGGCGGAATTGAAAAACAATAACTAGCTTGATTTTTTTTTTTTTTTTTTTGTTAAAAATTTGTTAATGATATCTTCACCTGATGATGAGTTTAAAGCTTTGTTCAAAAACAATTTAATTCTCACTCTCGCTCGTTATTTAATTCAATTATGAATTTGAAGTGCTGGTCAAGGCATCAAAGGCGGATATTGTTCAGATATCAGAGATGTGGTGTCACACAGATATAAGGAATGCAAAATTGAAATTTGGGGAGTACAATGCGTACAAAAAGGATAGACAGAATAAGAAGGGAGGAGGGGTTATGCTGTTAGTAAATAAACACAAAATCTAAGGTAGTGCATCCAGTTGAATTAGTGGACAGTGCAATGTTGAGTCAGATTGTTGTGAAATAAGCGCTGAGAAAGCAAAAATGATGGTAGGAGTGTTTTATAGGACAAATGATGCTGATGAGTACAAAGAACAACTATACCGTACAGATCCTACCTGCAGTCCAGTACCTACAACATGTCTTAACAGAATTGGCGGGTGCAAAGATTGTCATCTGTGCCGACGTAAATTGCCGCTCCGCGCTCTGGCACAGTGAGACCCCAGGGCTTAGAGGTGCTGCAAATGGACAGCGGTTGGAGGAGTTCCTGGCCAATAGTGGTCTGGAAGTCATTAATAGGCCCAACAGCCTGCCGACGTTTTCCAGCTCACTTTGGGAAGCCACGATTGACGTGACTCTCTCCACCAGGTTATTTGCTAGATTTCTGTCAGATTGGACCGTGCGGGAGGGCTGGTCCACCTCAGACCATCGAGCCATAACTTTCAATATGTACAGATCGATCACTCAGTCCACAATTCTCAGACAGAAGCAACACAGATACGCTTTGAACAAAGCTGACTGGAGCCTGTTTAAAGAAACACTCATCATTAGGATGTTGCGTCTACAAACCTAGAATATGCAAGTTCAGCATCCAGACTCCCATCAGCGCAAGGTCACGGACATAATTACGAACGCTGCAAATACAGCAATAAAACGGAAAAATCCCATCCCTGGGGCGGTCCCTTGGTGGTCAGGGGAGCTTCAGGCCCTCAGACGAGATTAAACCAAAAGAGGCGTGCATTCCAACGGGCCAGGCGATCCTGGCCTCCCGCAGAAATTAAATACCTCTGGCAGGAGTACAGAGAGACTCGAAACGCCTACAACGCGATAATAAGGCAGTGTAAAAGACTGTCCTGGGAGCACTTGGTATCAACAGTTGATAACTCTGACCCCTGGGGTGTCGTGTTCAAGGTAACAACAGATAAACTGCCAAGAGGTAAAGTTATTCGCTCCACAATCACTCCACAAGGCCACGTGACCACCACCTGGCAGCATTCAATTTCAAACATACTTGATCACTCTTTCAAACAGCCACCAGATGACAACTCTCCAGAACAACAGCAGCTTTGCCTCGACAATAACAACTATAACTCAACACTCGTGGAAGAGCCTTTCACCGTCGAGGATCTCTCTATGGCCGTTGGGAGACTGAGAAATAACAAGTCACCAGGCCTGGACATGCTCGAGCCCGAAATAATTAAAAAAGTTGCCGAATTCGCTCCTGAAACCCTGCTAAACCTCTTCAACCATTGCCTGCTAAAGAGATGGTTCCCAACTGATTGGAAAACTGCGTCCATTCGGCTCATACTCAAAAATCCAACTAAACCGCACAATCGACCTGACTCGTACAGACCTATTGCTCTCCTTTCCGTGCTGAGTAAGGCCTTTCAGCAGCTCCTTAGACGGAGACTGGAAAACCACTACAATACTGCACAGCTACCAGCACGAAATCAATTTGGATTCAAGCCGGGCATGTCTACGGTTGATGCGCTAGAGACCATTACCAATGCTGCCAGGAACTGCACCCAGAAGTACCTCCTCGTCATCTCGATCGACTTTGCTGGGGCGTTCGACACCTTATGGTGGCCTAGCGTCCTCGGACGGCTGAGACGCGCTGATCCCCCAGGAAATCTCTACAACTGCATTGCCAGCTATCTCAGTAACAGGAGCATTGTGGTTCAGGCTCCCTTCTCCAGTGTGGAACATCGTGTCCACCGAGGTTGCCCTCAGGGCTCTGTCCTGAGCCCCCTTTTCTGGAACTCTGTACTCGACGAGCTTCTCAGTACTGACTTCGACGATGTCCAGACCTTGGCATACACTGATGATCTCTCCCTGATCCTGGCAGAGGACTCCAGGGCTCAACTTGAAGTATCTGCCAACAGAGCTCTTACTACCCTGCAGGAGTGGGTCTGGAAACACCATCTGAGCATCGCATCCACTAAAACCCAATCCATTCTCTTGAAGCGGCCTCCACGTACCGCGGAGGCCGCCTCAAATCAAGATACATGGCACAACCATCAAGCTTGTTACCCAGCTGAAACTCCTTGGCATTATCATCGACAGCAAACTAACATTTCTCCCACACCTCAACTATCTACAGAAGAAAATAAGAAATTATATTGCACTGGTTGCCAGGGTGACCCGCCGAGATTGGAGGCTCAAAAAACACACTATAAAGCCATATTCATACCGGCTATCACATGGTTCACCAAAGCTTCCACTGTGGTAGGACGAAGAAAGCTGAACATCATTCAACGGCCAATTCTCCTTACGATAACCAGAGCATGTTGCACCTCCAGCACGCACGCTCTACAGATCCTCGCCGGTGTACTGCCCCAAGACCTTGACGTGGCCCATGTGGGGATGCTGTATCAGCTCAGCAGAGGAAAGTTTACCACCTTTATGGATTTTACCACGGATCCTGCTAACACCTATTCCAGTGAAAAAAGCAGACTCCTAACCTACTTACAACATACCTGGCAAGCTAGATGATCTGAATCCATCAAAGGGGCCATCACCCGCAAATTTATACTGGACATATGCAAAGTATATCCTAAATCACCATCCTGGTTCTCTCCAGGCCTTCTAACCACGTATCTCCTAACAGGGCATTGTGCCTTTCGCAGCAAACTGAACCTTCTTGGACTTTCCGACAGCTCCCTTTACACCTGTGGTGCCCAGGAGACCTGGGACCACTTGATGCATGACTGCCTACTATATGATGACCTCAGATCTTCTCTCATCATACAAATTCATTTCATCCCGAGAGACCAGGAGCAACATCTCCTGGAAGACCACCATACCTATACAGCCTTTTCGAACTTTGCTCAGGGCCTCTTCACGAGGCGGAAAACGCTACCACAACCTCAGAATCAGACCCAACCAGACAATGAAACGGCCTAATCAGCCATGTGTCAAGACCACTACTTGCTTCAGCATACTGCAATCCCTGTGAAGACTTTCAACCTGCACAATAATTGTGCCTTTACAATGCAGCCTCAATATAACCATGACTGCCGCTCTGGCTTCGCTCCCACTAAGTTGACTCACCACTGAAATGACTCCACTATCTGGACGGGACTTCTTTGTCCCAGGATTGACACTACCCGGATTTGATCCTCTCGGATTGACTCTACCAAATATATCTTCATGCAGCTCACTACTGAAATGACTTCACCACCTAGACAGGACCTGTCTGTCCCAGGATTGCACTACTCGAATTTGACCTTCTCGGACTGGACTCTGCCAACTATGACTTCATGCAGCATTGCTGCCAATGCCACGTGGCGATCCTGAATCCGTGCTCCCTTGCACGGCTCTGTTTCTCCCCTGTCCTGGCGGGGAGGAGATAATGATCCCCTTGTCTCCTCCCTGCCGCCCCCTCTTTCCTTCTGGTGAGCCCATGCCCCACCAGAAGGAAAGAGGGGGCGGCGGGGAGGCTCTATCGACCCTATACTTCTGTCTCTCACCCCCCAGCCTTCAGTCTCCCCTCCCCCCTCTAGCTTTCCAACTAGCGTTCATCCCATGTCAAAATTATCCTAGCCCTATACCCAAAATTCTTAATTCCACACTGTATAACTTAAAACTCCTTTGGCCTGACCTACCTCTAGCGCACCTCTTTTTTTTTTTTTTTTTATGGTCCTAGTCACTGAAATCCCAGGAAATTAGGTGGCAGGACCTGCCAGAGTACTAATTTAAAAATACTGGTGTACCTGGCTTGCCTCCACGGGGCTAAGTGTGGGCAACGTTGGGCTTCAGTAGGGATCCAGCGGCTAAATGGCCAGATGAACAACGGTATGCGACACTACAGCCAACAATATCCATACACTTTTAAATCTCTGGCCTTTACAGTGTTCTGTAAAACACGACAATGTAGACTACACGGAGATGGGGGAAACCCCTGATGCCGTCAGACCCTAAACACACTTTACACTTTACACTTTTATACTGTACAGAGAAACAGAGTGGGCCAGTAAATCAGAATGTCTTACAATCGGGGATTTTAACTTTCCTGACAGTGACTGGAATTTGTGGATTGGTCACTCACACGCTAGCAAGACTTCTGCGGATTTACTGGACGAATGTTTTCTACAGCAGCACATTCGAGCGGCAACCAGAGGGAGTAATAATCTTGATCTGATTATCAGTAGTGATTCTTCATGCATTAAGAATCTGCAGATAAAGGAACCACTAGGTGGCAGTGATCACAGTGTACTGATGTGGGATTTACTGCTATCAGGGATAAAGGGAAGGCTATTTGCTTTAGTAAAGGTGACTACAGTGGTCTCACTGCAGTCACCTTTACGAAACTCACTGAAGTCACCTTTACAGTTGTTAAATTCTATATAGTGGGACCAATTGATGATGTTACCAAGCAAATTTTAAATGGGAAGCAGTCAAGGAATCAATCTTGGAAGCTACTAGGTTTTTTATACCAACTAAGAAATACTGTTCAAGGTTTAGGTCCAAATGGATATCAGATGAACTAATGAGACTCGTGGCAGAGAAAAAAAATTGCATGGGACGCATACAAATTATCAGGCGACACAGAAGCCTACGGTAGATATAAGCTAGTCGGTAATCAAGTCACAAAGGAGATTTGGCAAACAAAGGCAGATTACGAGAAATCTTTGGCAAAGGATGCTAAGAAAAATAGCAAGGACTTCTTTACTTAAATTTACTTTTCTTTACTTTACATTTTCCTTATTTCTTTACTTTTCTTGAAGGAAGGGGATGAATCAGACTGGTCCACTTGATATTGAAGGTTCGACGGTTCATGATCCTGCTCAGATAGCTGAATGAGTATTTTGCATCTGCATTCACACATGACGAATTCTGTAGGGAAGTGGAGTACAGAAACTTGTTAAACTCTAACAGGGAGCTAAATGATTTTTTAATAGCTGAGAGCAAAGTGGAGGTTAAATTGTTGAAGTTAAACATAAGATAGGCACCTCAGGTGGACGGGATCTATCCAGTTATATTAAAGGAGGCGGCAAAGGAACTAATCAAACTCTTAGCCATAATTATGAGAGCATCATTCGAGTCAGGGGAGGCCCCACGGACTGGAGATGTGCAAATGTATCCTCCAATTCACAGAGGGGGAACAAAGGATGACAAGAGTAATTACAGATCTGTTAGTTTAACTTATGTTCTAGGGAAATAATGGAGTCGCTGGTTAAAGAAATATTGCAAGATCATCTAGACAAGACTTCAGTAATAATTCAGACACAACATGTAGTCTTGTCTGACAAATTTGATTGGATACTATGGTGTGGTCACAAATGGATGCAAAAAATAATTTTGAAATCATATACTTGGATTTCAGGAAATCATGATATTGTTGCTCATGGAAGACTACTGTACAAATTGGAGCAATATGGCATTAAGGGCAAGTTGCTATAATGGATAAAAGGATAATTGAGTGGGAGAAGACAGAGAGTGGTAATCAGTAGGCACAGCTCTTCGTGGACTAATGTTATTAGTGGAGTCCCACAGGGTTCGGTGTTGGGCCCGCTGTTGCTTTGTATATTTATCAATGATATTGATGAAGGTATATCAGGCTTAATGTCGAAGTTTGCAGATGATACAAAGGTTGGCAGGGTTGTTAATGACAGTAATAACAGTATGCTACTGGAACAGGATCTAGAAAAGTTGGGCAGATGGGCTGAGAAGTGGCAACTGAAGTTTAGCATTGACAAATGCAAAGTACTGCATATGGTCACAGAGGAATGCAGTTTTTACAATAATGCTTTATCAGTTACGTTACTTTTGGAATCAAAACTATAGAGTTCTAAATAACGCAGGAAGCGGCACTATTGTACAAAGTGACATCGGGGTTTTTTTTTTTTTTTTTTTTTGCCAAACTCTTGGGGCATTATGTTATTTTAATGTATTCGAAGACTTCGAAGAGAGAGATCGAAATGGGGACGTACGAAAAGGAACAATCGTTAATAAATCATCTTATTTTTAAGTCGTTTAGCAACAAGTAATATATTGATGTGGCTGGTGGACATATGATATCAAATTCGAATTATACCCTTAATTAAAAGTTCTGACTCAATTTCTAATTAGCTGCTATTAGGATACTAGATTTTATTTTAAGGTAGTCCAGTTACAACGTCTACTGTTTTGCTCTGCTCGCCCGTTACACTGGTCTGTAAAAGGAGAACAGGTCCAAGCACTTAACTACTATTAAATAACCGTACTGTAATGGATGGGCACTTTCATGCCCCCTGAAATTACTTTCATTGTTCCCCAAACAGGAAATTAATTTTTTTCCCTCAAAATCGTTAGGTAACAATAGAGGTCGCCACTTGCCAACTACAATCAAGCACAAAGAGTACATTAATGGAAGTATTCCTTGTTAACGTGAATCAAAACGGAAATAGGCGTCTCGGGTTCGGTTTGATGGGTGGATGCTTCGCGCGAAGACTTAAGGGAGCGTCACTGTGTCAGGAGATTGGCCCTCGCTCATTGCCTTAGCCAGGAAATGGCACGTGCACTTGGCAAGCATTAACTAGATGCGGCTTTTTTATCTCATCACCTGTGGGTGGATTCCATGACGCGGGCGTTCAGGTGGGCGCTTTCGTGAGAAATTATTCACATTACGACTAATTGCCAAACGGAGCTTCCGTTAATGCTCGTTGACGGCCCAGTACATTGAGCACTACCGTCATCTATCGGCATTAAAATGGTGATTGCAACCTCCCCACCTGCAGCACAACGTTCCGCTTGGGATCCGGAGAAAGGTGAAGATAAGTGGAGAGTCGACATCTGTTTCCTTTGTGATATACCATCTATTGTTCTCTGTTTAGCGCTCCGCTGCCCTTAGAATGCGTTATACGAAAGGGGAGGGGAAGGGGCTAATAATAGATACCTTCGGCGTGACTCCGGAGAAAACAGTCACTTATTTTTGTGGAGCAAGGTTATTAGACATTGAATAACTATAGAACATCCCGCCAATAAAGCAGGAACCAAATATAAACACACGACAAGAACCGCCCCTATTACCAGGGGTTGCCAACCATATCGTAACAAAAGGTGAGCAATAAAAAAAAGTCCTTATATGAACACAGATCGACGCACATGAAATCTTATACTAAGAAAAAAGTGCGTCCAATTTCGAATCGCTTTCACTGTTGACAGGTTTTGGGCCCACAAAGCAACCCTTGCATTTCCTTTATGGTCATGACAAGAAGAATAAATACAACAGGAAGTTATATTTATTCTTCCTTTCTACGTGCTACGAGTGCATGCTAGGAGTGTTTTTTTCCCCCCGAAGGTTGTTTTTTTTAAAAAATTTAAGGATGTTTACAAAGGATTCCTTCATTGACGGAGTATAAATTGTAGAATATACAGGGTGATCTTTTAAATAACCAATGATAATGCGAATAACTTCGAGTAAAAGGGAGCTAGAGACACATGGAATTTACAAGTATCACTCTTTATTCTCGTTGTTCCGACTTTGAAAATAATTGTTGTTGTTGATAGGGTTTTAAGTGCAATGGCTACTTAGGCCATATTGCACCTTGAAAATAATCAACAACATGATCATTTTCAACGTTTTTTGTGAGAAAAATAACATTTTTTTTGTTCATTAGTTACTGAAAATATAACGGAGCACAATGAAGCATATTCAAAAACAGGCTGCAGCGTTTTGGGAATGATTTTGGAAATTCTGCTTTTCAGTTCTTCCAGAATTACTGTTGACATTAATAGTCAACAACAGGGACCATGCTCTACAAACATGTGAAATCTGAAGAATGGTGACCATATTCCTCTTGAAATCATGCGGTCTCCGAACAAGGGAGGTAGTACAGCTCGGTATGACTTTTTTGCGCTATTTGGCTTAACCACGCTTTAACAATCTCCTCCTTAAAGAGATGTCTCAGAAATTAAACATGGAGTATGTCAATGTACCGCTGAGAATCCATGATTTCTGTGAAAACAATGCGCCAAATGTTCTGCGATGCACATCACCTCCCAGTCTTCATAGGGCATAGGGGAGTTTCATGTGCTGCATGGGGGATTTTCCCTACAACACATATCCAGTTAGAGGATGCAGAAACAGGCCACATTGGAGAAGAAAGTTCAGTCTACCATCTAAAGATTTCATCCACTTTTTCTAGTAACCATCCATAGTTGCTTCGTTTTCGAAGCCATAATGGCTTATTTATTTATTTATTATTTTTTTTTTTTTGTGTTTTTGTATGGGCGGCTCCTAGACTCTGTCAAGGTAAGGCCGGTGTGTGTCTCGTAAAAATAAAAATAAATATATATATTTTTTTCCCCTAAACCAAATCCACACAGAAATATCCCAGGTTGGATGAAGATAGATGAAAAGGAAGGCGAGAGAGAGAGAGAGAGAGAGAGAGAGAGAGAGAGAGAGAAAAAAAAAATTTTTTTTTTTTTCATCCCGCACGGGAGAAAGTGACAGGAAAGAAAAACTGTGTTTGTGAGCTTATGTGTGTGTTCTGTAGCGTGATGTTGTGTTTTGGCCTTTTGGCTACCTGGAAGCAGTGATCACCTGGACGACCTTCCTCCAGGTACTCGTCCCCAGTAGAAGGAGGGTAAGGCCTCCCCTACTATCTGCACGCCCTCCTCCCTGGGAAAAGAGTCCCCAGGGAAGAAAGAAAAACTTGTATAAGATGAAGAGAGGGAAGGAGTAAAGAGGAGAAGGGCTGTTCCGGCCCAGGGATGTCCCAATCCAGGATGGATAGCTAGAACAACAACGCAAACAAAAAAAAAAAATAAAATAAATAAATAATAATAATAATAATAATAAATAATAATAATTTAAAAAAATAAATAAATAAAATAAACGTATAGTGTGAGAGAGGAGCTTTCCTGGTCTGGGGAGCCCCAGCCCAAGTCAGAACGCGAAAAAAAAAAAAAAAAAAAAAAAAGTTTAAATCCCACAACCTGGTCAAAGAAAGGAATAGAGCGTGGGCCGGGATGTCAGCAAGTAGAATGATGAGGAAAATAAAAAAAGAAAAGAAAGAGGGATTTTTTTTTTTTAAATAATTATCCCACACGGGGTGGATAGGAAAAGGCTATCAGGAGAGTGCTAGGGCTACTAGTGCTAGCAGATTATGAGAAGAGAGAGAGAAAAAAAAATAATAATAAAAAAATAATAAAAATAAATAACTAGTTATTGAATTGCAGAAGCTTCTAGGATGATCCTCCTTCTACGCTTGAATACCTCTGTCGCAAAGTGCTGTAGTGCACCTAAGTTCCTTTTGGAATGGACCAGGAGTTCTACTTGGTCAGGAGAAAATCCCGAAATTGCTGCCTGGAGTTGTTGTCTATGGTCCTCGTAGATAGTACATTCAAAGAGTAGATGTTCCCAACTCTCGACAGACCCACAGAAACAGAGATCGGTATTTAGTAGACCTAGTTGGTGGAGTTTCTGGTTGAGAAATCCATGTCCAGTGACCAGAAAGGAGGTTTCCATGCTGATTGAGAACCACTTGTTGACCGCTTTGCTGGTTGCGAATGTGACATCCGGTATAAATGTTCTCGTAACAACACCTTTTGTGGTCGTGTCCCATCTTGTCTGCCAGAAATTGATTAGCTCGTTATAGCAACGAGCTCTTTCCTGTTTGGTATCACTGTCCAGGTTGAGTTCAATATCCAGTATTTCAGTTGGGATTCTTTTCTTCAGGCGGTAGGCAAGTCCTCTATAGATAAGGAATAGATCCAGGGGGATGTTTCCAGATATTACTTGCAATGCTGCAGTTAACACAGTTCTACAGGCTTAGTTTTTCACAGTCTGGTAGCTAAAGTTGCCGCTGGACTGCATGATACGCATTGTACGGAAACAGTTTTTAATTTCCTCGCTGCCGCATATCAACTGCCATACGATTTTCCCAAACCAACAATCGCAACAATCCAGTAGCAACCACAACTCTCACAACATTCATATTCCCTAAACAATTTCACAAGCCTCCATATCACAGTATTTGATGGTGTCACGACATCGAAATTTCCTACAAAAATCGCGTTAAGTTATCATCATCATCAGCCATTTTCAATCCACTGCAGGATGAAGGCCTCTCCAGCAACTTTCCAGTTCCTTCTGTTTTGAGCACTGGCCATCCATTTACTACCCACAAACTCATGAATTTCATCTATCCATCTCCGCGTTAAGTAGTTTTCAGCTAATGTTCCACAAGGAAAACATGCTCATCCATACTGAACGCCATGTAGTAGTAGTAGTGGCATATCATGCAAGAAAGCAATTGTATGAGCTTATGCAGCATCAGCCAAAAAAAAAAAAAAAAAAAATCATACCATTCCCTCCAAATGCCTGTCCAGTTCCTCCTTAAATTTATTCAACCTATCAACTTTTACAACGACAGATGGAAGTTTCTTCCCGCAATTAACCACCCGCTGGCTAAAGGCAAATTTCCACACATATCTATTCTACATCTGTCTTTTCTTAATTTGAATTTATGTCCCCTTAGGTTCGTAACCTGAACAAGTGGAAGGATCCCATCAGAATTCAGCATGCTCAACCCATTCAACCCAGTAAATGTCCATTTACTGCTTGCACCACGCATGCACATATGTAGTTTTACAGGTTGTCGACTGATGCTGACGCCATGCACAGAATAAAGACTATTACTTGAAAATTTCATGTATCTAGCACTCTTTTAATCGAAGTTATTCGTATTTTCATGTGCTCTCATTTAAAATGATCACTGTGTAAATACCATCGTGAGCAATTCAAAAAAAATAAAGGCAATTAGCATTATTAAATACCTGTGACCGTATGTGTCAGAGGTCCCCAACTTAACAATATCAGAGGTTGCCCATTTAGGTCGGGATGACAGGAAGTTCACCCTGGCCAAGCTAAGATGGCTTTAAGCGATGTCTATTAATAGAAGGTTGTTCGGACTACAACAAACTGTAAACCAGAACTTGAGATTGGTTTAGTTCAGATAAGTTAGCATCCCACATCATTTCCGTTAGTGAGGCGAAGGGTCCATAGTTATTTCTGTCTTCTGCGGTGGGGAGAAGGTGTAATCTCCTAATCCACGTTCACGTGGGTCAAGGATGACACTTAAAAAGTTCGTGAGAATCCACTTTGCCTGTTCGGAGATTAAACAGAAACAGAACATCACTTTACAGGTGCCTATCAGGGCATGTTGTAAAACCCAGTGGAGAGAGAGATGCAGAGAACTGTAGTCAGCTTGATAATAAACAAGTAAAGCAGAGGTGTTTTACAAGTCGTTGTAAGTCCTTTCAGTAGCATCTCCTCAAGATATGAGATGGGACTATCAAATTTGAGAGGCATCAAGTAGAACCTTTCAAAATAACAGATTTATAGGGCATGAGAGTGCACCTCCCTCCCTCTTCCCTTAGGGTACATTTTCGAACGACCCAAAGTCAGACCCAATCGTTTGGGTCCATTTACTATTTTATTTTAAGTTTATAAATGAATTACGAATTTGAATAACTATTTTTAGGCGCTTTTTCAAATGCGTAAAGCGCCTACTTGGCTTCGTCATTGTCTGTCCGTTCGCATGTAACATCAAGTCGAATTCCAGTGGCCAAATTTCAATGAAATTTTATATTTGGATTGTTAGAAAGATTTCTCAATCCACCTCAAATTTCATTATGCCACAACAGCATAAACGGAAATATGTTTCTGACTGTTACTCGACAAAGGGAGGCTCAATATGGCCTATGTAGCCCTTGTGCCAGAAAACACCACAACAACAACTCGACAAGGGAACCTCACACTGACATCGACACTAAATTTTTATCATATACTGTATTTTGTTGATCCATGTGGAAGTTTCAGGACCATTTCCGATTTCGCGTGGTATAAGAGCGGTTATTAATTATAGTAATTAATTTAACTAATTATCTTGTTACCAATTAATTACTAATTTGATTAACTAATAATATAAATTATAATTGTTGTCACATCACTGCATGTACCTCACAACGTAATATTCACTCAGTTTTTCATAATAATTTACTTATTTCCTTCTAAATTTCATAATTTTGTAATATGACATATACTTCATTTTTTTGCTATTATTAACATAATCAGCAAATAGTAATATTTCGTCATTTATGTATTTAGTAAACTGATAACAAAATACAAGTTCGTCAAAAATCAACGACTTTAAATGCGCCAACAGAGAATCGAGAACATTTCGTTTCTGCCCATTTGCGAATCTTAACTCAAGAATACAAAAATTATTCAATAAGTAGCTTGACTTATATCTGAATACAGACTTTATTTATCACAACAGTTGTGGTAATCTACCCACTTTTTTATGTTGCTAATTCATCTCTTCCAAAGACTGTTTGTCTCGCGTTATGCGGGGTCCTGTAGGGTTTGACTAGTTAAACAAGTGACCAAACTCCACAAGTAAGTTTTTCTCCCCCTCCTCCATGCAATATCCTCTTTCAAAGATCGTGGGAAATCTCTAGTGACGAGGTGTTTAGCTAGAAAAACGAAGTAATGTTATCTGAAGGACAGATCGTAACATCCCCAAGTACCTACTACAGGCGGCGATGTGGTGACCTAACATTAGCCAGATCGCCACTCAACCACTCTGGGACAGGTAAAAGAAGCGGCAGCTGGGCAGACAACAATCACTGTACTTGAAGCTGCCCGTTCCATCCATTAGTATGGATCACTTAGGAGAACCACCATAACACGGGGGAGGAAATTAAAATAGGAGGTACGTGAGACGGTCATATCACAGACTGGTTGAATTGATTTATTTAAATGTCAATAAGATCGGTATCAAACGAAGAGGGTATGTCACCTCCTCCATGACAAGAGAAATGAAAAAAAAAAAAAAAAAATCTAAAGAGACTAGATACAGCATTTATTTAAGGCTCTGCTAACAACATGGCAGATAAAAATTACACCAGAATAATTCTAGAACAAACCATTACCATAATACTACCAATAATCAAGCCAACACGAAGAGTGCTAAATAGGGATACAAAAAATAGAATTTGTTTTTATCCGATTTTTAAAAAAATCTGGGATGCTTCAACAGTTCCTTCTAAAATTTCATAATAATCTTGTACTAGGAGCCAATTTCTTACATGCGGACGGACAGACGGATATGGTGAAATTAATCGGGCGTTTTTTGCATTTCTGAACTTAAAGCGTAAGGAAACAGTCCTGCAGGCAAAACGTTTAGGGTATTAAACCGTTGACATTTTGAATTATTAAAATTTTTTTCAAATTAAAAAATTCTAATTTTGTTCTAAGAGAAAGTTAAAATTCCGGAAAATTAGTGAATTTTTTATTATTTTTATTTAAAATGTTCTGTTTTTATGATGAATGGTATTTGTTATTTTTAATCTCAAAATAAAGTTGAATACACACAGGGTGTTGCAAGAAATAGCGCACCAGCTGTTATTCGCTAAATATACACTAGTAATCAAAAGTTAAGGAGCAAACGCACATAGCGAAACTATCATACCATCAGATCCGCCACCAAGGGGGGAAAGGAAGGAAGAAAGAAAGAAAGGTGTTGGGGCCCGATGGCTGGTTTGATATGGTTTTTAAAGATCAGGTGGGGTGGTTGGGCAAATTTGACTGGGAAGCCTAGAATTTGTATTTTCACTCCTCAAACACGAATATATTTTTAAATAGAAATAAAAGTACCGGTACATCAAAATATTGGTCACTTATCAAACAAAAATACCTCTTTGGCCATCGTACCGTTATTTATGGAGAAACTTCGGAAGTTTTTTCTGTTTAGGTAGAAATTGGAAATATTACAACTCTCCTTTTAGTCATTCCTGGACTTCTACTAGATTGAATGAGAGAAAAAAATAATCCTCAAGTAGTTTTATTTCTCTCATACTAGAGAGCTTCATAACGAATGTCCCTGTCCCCAGTCAGGAACAGTCCTACCCTTCAGGGAAGAATAATGTTCTTGTACTGTACTATACTTACGGGGAAAATTTGTACTTACAAAGATTTAATAATTTCTATTTTTAAATTATGTTATTTCTTATTTCCTGAGGAGAACGGAAGTTTTTCTATACTGTAAAGAATTCGTGCTGTTGCGGTCATGTTCGATGAATTTGAAAATAAACGGAAATATGTTGTACACTGTTCGACAAAATTATGAACAAAATGTTTTTCATAAATATTTTATATGAACGGTGTTGCCTAAGGCGAATATTTGCTATAATAGACATCCTGGCATGCATATTCCGATTATCCAATAGAAATTGATCTACCACCTTACAGAGCCGCACATTATGCAAATTATTCATGCCTGTAAAAACATGGGCTGCGACCACATCACTTAATTTCCGTTTACTGGCTTGCTCAGTGGGATAGCCAGACCTTCAGTACCCAGGATGGCAAGTCATCATTGTTTGTGCTACTCAGAGTATGATCTGCGGACTGTTGCCGGTCCGCGAACTGTTTGTTACCGGTCCGCAACGAATTAAAAATTCGTCGTGGATGTTTCTGATCCGCGACGATTCTTCCGTTACCGGTCCGCGACGATTATACTTTACAAAAGGATTGGTCCTTCACCACAGATAGTTTGAGAAGCACTGGAACTTAGATGATTCTTTGAGATGGAGGGTCGTTGGACGACTTTAAGCCGGGCAGTCGCAGGCGGAGGTGGAACGTTTGTTTAATGTGTCATGCAGTGTTGTCTCGGCACTATAGAAGCAGTTTCAGGAGACAGGGACCATTACAAGAAGAGCTAGCCAAGGTCTCCCGAAGGTTAAGTCAACAAGAACAGATTGCTACCTAGCTTTAACAGCAACAGAACCCTACGATGTCCTGTCATCAACTGTTTCTTGAGGTTACTGAGACCACCGGACTGTGTTAAGAAGGCTCAATTCAAATGGACTCTACTCAAGGAAGCCAGTAGTTATTAACCCCAGACCACTGCAGATCTCGTCGAAACTGGTGCCATGAACAGTTGACTTGGAGCCCTGACAAATGGGGTACAGTTCTGTTCTCTGATGAGTACCGTTTTAGCCTACAAACAGATTATAGACGTTATTTCATCTAGAGACAATGAGGAAGGCGGTACTGTCCCTCCAACATCAGAGAAAGGGAAACACACGATGGAGGCGGTGTTCTCGTGTGGGGCAGAATAATAATCAACGGCCACACTACCTTCATGATTTTGATAGGAGTATCATAACTGCGAAAGGTACTGAGAACAATCCTGCGACTTTGTACGGGTATGGTTGGACCATATTTTCTTTTCATGCACGACAGTACCACTGCACAGAGAGCTCAAGTGGTGGAGAAATATCTTGAAACTGAAGATATCCAACTACTACCGTGGCCAGCACGATCACAGACTTAAATTCGATCAAACATGTGTCGGACACCCTGGGCAGTCGCATTGCACGCTGACAGGCCAACTCCTCGGTCACTTGGTGAGTTAAGGTCTGCGCCGTTCGAAGAATAGCATTTGTTGCCACAGAAATTTAACCTATAGAGAACTCTATATCGAGCATGGTGCACCGCTGTCAGTCCTGTTTAGACGTTGGAGCATATGCCATACTGATGTCATGTGACCATATTTTTGGGCATTTCGTATCGACTTCTGTAATGTGACCTTTTTGGTACACATACATGCTAGAACATAAGTGTGCCATCCGGGAAGTCAGTCACCATGAAAAGAGTGTAAGTGACAGACACAATGGATAGGTAGTTTTTAGCATTCAGCGTGCAGTTTAGAAGTATGAGTGCTGCAAGAAATTCCCCAGAAAACATCCCCCATACACTGCAACCCAGGGCCGAGCAGTATATATTGGTCGTGTGTTCAAAGGAAAAATATGCCGCCCCGGAACATTGTAACCCCCCAAATAAATAACATTTTTTGTAATAATATTTTATCGATATTATAATTTATAAATAATATTTACATTTTTTATTTTATTTCCTTATCACGCTTTATACATGCTACACATACAGTGTGCCACTTTATTAGGTACACCCCTGCTGTGCACACAAATGGTTTGTCCCACAACGTTACAAGTCACAACCACAGTTGTGGATATAAATGCAGTAGAACAACCTTTCCTAGCATCAGTTAAACGTACAAACCGTAGCAAGAATGGGAAAAAAGAGTGATCTAACGGACTTCGAACGTGGCATGGTAGTAGGTGCAAGACCTGCTGGACAAAGCATCTCTGAAACGGCAGTTCTCTTGAACTTTTCACGCACCACAGTTGCAAGCGTGTATCGAGAATGGTGCAACGAACAGAAAGCATTCTCTCAACGGCAGTCCTGTGGAAGAAAATCGCTTGTTGATTAGAGAGGTCAAAGGAGGGTGGCTAGAATTGTGCAAGCAAACAGACGGGCCACAATGTCAACATCACGTCAGAATACAACCTTGGTGCGTAGAACAAAATATCGCAACGGACCACTAATCGCCCTTTGTCGCTAATGGGCTACAACAGCCGACGGCCACATCGCGTACCTTTGTTATCAATAAAGAACAAGAGAGCACGCCTCCTGTGGGCACAGCAACATCAGCACTGGACTATCGAGAATTGGAAAACGGTTGCTTGGTCTGACGAGTCGAAGTTCCTGGTGCATTGTGTTGATGGAAGGCTCAGAATTTGGGGAAAACAAAATGAATCCATGGACCCGTCATGTCTGACGACTACTGTGCAAGGTGGTGGGGGCAGTGTTATGGCGTGGGGAATGTTTTCTTGGCACACGCTGGGGCCATTGATACCCGTAGATTCACGTCTGAATGCAACATCGTACCTAAACATCGTTGTTGACCAAGTGCATCCGTTCATGTTGACAGTTTATCCTGCCAGATGGTTACTTCCAGCAGGATAATGCGCCGGTGCACAGCGCCCGAATCACTACGGAATGGTTACAGGAACATGACAATGACTTCTCTTTGCTGCAGTGGCCCGCTCAGTCCGCGGATCTCAATCCTATTGAACATCTTTGGGATGAGCTGGATAAGGCTGTTCGCTGCAGGCCTACACCTCCGTCGAATTTCAAGGAACTGCGTGACACACTCATGTCTGCGTGGTACTCCATTCCTACAACGTTTTCAGCATCTTGTTCAATCCATGTCTAGACGAATTCAGGCTGTTTTGAAGGCTAAAGGAGGCTCAGCACGCTACTAGGTAGGTGTACCTAATAAAGTGGCAGCACAGTGTATTTGAACATGAAAAGGTAACATAACATTAAGACAGCTTTGTGGAATAAATTTTTATCGAAATTTGATATGTTTTAAATAATATCACTTAGTTTTGAAAAAAAAATTGTGAAAACAGACATTAATAATAATTGTTATAAAAATGTATATAATAATAATAATAACCTTTATTTATAACTAAACATAATTACATGTATAAAGTTTAATTCATGTGTTATTACTATTTTTAATTTATAAAATAAATTGAAATAAAATGACTAGATATTAAATAAATTGAACTTTTCGGGCTTTCAGTTCTGAAAAATTTTTTTATCACATCGTGCATGTCTAAACTTTCAGCTAAATCGTGTTCTATCGAGACTAGTGCAAAATTAATCAATCTGTCTTGGGACATGTACTACGAAGAATTTTTAATTATTTTTAAATCGGAAAATGACCTTTCTGTTACTCTCAAATCTGGTTTTAAAATATTTTTAAGTACTTTTATTTTTCTTTGCAAACCATTGTTTGCCCCTCGTTATTATATCCGTTGTCATAACCTTGCCTGCACATATCATTAAAGCTTAGTAAAACTCTAAGGGAAGAGATTCCTATTATATTACTCCCCCCCACTTCCCTCCCACAGGCTACAATTGTAGAACAGCCAGGCAGAATAACTAACACACAATTCATATAACTAAAACCAACGATAAAATCGTAGGTTGTGGTACCAACCCGCATTCGAGTCATGGGAAGATTTAGCTGCGTTTTTTCTTATATCTTTATTTTTTTATTTTTCAAAATCATCATCAACAGATGGCGGCACTGCACAGCCCGATTAATAACCCGAGGAAGAATAACAATGGGACATTTGGTGTTTAAATATAGATTTTTAATTGGTACGTTAGTTCGAGAAAAAAAAAATTATATCGATGAACAGAATTCGAATTTCGTGAGAAATCGAAACTATTACGCAAACCCAGATTCAATTTGTTAAATTTCATATGCAGCTAAACAAATTTGACATACATATTATTAAAGGTTCACATAATTTTTGTTTATTCGACGATATATTAACTGAAAAAAGAAAAAAATAATAAAATAAAAAAGAAGGAATTCCCTTATAACACCCAAAGAAGCGAAACTGATTAAATCACACGTGAAGAAAACTCGAGAAAATCTTTACAGGTGCTGCCATCTCACGGGAATAATAAATAAAGAACAACACAATAAATAAATAAGTATAATTAACTCACAAATACAGTACTACAATAAAAATAACTATTAAATACAACATCTGAATATTTAACAGCGTGTCATATAAATAAGTGCGTTTTATTTTGTTTAAATCATATGTCCTTAACGATTACACAACCAAACATCACATTGTCTAAATAACACAAAAATAATTAAAATTAACGGATTCTGTTAACCTTCATCGATCCTAGGTAATGCAGATTTGTCTTCATTCATCACGGAAAGTCTGATAAGTGTAATGAGAGGACTTTGCTTCGAGCTCTCCCTGGGAAGGTCCTTAAAAAATTCATTCCATAATTATGTTTAGTTTAAAGTTTTAGTTTCATGTTTAGAAAAAGTAAATCGCAGTTATTAAATATTTTTTAATATGCGTACCGAATAGCTAATGATTCTGTTTCAATTCTTCTCTTCCGACTGAAATATTATTAACTGCCATTTGGTGTTTCCCATTACCACCAGATGGCAGTGCAATCACTACATATCTTTCCAAAGGAAGATTCTAAAAGCAATGCTTATAAAAAAAAAAAATAATAATAAATAAATAAGAGTATTAAAAATAAATTTTAATTTTTAAGCAAATCTAGTGAATAAATCCAGTTAATTTGTTCACAAAACGATTTTTTTTTTAAAGATCGAAATACATTTACTAAATATTTTATTAATTTAATCAGGTGCTTTATGAAATAAAGTTCAAAATAACATCTTATAAAAATATTTAGAGTTACATAAGATTTACACTATGGTACCAAAAGTCATGGGCCCTCACGATGATTGCAGAAAATTGTACGCAAACTAGAAACGCAGATGCCGTCAATAACACTGGGAAATTTTATGAGATTTTTTCACTCCGTGACCAACTTAGTCGGTACCAAGCGAGTACTGTATGGTTTTTAGTCCAACAAACTGATAGAAGACAGTATACTGACGCCTCACAGTCTTATAGTTACTTTGGCGTCTATCACAACCTAACCTAAACTAAGACGGCCTTCGAAATTAGTGGACCTCACGAATACTTCAGGGAAGAGAAACACAATATTACCAGCATTCTACCAGAAATTAAATGTCCTCTACGATGGATTGAAGCTGTCAATACGACCAAAGATGAGTCGAAATATTAAATTCTTTTGGACCCTTTCAAGGAGCTCAATGTCTTTTTTTTTTTCAGATGAAGTCTCCATACTTGAAGTGTCTCATGACTTTTGTTGAACAGCGTAATCCAAATGTAAATTTTGATATATATTTCAATAAATCTTTTAATTTTTTCTTTAACTTTTAGCTTCTATCTATGAAGCTACTGTGAGATCCTTCACCTAATTAAATATATTTTAATTTTTCAAACTACTGTATTATAATCCATAAACAAGTTAGGTACGTTAGACTTACCCATTTTATCCTAAAAACTGAAGTCCATTATATTTTTAGCAGAAAATTATTCTGAACTGGTGAGCGAGGAATCTAATGGCCATCTGTACGACTCGAGATTCAAACCATGACGAGATTAAACGTTCTCTTCTCTATATAAGCCTGAATTTAGATTTGTGAAGGTCCCCGAAATTGTAGGACTCATTGATATTTCTCTATTATTAGTGTGCGCACAGATATAATAATAATAATCTCAAATTTAGACATGTCTGTGATACAGAAATCTGGAGGACTTCTCCGTAACAGCAAAAAGGGGTTCCTGAAATGCAAAATTTGAGAGCCTTTTTGCTATGCTTCTGACCGCATCTACCTTTTTCTGCCCAATAATCATATTTCTGATTTAGCTAATTAAATGGAGGACCTGATATAACTTCATAAATAAATTTAAGCTTTGCTAAAAATGTAAACCAAATCATGATGTCATTGTTAACATCATTATATGATAATTGGATACGAAATAATTTCATAATAGAAACATGAACTTCGTAACTGACCAAGCAGAGTGAACAGCGCAAAACGAATCTGATATCCAGCACACCATTTTTGATTTTCAATCACTTTCTTTTTTTAATAAATCTTACCTGAGTGTTAGATGTATCGGGATTCGGAAACTGAATATCATAGAACAGCACCTCTGGAAATCTTTGGGTTCCCTGGGAAGTTAATTTTACAATATCCGCCAATTTTTCTTCGCTCGTTAAGTTCCGGGCAACTTCCGTTATAATCCTAGAAAAATGGAGAGCGTACTTAACACGGGCGTTGTATACAGACACATTATTTTACTGTTAGCACGATATGCTTAACTATACACTATTTTCCTGTTTACAGTCCTATTTAATAGACTAATGGGTCAAACTGATTCCTATGTGAATACGTCAACTAATATTTCGCAACAAAGATTTCATTATCACATCTTCATATTTCCAGAATTTTCTTGACAAAAGGAGACGACACTAACGTCAAGATGATAAAAGTTGTCGGGGTGGCTATTTATAATTAGTGTCATGCAGCTAAGGTACTGCAGCCTGCGAACTTCTATTTTGGATGAAAAACCAGTTTCCGGAAAACTATGTATGCCGAGTCCGATTAACTCGGTCTTGATGAAAAATAACCCATTAAAATGCTGAGCTTCGAGTATAGACTTTTCCATACCGAAAGATAGCGATAATCAATAGGCTAGCTGATGACAGTATGATGGTTGTTCATATTAGAGTATAGATTTAGATAAACTAACTATGAGGATGGCAAAAATAGTAATTGAGGTATGATAAATTAAACCAAATGCATTTGGGCAACAGTAATTCCAGGATAAGATCTTATTTATGTAGTGCCAAATTCGAGGCAATCGATAACTGAAAAAAGCTTAGCACAATTGTACAGTCTAACATTTTCTACAAAGAGTGCGGATAGGCTGCTAAAATAATAATACACCGAGTGATAACTGAATTATGATCATCTACATAATAGAGTGTTGGACCATAGTACCAGGGGATGGTACAACAGCTCCTGGTAGAGCTGCTGGTTGACCTCACCAGCGAAACGTTGGTCCATAAGCAACAAGGGTCCTAGTTCTTGCTAGAAAAACATGCTTCGTATTAAGCAACTACCACCACCTGGCTGGATAGTGGCCTCCATATATGATGGTTTCATGGACTCATGTTGCTTGCACCGCACATGAAGGCGTCTGTCGGCGCGTTGCATGAGGTATTTGGACTCATCCGACTAGCACACTCGTTTCCAGTTGTCCAACCAGCGTTTTGTTGACACCACAGCATTCGCCGTCAAAGATGTTCAGCGATGAGGAGTGGGTGTCTCTTGGGTCGTCTACTGTGGAACCCAATATGCCTGAGTGTGCGGCGCATCGTCATTTGGGACATTGTTCTTGCATTCCCCATATTGTATTGCGATGTCAACTGTCGCACAGTGACTTGCAGATCATGCCCGTTTTGAAACTTAGTATCCTTATTATGTCCCATAACTGATACTTTACTACTTCGCCTTGCACAACCATATGAAAATTATCACTCTTCTAGCGTAAAAAGTTCTTCAACTTTTTATACTGGGGGCTTAGTCCATTACGGATGGGGTGGTCATTTTAAGAAGAAAATGCACCTGTTAGAGCAAAGATTGCCGAAAGGATCAAGATTAGTTGAGAATACCATTTTATACCTACTTCTATTGACTTTTCATTCACTAAAAAAAGTACAGACAGTTTCTGAAAAAGTAAAAATAAGGATCAAAATACTTTGTCTTTGTGATATTTTCACAAATATGGCTATCTTGAAATCGTTAGTGCAAGAATAAACGCAAAATGGAGGTTTCAAAAATAGGTAATTTTTATCTAGTAACTGGATTAGCATGTTGTAACAAGTCGTACAATTTTTTTTATTTTTAATGGCTAAGAAAGAGACTGTTTTTTTTTAAGAAACGGCGAATATTTCATAATTCTTCCTGAACATTAAAAATAACGAATATTTCTAATATTCTTTGAATTTAAAAGTTGTGTTCGCCTTTTTGTTTGTTTCTTAAGTTTTGAGAGTTAGTGTAGATGGTCATAATAATTTATATTTTTTATTTGGAATCACTGGCTTCTTTATATAGATTAACTCATGTGACAGTTTATATGACTTTATAGATCACGGTTACTTAAAATTTTTGCTTCAATTTGCCGTTTTCTATAGTCTGCAGCGCTTACACATGTTTTCTGTCATTAAACTTTACCTACCTGAAGATGTACGGAATGCTCAAAGCTGAAATGTTGTCTGGTTTCTTTGGAAAAATATCTCTGGCTCCAACGAAGGGTCCTCCATTTACTTTCACTTCCATCTGTTTGTGCAAGATTTCTCCATTGCTTGTCCAGACAAGGTAAACAGTCCGGTAGCCGATCAGGTACACTGTGAGAGAAGCTAAAACCAAAGTTGCAATGTACGCTGTCACAGTTCCTGGTGTGCAACGATGTTTAACTGGGACATCACTACAAAAGTACAAAAACGGCTTAAGTATATACCAGGTAACAGATGTTAGTTCAACATTAAATTAATAATTATGGACTTTGACAAAGGAACTGGCAGAAGTTCTGGAAAGTGACGTTGTTAACAAATGTAACAACTGCGGTGTAACAGTTTGTTAATTGGCGGTAGCAGTATTAGAGCCATGCGATGCAAGAAAGCAAGCGTACGTAGCATCAGAAAGGGGAAAAAAAAACACCATTTCACACATCCATTCCCTCTAAACGTTCGTCCAGTTCCTCCTTGAATTTATTTAAGTAAAACCTTCCACAACGACAGATAGAAGTTTGTTCCAGCAATTAACCAGCCGCTGGCTAAAGACAAACTTCCGCACATCTATTCTACAACTGCCTTTCCTTAATTTGAATTTATGCCCCCTCAGGTTCATAATCTGAGCAAGAGGAAGAATCCCACCAGAATTGAGCCTACTCAACCCATTCAAGACATTATACACCCCAATTAGATCACCTCATAGGTACCTAGTCTCCAGACGCTGAAATCTGCGGAACTTAAGCCTTTCTTGGTAAGAGGACCCCTTCATTCCCCTCCGTAATCTCATTGCCCTTCTCTGTACTCCCTCAGGCAACTCTACATCCTTCCTGAAATGAGGTCTTCAGACCTGTACACAGTACTCAAGGCGTAGCCTGACCACTGCCTTATATAAAGGAATAATTACCTCCTTTTCCCTACTAGCAAAATTCCTGTATATCACTGACAATACCCCATGACCTACTCTGGCAGCCTGTGTGCACTGCTCAGAAAACTAACTGCACAATTACTCCGAGGTCTTTTTCATTTTATACCACACTAAGTTTAGTAACACACAGTTGGTACGTTTCTCTTGGGTTATTGCTACCCATATGCAGTACTTTGCATTTGTCAATGTTAAACTTCAGTTGCCACTTCTTAGCCCATCTGCCCAAATTATCTAGATCCTGTTGCAGTAGCACACTGCCATTACTGTCATTAACAACCCTGCCAACCCTTGTATCATCTGCAAACTTCGACAATAAGCCAGATATACCTTCATCAATATCACTGACAAATACACAAAACAACAATGGACCCAACACCGAACCATAGAGGACTCCACTAATAACATTAGTCCACTAAGAGCAGCATCAATTGATTAACACTCTGTCTTCTCCCAATCAACCACATTTAATACCATTCTGCTCCAATTTGTACAGCAGTCTTCCATGCGCAACAGTTGCAAAACTTTCCTGAAATCCAAGTACATATCAAAATTATTTTTTGCATCCAGTTCTTTTGTAACCAAATCATAGTGTCCAATCAAATTTGTCAGAAAAGACTTTACCTTAACAAACCCATGCTGTGTCTGAATTATTGCTGCAATCTTGTCTAGATAATTCTGCAATGCTTCTTTAACCAGTGACTCCATTATTTTTCCAGGAACAGAAGTTAAACTAACAGGTCTGTCTGGTTATCTATGAATGGAAATAACCCGCGAAGGAAATTACTCTTTTAAAGTCATGATTATAGACAGTTAGAGAGAGAGAGAGAGAGAGAGAGGTATATTTCAATAGTCAAAGAGTATATAAGTAACCATAAAAAAATTTATTTCCACGAAAATCATAACTTGACTTATTATATATTATTTCTTAAGAATAAATTGTTTTTAAGATATCAAAGAAGAAAATAAAATAAAAACGTATTCTTCATTTTTCGATATGAATAACACAATTTATTAAATAAAATAGTTCAAGGCTTTATTCGACATATTTTTCAATTAGAATGAAACTTTTACTCATTTTGGATATAGAATAACTTGAATAACAAATATTACGAAAGTACCGTATTTGCCAAACCATAAATCGCACTTTCTTTTCTCCTGGAAAATGTTGTCTAAAACTCCCCTGAGGCTTATGGTCCGAGCGTATACTAGGTGCATGCGAAGACCTTTTTCAGATCAGATTATATATAACCGGGAAAGCCAGCCCTAAAGCACGCATAACCCTTTGAAAAAAAAAAATAAATAATAATAATAAATAAACTAGGGGGCTTCGCCTTCTGCTCGCTGCGCTGGCTTCTTTTGATGAAGTAAAACAAAATACAGAAACTTTCGACACTGCGTGTGTCTCTTCCTCTTCTATGAATACATAAATACGTTACATATGGAAATCAAGTATGGTCATGTTAGATAAACACAGCGCGTGACCACGCTTAAAGAAGCTTGTTTTACCACAGTTAAACAAGCTCCTGCTATGTATTTTAGTATTTGTTACGTACTATCACGTAACCCGCATCTCTCTTCTCCCATTGACTAAATAAATATCACTAGGTGGAAAATTATTTTAATATATAGAAAAGATAAACAAATACCGTAAAACATCAAAAATGAATATACAATTTAAATTACATTTTTACTGCCAAAAAATTACAACTCGGATATCAACGTGACGGGAAGCCAAGTTCATATTTACCGCTTTTTAGCATTAATTTAACCTACTTAAGGCATCTACAGTGGTAGATGACTTTCATCAACCGGTGAAATACCACCACTTTGCTTATTGGAGGCTTGAAGTGGTGAAACCCATGTTTAGTCTCTAGAGCAAAGTTTCCGGCATCCCCCCCCCCCCATACTTCTCCTTCAACCCATGCACGGTACTAAGTACTACAGGTTTTGATACCTTTCGTGTTTGGGGTTTTCATAAAAAAAAAAAAAAAAAAAATTAGTTAGCTCCTCTTGATATCGATTCTTTAAAGAAATAACATTTATTCGTTAACTTATATTAAATTTATTTTTGAAACCTAAAACTGTTTAAATTTTTTTATTACAAGCTTTTAGCCAATACAATAATTCATTTATTGTATTGCGGGGATGCATTCATGGTATGTCCCAAGGTGGCGCTAGACGCACCTTTTGATATACGTGGCACGCGTCAGGAAATTTTTCTCTTTTTTTAATTTATTCTCTTTCTAAAATCTGGGTGCGTCTTATCGTCCGGCAAATATGGTAATATTCATAAACATTCAGTTGATGTTTTCATTAGTGTACTTAAAAGCATTTTCCCTAAAGTGAGGTCAGAAGTATAATTTTCATAGTTTGGGATAAAAAATATTCCCTTAATTACTTTATACACACAGTAATCCGTTGATTACTTTAATACACACAGACTAATCCGTTGATTACTTTAATACACACAGTCCACGATGAGGTTGGTTTTGAGATTACATAAGCAATGGGTTCAGATACCACAGGAACTGTGTTGAATGAAACATCTCTAAGAATCGAATGGTTCAATAAATCCGAGTTTTTAAATGCTTAAACATGGCTTCCTTTAAATAGATACGTACTATGACACCACACTGAAGAGTCCGGGTAAATAATGTTGGCAGTTTCTCCACCGATTAATACAAACTTTCGTAAAGGATTATTCACAAAGAAAAAATATCCTACCTGTGCAAATGTAGTCGGTGGAATCCAACAACCATTTCTAACAGTCAACTGACACAATTAAGAGAGGTAATGAAAGGGCAAAATTTTGATTTTATGCCTGTGCAGTACTGGTACGCACAAATGACATAGCAATGTTTGTCTGCTTGTAATTGGTCACCAGTATTCTGTGCGTTCACTGAAGTAAAACATCCTTGTTAGTGGGCCAAATATTCGAAGGAAGTTCATACAGCAAAGACTGTTGTTGTTGTTGTTCTAGTAGGGTTTTAGGAGCATCAGCGACTAAGGCATATAGCTCTGTAAATTGAGGAGCAATGATTGCTACTTGCTGTGAGGAATTACATAGTCAGAAGGAAAGAAATCATTTTAGCGAGCTGAAAATTCGTTTAAGAACATTATAGAATAATGTAATAATGTCCACTTTGTAGTAACCGTAGGTATAAACAATAAAATCAGTTAAATAAATTATAAGTATTGATAATCATGGCAACCTACTTGTAAGAATGCTATGCCATGCAGTTAGGCCTATAAACTAATATTCTGGCTGTTTCCAATCTCCTTGTAATAAAAATAGTAATAAAAATATCATGCAATAAAAATACCAGTAATAAAAATATCATGAATAATAAAATGTTACCAGTAATCAGAAATTATTGAACTGTAGAGGTAATGCCTGCTAATATAAATAAGAGAAAATTCAATATCTCACAAACTATAAAATAGAAAATAAAAGCGTTTAAAACGCTTTACCAGAGAAATGAATTTATTAACGATAATGCACTGTTTAATACGACTAATAAAATTAACAGAATCTAACTATATACAGATTATAATACGTACAATATTTTTAATATATCGTCAAAATCTTGCAGGTAATGAATTCAGTAAAATGTTCAGAAAAAGTAGTAATTTTCTCTTACTTGGATATCATCCACAACTAAACATTTTATTAAGAAAAGAGCAACATTGAAAAAGAATTGTACTTCGTCGAGAGTAACTGTTGCTAAGTGACAGTAGCCCCCTATCTGTCAGTTTCGGTCAACTCTGCGTGCCTTGGTTACTTTAATATAAATAAATAATATATATAATCCAATTCTAGGAATTTTTAACTCATATTTTAGTAATTTATTACTATGTCCAGATTACTTAAAATAATTCGGCATCTCCCCAAACTTCTTGAATGAATTGAAGAAGTTTGAGGAGGACAAAAATTTACTGAATAAACATTTAATCTTTATTTTCGTTATTTTTAAAGATTGCTACATCATTTTAATTGAAACTTAACCAAATTTGATGTTGCAATTCACTAAGTGGTTTTATATTTACGGAACTTGTGATTGCATAAACTCAGTTCCTCCATTGTCATATTGTATTATGTCCACCTGTCACTTGGGATTTTTGGAACTGAAGGACAAATCCAGCTAAGCCTGTTGAAACAAGGATACAGGTAGCTTAGTCCTTGTGGCGTCAGTTTTCTTATTTTTATTTATGTTGTTTTCTTTTTTTGGTCTTTGTTGTAAGACTGAGAAAAAAAATACATTTCCAAGAAATAGAAAAACAACAATACAAAGTAAGATAATGGTGCAGTATTTGAAAGAACACATCTAGCTAAAAATTAGATGTTTAGAAGTTGCAGCAAATGTGCGTTCTGGTAATTTTAAGGTGAAGACTGGTTTGGAAAATTTTTAATAAGTATATTAACTTCTTTATAGACGCTGGGACATTGCCAAAGTATAAACTTTTGTTGGTAAAATGATCGCTCGTAATCACCTTAATACTGGCTTTCTGGAAGTATCAAGGTCTGTAATTTTTGAAGAACACGAACAGAAAATGAAACAAACCACTAGTTATACGTTTTAATAGAACTGCTATGAAAATAATATTTGAATTTGAATTTGTGATATAGTTACACCAAATTTGAAGTGAGCTTCAGCGCGACAATTTCAAAATTATGCGCCTAGCACACTGATGGTATGTACATAGCTAGGGTCAGGCGCCACCTGTAGTTTCCCACATCTGCACACTGATGGTATGTACACTGTTGCAAAGCGGTATACAAGAAAATTTAGTGGCATTGCAAAATAAAACGGTTCAAAAGCAAACTGCGCCTTTTCAATAGTTGCGTTTAAGTTAAAATAAACTGGCACCTTTTTTTCTAAAGGAAAGCCATTTAAAAAAAGTCCTGAAAAGCAAAATAGATATCACTTGGAAGTCAAGACTGGAAAGTGGGTGCTCAGATACATCATTGTACCCTGGTTGGAAGAGACCAAAGAAAACAGTGATTATTATTATTTTTTATTATTATTTTTTTTTTTTTGGAAAGTTATTCTAAACTATTACACACTTACCTTGTAAAATGCATTTGACAAACTGAATAAAAGATGACTTCCAGAACTGACCTATTTAACCAAGAAATAAGTAAGAATTTCGGTCTATTTCTTAACTCATATGTTTTCCATTTACACTTGGTTGAACTTCATATCTGACACGCATGTCTTATCAAGCAATACGTCACGCTTTCACTCGGTAATTCTGGATTTTGTTGATTACATGGACTGGTTCAACTATGTCTCTTAAGGGACTCTGTTCAAGTTTTGTCTCGTTTTCTAGAAATGCATTACTGTATATGAATTAGTACGCCCACAGCGAAATAGACTGAGTGTAGATTTTGGATTTAAGCCGAAATACTCATTTCCTTTCGAGGAAAATGATAAGATAGCAAAATTAGTTCACTTGATAATTTATTATTGTGAATGTAACTATACTGTATAACAATTAAAAAAAAAAAAAAAAAAAGGTTCTGTTTTTCTGCCCTTGGTGTTTTTTATTAATTTAGGTAAGTGATTCCGAATACTGTCTCAGTTTTTACATAGCATCAACGGTTTGCCCAGAAATGAAAGATAATCATACTATTTCAAATTTATCATCAATGTTTAACTTCTGTACAGAAAATAATATAAATCTTTGCTGCAATTAAAAAACAAACTAAAAATCAGAGATTAAAATGTAGAAACCTCTTCTGGTTAATCAAAACAATTCTTAAAAATCTATATTTAAGAGTTTTTGTCTCTTGAAGTCAGTGATCATCCGGAACCAAGAACTAGATATAGCCGCCCATCATAGCTTCAATCCACTTTCCTCGGTATCTCTTCATTAATACACACTTCACATTTCCCTAGTCTTCTATAATATGAACAGAGTGCGCAAAGGGCATATACTGTATTTCCATTGTGAAGCAAGAGTTTTCAAACTTTTACTTGAGCTCTCTATGAAAAATCCACACTCTTCAGTGACTAATACCAATTTCTATATGAAGACCAATCAAATAAAAATAATAACACAGAGATTGCAACAGTGTATAAACGTGTCTAAAAGACGTCATTTTCGGTATGTGGAAGCCATGAAGCTGGGATCCGGTAGATTCGACTCTTTTAGACGAGATGTTAGGAGTTGTGCACTGGAACTGATTAGAACCAAGTCACTAAGTCATCCAATTTTTGGGTGACTTATTGAAATGTGGCGTTTTACTTGAACAGGCTTCTGAAGTGTAATCTCAGCTTCACCAAATTTATCATCCAGTTCTCAAGACTTCTCTCTGGAAGGTAGACAATGGCAGGTCTTTATTGCGTGTAACCAAAGAATAGAGGGAATGGTATGTTGGAACACACTCATCTTTTTGATCCACAGACATTTTAAACTTTAATATATTCAGAAGCAGTGGTCGTCATGATAATTGGTGGGCCGTCTCCATGTTCTAGGTCTGGTAAAAGGCATACATTTATGACTACCACGAATACATCCCTCAAATGTTGATATGCAATTACCACAGCAGATAAGAGGTGCCCATAGCTTGTCTACACCACCCACAGGCAATGCAAATTAGGTTTCATATGCATTGTAAAACTTTTTCCCACCAGCGACATTATGCTTCACCTTCTTCTGTCATATATAATATCCACAACCGTATAAATATATACACGCGATTCTGGAGATAACTTACATACACCTTCGCTTGGTAGCCATAACAAAGTGAAAAAACAACTTATTGTACGAATACTATAGGCTCTTATACTGTATATCATAGCATTTATTTATATGGACTTATATAATACATACAAAACCACGAAACCTTCATTTCTGCTAAAATATTGATGCTGGAGAAAAACCAGTGACACCTTTAGATTCAGCGCCCAAAATACTTATAAGAAACATTTAAGTAAAAACCTTTTTTATTACATAGTGTAATTCTATAATATTCTCTGATTAATCTGAGTTCATTCTAGTGAATACATTATTTACTTTTTAAAGTAATGATATCGAAAAATTGATAGGGGAACGTTACCTAAAATATACCTCTTAACTTCGAACGTCAACAACTTTTAGAAAACATGATAAATGTCTATGAAATATGTATCAAATGAAGTAATGCCTAAGCATAAATAAAATTATTAATACAAAATTTACGAAAGTGCGACAGAATAATTTTAATTAAATGCAACATAAAGGTACCCAATCTGTCCAATCTGGGAAGTATGCGCCTAGATTAGAGTAAATTTTTTTACACTGGACCATAACTGTTATTATTAGTAGTGTACTAAATTCTTCCTAATAACTGGTTACTAGCAAAAAAATAAATGAGGGAGACTAAAGTTTTGTATTACAGAAGCAAATTTAAATAATATTTTAAATTTATAGTGAGGGGTCAATAGCATTTACTCTCCCCCAAGATTATTATAAAAGCACTTCCTGCTTCACTGTAAACAGAACAAATTTCCTATGATGTTTCTTCCCCCTCTCCTCCATCAAAACATGATCTGGATCTTTCCTTCAGCAAGCATATATACAACCTTGCCGAAACACAGATGTATCCGACTGACAGCTCAGGCATTGCCATGGTTTTAGGTATCAGCAATCTCGCTGTTTTGTTTTCAAATAACTATAACTTTGATCAACAGCAAATGTTTTTTAAGAGGCAGACAGACATGTATAGGAATCCGAGTTTCTTAATTCTTCATTTCAAGGCCTTTGTACTACTCACCATTGAAATTGTCTCGCAGCTCTGGAATCCAAACAGCAGTCACCTGAAACACCAATTAGAACAAGTTCAAAGTCACTTCATCAATTACTTCACCAAAAGAGGCTCAATATTCCATCACAGGATATTCTACAAGCAAGTATATAGCCACTACAGAGTAGAGCAGTGCTACTCAAAGGGTGGTCCGCGAACTGTTTGTTACCGGTCCGAGACGAATTTCCAATTCGTCGCGGAAGGTTATTGGTCCGCGACGATTTGTATTTTACAAAACTATCAGTCCGCGACGGATTGGAAATAAAAGAAACTGGTTCTTCACCACAGATAGTTTGAGAAGCACTGGACTAGAGTCCCTTGAAATTTGTAGAGTGTTTTTGCGATTTAAAAACTTCACTGTACAGATCCTCGCACCAAAAGTACAACCTCTTTCTCTCTCAACAGCAGCTCCTTTCACATACCCAAATCCCAAAACTCGACATCCATCAGAACAATTTTCTGATCCGATCACCTTCCTAGTCAATGAAGTTAGATACATCTGCGAACCCCGATGAATTTATTCAAACAACTCACAGACTTCTCAAGGACAGCACTTCTTGGTACTAACTGTGAACCGTATGGTTAATTTAATTGCTTAAGCTCTTCTGCCTCACTGCAAATTTGCAATGAGGCAGAAGCGTTTGGTAAAAAGAGGATTCAAAAGTACAACCTCTTCTTGTTTCCCATCTTTTCATGTAAATAGTGTAAATACTGTATTTCATTTCAAATAGATAAAAAGTTGTAAACAGCTTATATATTTCATTGTAAATAGTTTAAATACTTCCTTATAAGTAGTGTAAATATTTTCTTGAAGATAGAATTTTCCTGTTTACAATCATTACAATTAAATCATTATTATTTTCGTGTATTTTCTTGCTTTACTGAATGAGGTTATTTTCTTTGCTATACACAGTTAAGTAAACACAACACGATTCCTTGCTGTGTATACTTTTCTGAAATAATATTACTCACTAATGCTTCCTTTTGTTTTTGAACAGAATGACATCTGAAGAAAATAAATAAACTAGATACTACCAATTTAAAATACTGGAGTTAACTCTGAAGCGTTTCTCTGTTCATTAAATTTGTGCATGAGCGCTCACTCCTATTTTGTTTTCTTTTTGTACTCTCTTATTCCATCGGTGTTTTTCAGCTACATTGAAATTATACGCCGTTATTCAGCTTAATTCTTTCTGATGTAATGGATAACTAAAAAAAAAAAAAAACAAACTATTATTTTTAGGCCACCGAACAATGAAATTCATCTCATGTCTATTAATTGCGTGTGTTCTATGATCGATTTGTCTGTTTTTCTGGACGAAAAACCTCAGTTTCTGGGGGGTAAACCCTGCTATCTATGCCTGAGACCGACTAACTCAGCCACGGAGTGAAAAAAGCCCATTAAAGTTCCTCGGGTCATCTATGGGATTTGAACCCGGGCCTTTTTCACCCGGTATGGGGACGACGGTGACGATACCACTGTGCTACCGCGCAGACAGTAAAGGAGAACTGTGTGTGTGTGTGTGTGTGTGTGTGTGTGTGTGTGTGTGTGTGTGTGTGTGTGTGTGTGTGTGTGTGTGTGTGTGTGTGTGTGTGTGTGTGTGTGTGTGTGTGTGTGTGTGTGTGTTTTACCTGTATCAAGGGTGGTTCCTAGGCCTTAGCCCATCTCCACCTTGCACGTCTGTGTCGGTGCAGAAACTCTGCAAAGCTTTTTGTATTGGTGTATCGCTTGCGTACGTCCACCTTGCCACCAGGGAGCAGCCAACACCTAGGCAGCCGCTGCCCTCCCCCAGGCACAAGCAGCCAAGCCTGGGTCTACTATCACCTTTAGTGCCTTGTGCAAAAATCCCGCACCCACCGGAGATAGTGCAATACCGGTGGGTGCAAGTAATGGAGAACTGCTGACACTTACACCATCTGGGAACCCTTCCATCGTGGATCATGTCAAGCAGAGGCGGATTTAACGGCGGGCGCACCGGGCGCGCGCCCTGGGCCTCGACTTTTGAAGGGCCCACGCAAAACCCCAACAAATTAGTTAAACATATTAGTTCAAAATTTTGTGATTATTATTATGCTATTATTAATTATATTATGCATATATTATATTCAAATTTTATTGGAAATAAAACATTAATAGTACATAATATTTTTTATTTATTTAAAAAAATGGTTAACATGTATTTTTATTTTCCCTGTCTCTCTCTTTTTTTTAAGGGACCCAATATTTTCTTCTGCGCCCGGGGCCTCAACCGACCTTAATCCGCTCCTGATTGTCAAGGCTTTTAAGCATCTGGACGCAAACAACAAGAGACCGCCCCCCACTACATGAAAAGGTGCTAGTAATATTTAAGAATTTTGCACAGTTACTAAACTATATAACCCATCACAAATATACAGCTAGGAGTTTTACGGAACGATAATTTTGGTGCTCCACAAGATTAAATATGACACGAGTAATATAAACATAACATAAATACGTCATTAAGCTAAAGAATACAGGAATATGTATTAAAAATGAAGAGTATAGTATTCATTCACAATCTACACCACTAATAACCGGACACCTACATATCTACAAATAACAGATATTTACAGGAAAACTGACTTATGCTTGACACCTTTAGCCTTTATAACAGCGTCTAGTCTGTGGAACACTATCCACCAGTTTTTTTTTTGTAAACGTTTGTCCTGTAGTTTCTGCCATTTGGCTTTCAAATTGGGGACCAGTGCAACTCTATTTTTTAAGCAATCTCTCCTCACACGCACTCGACGATCCAATTTATCCCAGAGGTTCTCTGTAGGATTGAGGTAAGGGCTCTGGTCTGACCAGTCCAACTCTTTGACTCTCAAGTCCCCAACCCAGTCTGTCACAACTCGAGCAGTATGGCATTAAGCGTTGTCCTGCTGATACAGGTATGAGTATGCCCTGACGTGCCGCCACAACATCGATAACGCGTTATTGTCCAGGACGTCTAGATAGCCCTCAACATTCAAGGTTTTCCCCAAAACAACGAATGGTCCCAGGATAAACCATAAAAAACCTCCAGACCATAACGCTGCCTCTGCTAAACTTCATTGCGAGGGTGATACAGTCCTGAAAATATCTTTATCCGGGTATTTGCCACATCCAGGCATGATCGTCACACTGGTAGATCATGTACCATGACTTGCCACTCCAAAACAAGCTTACCAAGAACGGCGGGCTATACACCAAGCAAGAGAGCCTCTGGCATTAGTAGGTGTGATTAATAGCTTGTGAATGGCTGCACGATCGTAGTAACTTATATGATGCAGCGTCCTGCATATTATACTGGTGCTAGCATATGTCCCAATCGTGTGATTGAAGGCCTGTGTGTGCTGCGACAATGTTGACTTGCATTACGAGCGGATGATTCTTTTTAAGGCTCTTCTGTAACGTTGAGACAGCTTCGAAGGTTTTCCAGGTTGTTTCATGATGGTTTCAGCAACAGTCCGTTTCCATTTGAAGATCACACCACCAATCATCGACTTAGTTTTTTCAGTGTGTCATCACGTACGGACCGGTAGGCTGCCGTAGCCGAGTGGTCAGGAGCGAGGGTGATACAGTCTACTAATATGGTGCTGATTCTTGTATTCTCTACGAACATATTTATAGTTGTTTGACACGTGGTGGTTTGGTAGGATGTGACAAATTATCAACGGCTGTATATCCACATATTAATGGTAGGGCAGTATGTATATATGCAAAAATATACAGTATATCTAGTAATATATGCAGCAACGTTGTATTAATGCATATGTAATATGTCTTTTCCAAACTTACACATTAACAGAGCTCTAATTCCATCTGCTTAATAATTGCCTATATGAATTTCTTTAGTGTCAACCACTGTGGATAACTTAACTTAATTTAGTATTCAATTTTAGGGCCCGATATTCACTTTGACAACATGGACAATAGTCCTTTTAGAACTGGTTAGCCAGTTTTTTATTCCTCCTGTTTATAATATATTAAATAACAGTACTCGTAGGTGGTTCATTGTTGTCTATGAGTTTCTGAAACGATAGTTTTTGTAATGATAGTAGATATTCCATTTTGCACATCTTGTTTTGTAAATAAGAAACAGTTCCTTAGATTTTCTATCACCAGTTCCTTAAATGCTAACTGCAGGTCATTTTTCAATAAGGGAGAGAAATTAATTAGTTCCAATTTTTCAAAAACTCAGTCCTTTCTAATTTTCCACACACCACCACATTTATTTATTTGGATTTACCTTAATTTTCCAAAGTTTTTTAGTATGAGATTACCAGTAGTATTATACTTCGACATACGAAAAAAAAAAAAGAATGATTTCGCTCTTCTCACACTGTCGATTATTTACAAACATTAAATCCGCTCGCTAACACAAATGACACTGTTCCCACATTTGAGACGGTGTGTCCCCAAAAACTTCGTTAAAATTTTTAAACTCTATTCAGAAGCGCAGCAAGTTGATCAATGATTTCCATCTCACTAACTCACTTCGCTCTCTGACACACTCTTCTGATTTTGCTACATGCCTTTTCTAAAAATATTTCCAGAGCATTGGTATCAGTCATTCCATCTCTTTTCCTCTTGCTGTTAAACCACTTTGAACACGAGCATTAACCGTATTCTAGCCAGCATTAATTAGTGATGGGCATAATCGAATAATCAGTAATGAACGATTGCAATAATCGAATGAAATAATCAAATAAAATCACCGAATATTATTATTATTATTATTATTATTATTAGCGATATGGTGCAAGGAAGCCTGAGGCTTATGCTGCACCAGCCAAAGAGAGAGAGAGAGAGAGAGAAGAGAGAGAGAGAGAGAGAGAGAGAGAAGGGAATCACCAAGAAACAGAAGAATGATGATATCCAGCTCAGGACCCTGGGTGTGCCAAGCCCATACTCACCAGATGTGAGCCCCTGGGATTAACATAATCGAATGATATAATCAAATGATGGAAGAACAATTCGAATATACAATCGATATAATCCAATGATTTGCTATAATCAAAACAATCGATTATGCCCATTACTAGCATTAATTCGCAGGTCAAATTGTGAATTAACTTTGGTTCCTTATTTAATCTCTCTATATCTTTTTAGGAGAAATAAAATCTTCCATTCATTCAAATACATTTAGAGTTCGTTACTCGCTAAGTAATATTCTGTAATTTAGAAACCGTTAAATATTTTTTTATGATTTATTCGTAATTGCTGCAGAAATTGACACTAGCTGGAGCTGATGACTCATTGACACGTGCCATAATTACATTTCTGCAAGTTGTCACGTGACGTAATAGCCAAACGAAAACCATACAACTGTAAAGTGGAAACAGTGTTGCCAACTCTTAATAATATTTCCCGCTAGCCGCATACTCAAAATCCGCTATTTTTAGCACTTGACCCGCCAAATTTTTAAAATTTTCATTTGTTTGTACTTTGTAGTGAATAAAAACAAACAAACAAATAGTATATATAAATAGTTATTTATTTTCTGTTTTTAATATAAAATCAATATCTAAAAATCTAAATTAATTTCGAAATTCAATACCTCCTCATCATATGTTTCTTGTGTGCCTATTTTGCGAAGCACTTCTTCAGGTAAAACATAATTTTTACAACACTTTTCAACTCTTTTGAGCCCGTATCGTACTGATAAGGTTGCATTAACCGTGCCAACACTCATTCTGTTGCGTGTTTTGTTATTTACTAGATTTATGTTGCTGAATATTCTTTCCACATCTGCATTGGATAATGGCAAAATTAAAATACCCAATGGAAATTCGCTAATTTCTTTAAATGGATTTTTACCGCTTGCATCTCGATATTTCGAAACTTCTGACCAAAACTTCATTGTATTGTTGATGTTTTCCCATTTAACGAGAGTAATGTTTATATACTGTTGCTCAATTTTTTCAATTTCTACTTCAGACAATTTTAAATTTTGTAATAAATTTATCAGTGGTTCTTTTTGTTTCTTTAATATATTGTTAACTGAGATTAATGACATTTTTTCTAATTCTTTTATGTTGTCCGGAAGGCGTTGTTTTAATTGTTGATACAAATCAATCAAGAAATTACGGCATCTCTCTCTTATTGCCATTTCATCTGTTGTTGTTGTGATAAGTTTATTCATTATTAATTCATTTATTTTTCTTTCATTATTTGGTAAAAACATTTTATTGGCAATCATCGACAATAGCATGTTTAAATCATGTAGTAATAATGTAGGATCGGCAGTATTTGATTCAAAAGATTTGTTTACTCTTTGTACTTCAGATAAGATAGGTTTTAAAATAAGAGATATGCTAAATTACTTGCATCTTTGAACATTGAATAAAGAAGTTCTGCAGTATAACATTTGTCAGTCAAACGAGTATTTCAAAATGGGCTTTTAATTCAATATACTGTTCTAAAATTCTTGTTATAGCAACTTCAATGGATAACCACCTTGTTTGACACGAATGAACTATCTTTTTCGGATCTGCACCATCGTTTATGGCACTGTATAAATATTTGAATTGATTTTGTCGGCTGGTGGATTTACTAAACGCACGATTTTGCATTGCACGAGGGTTTCTAGGAACACAACTATCGTGCTATACGAGGACTGACTATACTAAGATATTATTACACTGTGGTTATTAGAAATAATTATTTCTTATTGCTCTGTGGTTATTAGAAACGTTGAAAGAGATGTCGGTAATTCGGATCGCATTTCTTGGAAGCCAAACAAATACGACGAAGAAAAATTATCCAATGCCATTCCTTCGCTGTTTCAAAAAAAGGCGTCATTAGAATTTTTTCCACATTTTTAGATTTGATTCAACAATTTAAAGCTATGACCCAATGATCAGGTCGTTTGACCGCGAGCGTAACTACGTAAAATTGTTGGGGTTCTCCTCAGGGAAATCCAGAATAATATAAAACCGATTCTTCGCTTTATAAAAAAAAAAACTATGAAATATGATATCCCTACTATTTCAATTATGAATTATTTTTATTGTTAATTAAATAATTAATCGAACAATTAATTTAATATTTCTTAATATAAATGTTACATTGCCAAAATACATAAAATGCTAAACATTTATACTCTTCCCGCTAAAAAATCCGCTATCCGCTATTTCATATTTTTATCCGCTAAACCTGAAGCAATTCCGCTAAATCTAGCGGGTAAACCGCTAAAATGGCAACACTGAGTGGAAACAGCAAAGCAACAGAATGGTAAAAACTCTAAATTTCATTTAATTTAGCAATTAATATGATGTTATATTTTGTATTTATGTTATAAAAAGAGCATTATACTATTTCATTTATAAAAGTAACTATTATTTATAACCGTTTGATATATTTATTATTTGATCTGTTAAATTATATAGTCTGTTAAGATATAATGCTGTCTAGTGAATTCTTGCCTAGATAGGCAAGAATTCACTGCAAACAACTTTTATTTTTAGAATAATATAATAGCAGAACTAAAATGATCAGCACGGAAATAAAATGGTTGAAACTTTTCCTACTTACCAAACACTTTTCCTTATACTCATTCTTACGGGTTTTTCCCCCTCCAAAAATGATTAAAATTGTATTTTCCGGGGAAGATTTAAATCGCACACCACACTGTACCAATGACAACTATAAACTCCAGTATTTAGCCTTCAGTGTGGCTTTTCTTATGACACCAAACTGTTAGATTAAAGTTAATCTTTAATATCCTCGCATTTGGTGGCACATAGGTTAAACCATGTTGACTGCACTGACTAGCGCTACTGTTTGGCCTTAAATTACAGGTTTTGAGGGTCGTATGTCAGATTTCTCCTTCACTTTCATAATTTTAATATTTACTGAATAAAATATAATTTAATATTACTTCTGATATATCATATGAATTACGAGCAGTTAAAAAGACAGTGATTCAATTTGAATGCATGGTGGGCTGGGAGCAACAACTTTTAAAAATATTCCCAAACTTCCTACAACCTTCTGCGGCCTTGACCTCGCTTGTATATGGAAAAAGTACAAGTGAAAGGGAATTTCCTTAATGGATCACCAGAGGGTGTTGTAAAACGGCCATTGCTCTGAATGTAATTTTTCCCCCACGATTTCACAGAGTATAAAGTACACAGTACATGCCTTTGCTAGAAAATGATTGAATTTATATCAAAATAATTAAAGTGATTTAAGGAAATATGGTAATACATTTGACAGTACGCTTTATGTCATTTGACAGTATTTTAATTTTAAATAATTTCGTGGACGCTCATGTTGACTAAGTTGTTTGAAAAGAGTGAAGTGTGTAGTGTCAAATAACCTCGATGACACTGAATGCGACTACTTATAGGGCATTGATCTAATCACATGAGCTCATCTGCACCGGTATGGGTACTTTAAGACGTCAATAAATTCAGATATAAATAAGTGCTTCATCTACAATATACGATATATCGATAGCATACGTGACCTATTAAAAAAAATAATGAAATTTGGGATGGATGGCGAAACAAATCTTTCTAAAAGAATGATAGACTAAAAGAAGGATAAAACAAATCTTTCTAAAAGAGTCAAACGTCCAATAACCAGGGGGTTATTGGACGTTCAACTGTATATATTACCGCCAATATACACAGTAAGTGGTAATTTTATTAGGCAGCCCTACCTAATAGCGAGTAGTTCCCCTTTAGCCCTCAGAACAGCTTAGATTTGACGTGCCATGAACTAAACGAGTTATCGGAACCGTATCATAGAAATGCTGGTCCGCGTTGCCTCTTGCTTCCCACAGTTGTTGCAAATTGGATGGTTTCTGATCTGTACTCTGAAGAGCTCATTCCACCTCATCCCACAGGTACTCTATGAATTGAGATCTGATTACTGGAAAGACCACCTGAGTAAGCTGAATTCAAACTCAGGTTCCCGGAATCAGTTCTCTACGATTATGGCCTTGTGAATGGCGTATTATCCGAGTAGAAGAACCCATTCGCAGATGGATTCACTGAAACCATGAAGGAAGGCGCCTGGTGAGAAACAACTTCCACATAACTTGTGGCATCCAAATGTTGCGCCATTGGTATCAAGGGCCCAATGTGCACCACGACCTCCCCCCCCCCGCTGGCCTCCATTATGGAGACCTAGCATGGACTGATGCTGTTTTCGCCATTTAGAACTAGAACTTCACCATATTAGACCATACTAACTAACCTGGTCATCAGCGTGAAGCAGCAAGAATCGGGATTCGTCAGACCATTCAACATTTTTCCAATCCCTCCCCCTGTCCAGTATTGGTGTACCTGTCCACCTACTTTATATCGCATGGTACGAACATGCGATGCTGTTACTGAAGGAATGCTCCATTTCATGAAAGAGTACGTGTACCTAATAAAGTTTCCACTTAGTGTATATGTAGATAAGTGCACAGTACTGCTGTGAAGAACTGAGCGTCCTTGACTGAATTATTCCTTCTATCGAAATCCTTGAACTTACAGTGTTAGAATAATTAAGTCTTCAAAATAGTGTCAGATGTATCGGTCGCCAAACAAACCAATTAATGGCATCAAAAAAGGATGAGAAAAAGCCAATCTTCATTGAGTCATGCACTGGTTGCCCCGTCATGACTGTCACAGTTTACATTGTGCAATGCGATGGGGACATGATTCATAACGACCAGGACGTCTACAAGCAAATTCGACCATTAAGATATGGGTGAGATCCTGCTTTAACGTGACAATGCGGTTCTTCGCATATTTCACGTGAAGATCAGACGTTTTTTCTTTTCTGTTTTTTTTTTTTTTTTTTTATTTTCTAGACTCTAGATGAAGACATTGTGCTAGACGCTAGATGAAGACCAGATAAGCGATTTTATTTAAAGAAAACTCCAAACACAAAACGTACTAGAATCCAGGACTGGATTTAAACTTGTTTTTGTCCTAAGCTATAACATGTATGAGGCCCTTCTCTCTTACTGTTCACCTGTGACAATATTAAAAAAGTATTTTTTAAGATAGAGCAAGGCCCCTTCTAATGTGAGGCCTAAGGCTGTAATTTGTTTAACTTATATGTAAATCCGGCACTGCTAGAACCTAATAATAATAATAATAATTATTATTATTATTATTAGTTATATTGTGCAAGGAAGCTTGAAGCTTATGCTACACCAGCCAAAAAAAATTTCCCGAGTTACCCAGAGAGAGAGAGAGAGAGAAAAGTAGAAGAAAATTACCAAGAAAGAGAAGAATGATGATAATAGTACTTAGTACTGTGTATGAATTGAAGGTTGAGAGGAAGGAAGATATTTCTTTCCGGTGGTAGTGTAATATTTCCTGCCTTGTATGAATGAAAAAAATTCACGTTTTAACTAAAATATCCCCCACCATCCTAAAGAAGGTTTAAAAATCTCTCTTTGGAGATTTACAATTTGCCTTAGAAAAGTGGGCTTTAATTGTGACCATTGTAACAATTAAATTCACACTTTCGTTACCAACTTAGAAAATCAGTAATTCTTGGTATTTTTGATTTAAAAAATGAAAGCCTCACAGAAACTTTGTTACTGTAATGATTTTTTGATATGAAGATCCCCATTTTGAAACTCGTACATTTTGATAATGGTCCATCAATAATAATACGTTTCATTAATGCACTCCTAGTATAGATCAAAGTTATCGTATCCGCTGTGTATAGTATACAATTTGATGATATACAGTATATATATATATATATATATATATAAATAATAAAACAACAACAACAACAACTTCAACAAAAAAGATTAACCATTACTTGTTCACTGCCTTCGAGTTGTGAATGAGCATATGATTCTAGTTAAGAAAACTGTAGTGCCAGATATGTCCGATAGATGGCAATTAACAGAATTTTAAATGCATATAAATGTGTTTTAATTATTGGAGTTCCCGAAAATTTATAATTGTATTAATTGTGGCAAATGATTAAAGAAAGCAAGCTTATACAGCAGCAGAAAAAAAAAATTCTCAATTTCACCTATCTGTCCCCTACAATAATTTTTGCAGTTCTTCTTTGAATTTATATTCTAAGTACTGTATTTTACTTTTATTTTATTTTTTTTATTTTAATGAATTTTAAGGCTACTTAGAAAGTTTATAAAAAGTAGAACTACAGGGATATATATATATATATATATATATACACGTATTCTAGGATGTGATACAATTTCATTTAAATTCTGACGACGCGATTTTCAAAGTGATAAGAGATAGAAACATTGTATCACCATCGAGAACTTAAAGTGGTGCCATCTTGTGCCGCTGACTAAAAACCTTTTTTTAAAAAAATTGTTGTCTTTTAGGAATAGCGTTACCAGTTTATAATTTCAAATCAATTTTGTAAAATATGTGAGGTTTAAGCTGCACTGATTTGAAATATTAAATGTGTTAATAATAACCCATTAAATTATTCTTTGCCTATTCAGTAGGTGAACAGTAATTTTGGGTAACAAAACTTCCCGATTTTCACGTAAAGCTATTTTTCAGAAATAAATATAAGAATGTTAAATTTAATAATATGTAACTTTGTTAATATATCATGATAGTTAATATTATCATAATAAATACATTCATGCATTTTACAACATTATGGAAGTGTGAGGACATTTATAATAAAGTATCAATAATACGTAAAAGAGTGATTTGGAATATTGACCTATGACTTATATTTTATATCAGAAATGCGTCTTAGTTTCATAAATAAATTATAATTATTATCTATCAACGCTAATTGTAATTAAAATATAAAAATTATTACTAAATTATTATCCATAAAATGTTACATTTAAATAAAAGCGACAGATGTTTATAATAATTAATATATTATAATATTCTTTAGATGACAACTTGTTCTATAACTATATTTTTAACTATATTCAGGCCACTTTTTGAAAAAAAAGTGCATAAAGATACCTTGCGTCATTGATGGGATTCGAACTCAAGTCTTTTCCACCTGGTGTGGGAAAGACGGTGATTATATTACGCGTCATTGTTATGACGGTGATTAGAGAGGTGATCTGATTGAGGTGTATAAGGCCTTGAATGGTTTGAGCAAGCTTAGTGCTGATGGGATTCTTCCTCTTGCTCAGATTACGCACCTGAGGGGGCATAAATTCAAATTGAGGAAAAACAATTGTGGAACAGATATGTGGAAATTTGCCTTTAGATGTGGGTTTGATTGCTGGAACAAACTTCCATCGGTCGTTGTGGAAGTTGATAGCTTAAATAAATTCAAGGAAGAACTGGACAAACTTTTGGAACGAATGGATGGGTGACATTGGAAGGTTTTTTTTTTTTTTTTTGGCTGATGCTGTATCAGCTTGCTTTCTTGCATTATATGTTCCCGTGTAACCCGCGAGAGCGAGTCGACCATACAGTACATCCTATCGACAAGCACAATGTACTCCTTTCAATTCTGAACCCTGGACCTGCAGTGTTACTTCATGGTCTTTGCCATGGCACACAAATTAAAAACCGACCTTAAAAAACTTCAAGAAAGAAAAGAACAGGAGATATGAAGGAGGCTCAGATTTAACCTGGAATCTTCGCAGTTGTACTGTATTTGATCTTACGTTGTCATATGTTGACCATACTTGCCGAGTCGTACTGCAAGATGGCTTCCATAGAAGTTAAGAAGTGGAACAGCGATGTGTAAATAGCAATGTACGTGTTGGGTTTTTAGGAAAATTGGCAAATAAGGCATGTTTGCTTCGTGTATATTGTCTGTAAATTGCTTTGACGAAAAACCCAGTTTCCTGGGTAAAAACATTGCTACTCTCGCGTGAGAACTCAGGTCTCAGGTCTTTTCCAGCCGGTGTGGGGAAGACGGCTATCCTACCAACTGTGCTACCACGAGGCCAGCAATATACTTCTCCCTTGGAGCAGGGCTTTTTATTTAGAAGAGTGAAATACCCCAGCAACTCGTGAAGGGCTCTACAATATGAGATCAATGCATTAGAGAGCAAACCCATTTTTCTTAATGCTGGATTAAAAAATTAAGCTTTGTTCTGCATATACACAATTAAGCGGAACTTAATCGATATTTACAGGCATGTAAATGTTCTTTATGTTCTGGACAATTTTTTGATTATTATCTATTAGAATCCTCGAGGGCTATTGTCTTTCTTTTTTTTTATTTTTTCAAGGAACAAAAAATCTAGTTTACTTTCTGATATTCTGTTATTAACTCTGTCACTGCAAAGTTCAGCCGGGCAGAAAAGAAGTGATAAATTAATTCCTCACTTCCTTATTAAAATGCGCCTTTAATGAGAAAGTAACATGCAAGTGATTATGGTGTTTGTAGATTGTAATTATGTCTTCCAAGAAAATATGGCATTCTTTTTTGTAAGGCACATCATCCATAAACGTGTCATGGTAATTTATTTCCTCACAGTAGCAAAAATTTCAAGGACGTGAAGGCAGTATTGTATTGTGACTTTATATCAGTATTAACTGGAAAATAGTGCACGGAAGCAAGCTTATATAGCATCAGACGAAAACAATCATCATTTTCCTATGCCCTCTTATAAATCAATCGACAAAGAATAAGGATACCATTCGCCTATTCAATCCATTTAAAGCCTTAAACACTTCAATCAGGTCAAATCGGAGGCACGTGGTTTAGAGGCGCTGTAATTTATAGAATTGAAGTCTTTCATTATAAAGTAACCCTTTTGTGTTCCTCTAATCTTGTTGCTCTCTTCTCTGCACCAGCTCCAACAGACCCACATCCTACTTAAAATGTATCCAGAAGTGTATTCAGGATGTGGCCTAACTATTGCCATATAATGGGATAATCACTTCTTCATTCCTGTATTATTGCTTCTCCCAGAACTTTGTCCTACAGTACAATTACCTCTGGTCTTTTTCATTTTCCACTAACCTTAGTACCGCACAATTGGTGCCCTCGTGGGTAACACAGTTGGTATAATCACCGTTCTCTCCACATCGAGTGAAAAAACCTCTTCATTGATGCGAGGAATTTTTATCGATCTTTATCACAACATGGATGAGTCAGTCGGTCTCAGAAGAGAGTAACGTGGTTTTTATCCCGGAAACGCGGGTTTTTCATCCAGCACACAGAAAATCGAACTCAGAACAGACGAAATTTACAGACAATATATGCAGCAATATGGCCTTAGTCGCTGATACTCCCAAAAGCCGATGACAACAATAACAACAACAACCGTATATAACCCCCCCCCCCAAAAAACTAGCAATTTTCCGACACGTCTGACACTGCCTCGATCTCATTAGCAAATATTCTTGCACCCCTTCTGTTTAAGTGTATCCCATCCCTGCAAAAACTGTCTATTCAGTGTTTGACAAGTGCTTGTTTAATTAATTTACGCCATTCATTCAGGCCATGCTGGGAAGAATTCTACCACAATCTTTCCATGGCCGAAAGGATTGACAAGGCTCTCACCATATACTCCTATTATAGCTAAAATTACAGACACTTTCTAATTCAATCCTAACTCGCGGCTTTTTCTCAACATTCCCTTATACCCGAAAGTCTTAGATTAGTACGTATAACAGTCTCATCTTTTGTGCTGAATGAAGATGTAACTGTAAATCATTACTTTTGGCCCTGTCGGACATACCCTGCTCCTATTTCACATATCCGTTTTACACAATACAATTCCCATTTACCCGAAAACAGTGTCATCAACGATGGCTACTTCCTGTGGGACTAGAGCTTGCTACCCTTGGCTATTATTCTGCTGTGTTGTGTGACACATGAGTGTAACTTCTAGCACTTAATTTAATAGCTGAGTGCTCGATGGGTCGCGTATTTTAATCCTTTTATCAGAACGCTGAATTTTCGCTTAATCTCCATACTCTGTTTGCATTGAAGACACATAGAGGCATTCCCTTCTGGTTATATCATGTCTCACCATAAAAAGAAAAAAAAAACTGTCATATTACAGCCACCGAAGACTGAACTAACAAGGCCATGTGTGTTATGTCCATAAATTGCCTGTGTTTTCTGATTGATTCGCCTGTTTGCTGGATGAAAAGCGGAGTTTCGGGGAGGAAAACCTTGCTATCCATCCCTGAACTCAGCCACGGATCGAAAAAACACCCATAATGTTCCTCGCGTCATTGACAGAATTCGTATTCAGTCCTTTTCCACCCAGTGCAGACTATGTGACGCTACATTACTTTTTATTTATTGTACTAGGGGTCCCGGGCAAACCATGGCAACCTCACCGTATATTTACAACATAGATGCATATTTACAATTTACAGATTTACTCCCAAAACACACACACAAATAAATCATTCCCATGACAGCAAGTTGCCTCGGATTTACAAAGTAAATGGATGCTACAGAGAAAAATGTTACACGTAGTAAAAGTATATAAGCAAAACAAAGAAAAACAAAAACAGACACAATAAAACATCTTGTAATGACAGGAAGGTACAATATAATGAATTTGTGCACAGGGGAAGATTTCATGGTCCTGTGGAGGACCGTGACAGATGTAGGTAGTCCAGCTCGAGATGACAGTTCTCCATCCACAGCTGGAGGTGCCGAAACCAGATGCATAGCGGCAAGCGTTCGATGGATCAGTCCACATATTTATGATGACGAGTCAGCTGTGGAGTTTGCGGTGAGAAGCATATGGCGCTATAAGCTACGTTGTTGGCAAATCCATGGTGGTTAACATCGAGTCCTTGGATTCTGTCAAACACATCAGGTCTCAAGTACAAATGAAGTGTCAAGTAACAGATTCTCCAAAGCACAGCAGATGATTCGCAAACATTTTGGAAGTAGCACATACTCGTACTCTAAAAGTACTGTTCAGTAAGAAAACTGCCTTTGGCAGTTTCCCTCTGAGCCCAAGCATTCCCACGACTCTATATGTGAACTTACAAGGTTATTTTTGATAGTTATGCTAATAAAATTTTAAAAGTAATTATTAAAAACGTGTATAAAAGTGCAATCATTTTGTTCTTTTATTATGTATAACTCCTCAAATTATCAAAATATACGTACGAGATGTGGCAGTTAAGTTCCTGGACTGGTGCTATTGCGGTCATAGTCGATGAGTTTGAAAATAAACGAAAGTGGTATGTTGTAGTTCAAATTTCCTCCAACAGATGGTGGTACAGAGATTGTCTGGTTTCTCTAGTAGACTGACAGGTTGCGAGCAAGAACTGGTTTCGTTTAATAACGTTAGAGTTACAATTTTGGAATGGAGCAAAAATTTAATATCAAATTTTACTTTAAACTGGGAAAATCTGCAGCAGTAAAGTATGAAATGTTAAAAACTGTTATAGTGATGAAACGCTAAGTCGTACCAGTGTGTTTGAATGGCATATGCGGTTCAAAGACGGACGTGACGACGTTCGCGATGACTCAAGTAGTGGGCGTCCATCAACCTTTTGAAATGAGGATAGAGTTGCAAAAGTTCGGGAAATTGTGGCAAGCGATCGTTGTTTGACCTTGAGAAAGATGAGTTGGATATGAATGAGGAGATGATTCGCCAAAATGCTGCATGAAGATTTAGGGAAAAGCATGCCTGTGCAAAATTTTTGCCACACAGCCTCACGGATTGAGCAGAAGCAACGAAGCATGCCATCATGTGAAGACTTCATCCAGATTTGTCAAGACAATCCTCATTCCATTCACTGTATTGTCACTGGAGATGGGTGTTTCAGTACGACCCACAGACGAAGCGTCACAACATGAAATAGACTTCAAAATCATCACCAGGGCCCAAACCTTCTGTATCACTTACAGAAGTCCAGGATCAAGCCGATGCTGATCATGTTTTCGACAAACATGATCAGCATCGTCTTGATCCTGGAATTTTTACCTGCAGGGGAGAGAGTCAATGCTGCATTCTATGCAAAAAAAGGAGCACTTCGAGAGAAAGGCAGCTGGTGCTTGTCGTACGACAATCCCCCGCCCATTCCAGACTTGTGAAGACATTTCTAAAAGAAAATGGCTTTGTACACATCAATTCTCCACCCTACTCTTCGGATCTACCGCCAGCGGACTTCTTCCTCTTTCTCAAGGTGAAAACTGCCCTCAAAGGAAAGAGATTTCAGGATTGTGGACATAGAAGAAAAACGTAACTGCCGAACTGAACATTTGGACGCCTTCGCTGACACTGGTCCTTGAGGTTGTCACAGACATTCTCTCAGATATGCCAGACAAGCTGTACTTGCTACCTGGGAGTCTAAAACGCTGATGGAACTGATATTCAGATGACACTCAAATCAAGTGGACCCAATTTCGGAGAAGTCCGGACGGTCTGTGACAGCCAAATCCTCTGCTCGCACCTTCACGATGGCGGGACTGTTAGTAATCCTGGGTATAACCGCCATGCACAAGTACATGGTGGGTGACCGCCCAGGTGTGAACCAACGTAAGCAGGGATCGAGGTGTGGCGCCCGTATACCACATGGAGGAATGCCGCCTCTCTATATTACCAGGCAGTACTAGATGGTAGATGACTCTCATCAACCGGTGCAATACCACCACTTTGCTTATTGGAAGCTTGAAGTGGTGGAACCCATGTTTAGTCTCTAGAGCTAAGTTCCGGTCAACCCTTCCCTATCTCTTCATGCAGTATGATTGATGACTTTTGAGGTCATGATGAACATCGTGGCGAGATCCATTATTCCTTACATTTCGAGGGTACAGCTCTAAAACTGTGTTCGCAGGCCGGCCGCTAGTTAGTACACCGGACCGAACCTATTGGTAACTCTCTAGGAGGCTTCCGGAACAGCTAGTGTATAATCTTGCTAACTCTACTCTGCCAGATAGTGACTGGAGGGAGACCGAGTAGTGCGTATGCGGGGAGCATTGTCGAGGCCACATCATGTCAAGGATCTGGGTATATTCTTACCATATGTACGCCATATCCAAAAATTTCATTACTTCATACAGCATGTCCCACCCACTTTTTCTTACTATTGAATACACCATGAATTGTCAAACTAATAGAGCAAGCTTATCTGCGAAAAGATCTAAACCTCCCAAGCACTGCCTAATTCATTTCACAAATATACGTGGTCTCAATTCTAATCTCAACGATGTCCATTTCCACTTGCAGTCTGCCAAACCCCATGTACCTTTTCTGACAGAATCTCAGTTATCGGTTGATTCAACTACTCATCTCAGTTGCCCAAATTATTTGCTGTATGATTCCTTTCGCCTCAAAGGTGGGGAATATCCGTTCCGATATTCCCTGTCAGAGGCTTGGTAATTTGGAATCTCCTCTTTTCGATCTTCTCTGGCTTAAAATCTCTCAACCTCATTGTGTCAAATTCATCTGTTGTCTCTACCGTTCTCCCAACTCCACTAATCACTTGGAGCTCTTTGACTTCCTCATTTTGCAACTTGACTTTCTCCAGTCCAACTTTCCTAACAGTGAGGTAATTTTCCTTGGTGATTTTAATGTTCACAACTCCAGCTGGCTTCCGTTTTCTAGTCACACAGACCCAGCTGGTCGAGATGCTGAGGCTTTTGCAATTACTAATGACCTTGCACAGATTGTTCATTTACCTACAAGAATACCGGACAATCCTAATCATACAGCCAATACGCTTGATATTTTTCTCACAAACAACCCTTCTAAGTACAGGGTTGAAGTGAGAGGTCCTTTAGGCACTTCAGATCACAACTTGGTGATTGTCTCTTCTCCAATGGAACCTTTATTTCATGGCTATTCCCAACCTCGTGTTGTTTGGCATTACAAGAATGCAAAATAGGATGACCTGCGAGACTTCTTTTCTTCTTTTCCTTGGTCGGATTACTGTTTCAAATCTTCTGATGTCAACGTTTGCTCAGATTGTGTCAGGGAAATTATTCTTGCAGGAATGGAATCCTTTATCCCACACTCCACTTTAAAATCTCGTCCTTTATCTAAACCTTGGTTTTCCAGTAAATGTGCTAAGGCTGTTCAAGAGAAGAATGTTGCATATCGTAATTGGCTTGTTTCTAATTCTCCAGTTTCATTTTCTGCCTACACCAAAGCTCGCAACAATTGTAAAGCAATTATTAATCAGTCCAAACTAGAGTTTGAACAGGCTTAGAGTAGAAAACTTGCTTCTTGCCCTAATGGTAGCCGAGCATTCTGGTCTCTTGCCAAAGCTATTGGCCGCAACTTTTGCCCATCTCTGTTCCCACCTCTGTCCAAACCAGATGGTTCTGTTGTCACTTCAGCCAAGGATAAAGCTGACCTGCTAGCATCCCATTTTTCTTCCCACTCATGTATTAATGATCTTGGTAAAACACCTCCCACCATTCCCAACACGCTCCATTCAATGCCTGCTGTGGTCTTCCGTGAAAAGGATGTCAGAAGGATTTTGACGAATCTTGATGCCAAGAAAGCTCCAGGTCCCGATGGTATTTCTCCACTTGTTCTCAAAACTTGTGCTCCTGAACTTAATCCTGTTCTTTGCCGCCTTTTTTCACTTTCTTATTCCAAAGGTGTTTTTTCTTCTGCTTAGAAATTTGCTCATATCCAGCCAGTTCCTAAAAAAGGGTGAGAAATCCCTCCCATCCAATTATCGTCCCATTGCAATTACTTCTACTCTTTCTAAAGTAATAGAGAAATCAATTAACCGCCAACTCTTAAACTACCTAGAAACCTTCCGTCTGATCAACGATCGCCAGTATGGATTCCGTCAGTGTCGATCCACTGGTGATATTCTGGCTTATGTTACCCATTTATGGACTAATTCAATGGAAAGGTTCGGGGAAACACAAGTAGTTGCTCTTGACATCTCAAAGGCTTTCGATCGTGTTTGGCATAAAGGTCTTCTAAACAAGCTTCCATCTTATGATTTGCCAACTGTTTTTAGTAATTGGTTATCCAGTTTTCTCTCTGATCGCTCACTGAGGGTGATGGCAGATGGCTCTCTGGCTTCTAACTCTTCCACTAATGCCGGTGTCCCCCAAGATTCAGTTCTTTCCCCCACTTTTTTCCTCTTGTATATTAATGACCTTCTTCCATTGACTGGAAATTCTATCCATAGTTTTGCTGATGATAGCACATTGCATTCCACTTTCCATTTTGAGAAACCTTGTCCTGCTCAATCAGCATCAGTTTCTCGAAAATCTGCTACCAATTCCTTAAATGCCGATCTTCAGGTAATTCTCCAGTGGGGCAAAGACAACTCAGTTGATTTCAACCCTTCTAAAACTCAGCCTTGTCTTATATCTCGCAAAAAGGATTCTTCTGCTCCTATGCTTATCTTTTGTGACACTCCGATTTCTAGGCAAAATGATATATCTCTTTTGGGGACAGGAGCGGATTAAGGTCGGTTGAGGCCCCGGGCGCAGAAGAAAATATTGGGTCCCTTAAAAAAAAAGAGAGAGACAGGGAAAATAAAAATACATGTGAACCATTTTTTTAAATAAATAAAAAATATTATGTACTATTAATGTTTTATTTCCAATAAAATTTGAATATAATATATGTATAATATAATTAATAACAGCATAATAATAATCACAAAGTTTTGAACTAATAGTTGAACATATTAGTTTAACTATTAGTTGAACTAATATATTCAACTAATTTGTTGGGGTTTTGCGTGGGCCCTTCAGAAGTCGGGGCCCAGGGCGCACGCCAGGTGCGCCCGCCGTTAAATCCGCCTCTGTTTAGGGATTACCCTGACTTCTAATCTCTCTTGGCACAAGCACATTACAAATATTGCTTCCTCTGCATCTAAAAAACTTGGTTTTCTCTTTCGTTCTCGGCGTTACTTTTCTTCCAAACAGCTGCTCACTCTGTACAAATCGCAAATCCGCCCTGCCATGGAATATTGTTCCCACAACTGGGGTGGTGCCCCCAAAACCTCTCTCAGGCTTCTTGATTCCATTCAGAAGAGGGCAGTTAGGTTAATTAATGATTCATCTCTAACAGAGTCTCTCCACTTGCTTTCTCATAGACGCACTGTTTCTGCTGCATGCATCTTCTACAGATACTTCCATGTGCACTGTTCTTCTATAATTCCCGCTCCCTCTTTCAAAACAGTCCGAACACGTGCCGCCAACATCCATTTACTGTCCAATTTCAAACCCACAGAACCAACTTTTCATCTTCCTCGTTTATTCATTCAACTGCCGTTTTCTGGAACAACCTTCCTTCATACATATTTCCTGAAAATTACAATCTACAGAAGTTCAAGTCCAATGTCAACAAATATCTTCTTTCGTCTTCTCAACCTCCAACCCAAGCACGGTACTAAGTACTATAGGTTCTAATACCTCTCGTGTTTGGGGTTTACATAAAAAAAAAAAAAAAAAAAAAAAAAACTCTTTACAGAAACTTTTAGAACGGCCTCATAAGTGTGCATTCAGTCAGATGGTGATTACTTATATATGTTTTTTTAGCTCCTTGACTTCGTGTTCTTATTTCACCAGTCTGGGAACTTCATTACAATAATTTTTTTTATTAATTAATTCGTTTTAAATTAATTAATTGATTAATTTGATATGTACAGATTGCTATGTATTTTCGGGAGTCAAAATTGAACAATTTAGATAAGATTATAGTATAAGTAGAGATTTTTATCTTTAGCTTATATTAAACACAAAGTAAGCCTTCATCTGTTGGATAAAATATCTTCTTTATAAATCATATTAATACTTGTATAATATATATATATATATATATATATATATATATATATTTTACATTTTGTAAATGCAGTGTTTAATTTTATAATTGTACCTAATGTTCAAACTGTACAACCAGCAGTAGCACTATTAAAGAATTCCACCATAATTGAAATCCAAAAAATCACGGTGACATTCCAAAACACTGAAAATGAGAACTTCATATCGAGAAATTATGACCTTGCATATTTGCTAAACGAAACTATAAATAACAGACTAGCTGCACTTAAGTGAACCCTGATGGGTTTATATATATGGAGGCTCACCGCACAGGGTACACAATGATAATTGTATCAGCCAATAAAAAGCGATTATTATATCAACGATTCTGCAGTTAAAGGATTTACTTTTCATAGTTACCATTTAATTGGAGTCTTAGCTGGCTTGCACAAAACCGATGTTTTACTTGCAGTGAAAGTGTCTTTAAACTCGAAAGTTTTGTTTGATTTTTAATCGACTAGCTACTACAATCTGGTCCTGAAATCTTGTAAGTAGTACTGACCTTGAAACATTAGTATTTAACCATATTTACGTCTTAAATGGAGGATATCAACTGGAGCGAAAATAGCACGTTGACGTTGTTGTCTGGTTCTATATCCCATTTACAGAATAGAAGATTAATTAGATAATGTAGAATTAGTGTTTTTTCTTTTTTTAAATTCCAGTTAAATATCTCTAAACTGCAAAAACATTCACTAACTGCAAAAACAAGATCATTGGCATCACGTGACATATTACGAAGACGGTCAGTTTCTTTCCAGTCTTGCAAGATTTGGGAAAACGAGAGAGCCATCTTGTGTGAAAAATATTAAACATAAAGCATAAGACATAAGGAATAAATATTAAAATACGTAATCATTAAAATTTATTTTTATCACAAACGTGTCTACTCTATAATAATTCACCGAAAGGTTGTTATTAAAAGTTTAAACTGCTTTTTGTACAAATGATTTTGCTGATTTGGTGAAAAGGTGATATATATTTCGTCCTAGCTTCATCTCTGGAGATATGGTGGCAACAGATACCATTACCGCGTCCATAGTGACTGGGATAGTGTCCCTGGGTATTGGAATTATTGTTGGTTATTTCGCGATTTCACACCGTTCTGGAGAGAAAGAATCATCCAGAATAAATACCATGAAAAAGCTTACACAAAGCTTCTACGAGGAAGGTGACTTCATAACAAAACGGATCCTTAAGGATGTTAAAACCAGAAACATCAAGGAAAATTTAAGGTAAGACGGTTTCATTTTGTCTCTTGAATTGTAACTGTTCAAAGAATTTATATAATTACGATTTTAGATAATTTTAACTTGCAAAGTTTACAGTAATGTATAATTTATAATTATCAGTTTACTTTAATTGTAAAGTCGTCCTATGAATAGGTTGGAGGGAAGGCAAAAAAAGCTTGTTGATATAGAGACTAGAAAAAGAATGTCACTGTTTCTTATGTAAGGCTCATTTTTTACAGATTTTTGTCTAAAGAACCTCACGTGGCCAGCACTCCCCGAGATGAAGAATTAGTTGAATATATTGAAGAAACCTGGACATTACAGGGGTTCGATATGGTCTTTCGGATTCCTTACGACGTGCTGCTCTCATTTCCCAACAAAGAGAAACCAAATTCGGTAACAAGATATGCGACCCTTTTGCACGATTTTTGAATGTTTAATAGGCACTGAGAGGCTACTTTATTAGGTACGCATACACTTTTCGTGAAATGGAGAGCTTTTTCGGTAACAACATCACGTGTACGTACCATGCGATATGAGTAACGTGTGGCAGATGTGGGGATGCTGTTTATGTGAAATTCAGCGCAGGAACGGGCAGAACGAAAGATTTGCGTGATCGAACATGGCGAGTTAGTCGGAATCAGACGCGCCGGTATGAGTATTTCGGCAACTGCAACCTAGTGATGGGCATTTTCGAATGATGAATAGTTACTAACTAACTAATCATTCGATCATTACAGTTCGAATAATATAATTAAATGATATCATTCCATTTCAGTCAAATAACAACGCAGTGGAGTAGTGGTAATCAACGAGGAATTTCAAAACGTATAACTCGTCATGCCTTGTCATGGCGGATATCGCAGCCGAAGACAGAACTGGGTTCCACTCCTGTCAGCAAAACAAAAGGACCGATTACAATGATCTCAAGAACACCGACACTGGACAGTGGAAGACTGAAAAGATATTGCCTTCTCTAATTAATCGTTCCTGCTGTTTATCGCTGGTGGAAGGATGCATTGACCCCTCCTGCCATGTGTCAAAAATACAAGCTGATTGTGGAGGTGTAATGGTGTGAGGAATGTTTCTGAGGTACACATTTGGCCCCTTGCTACTAGAAGATCGACGTTTGGATTGTTTCCTACCAGACATGTTCCTTCATGGTTACGGAGTATTCATCTAAGGATGAGTCCTGCCAAAAGGATAATGCTGCGCTACGTCACAACGGCAGAATTTTACAGAACTAATTTCAAGAACGTAATAATGAATTCAGTTAACTGCGGTGGCCTTCAAGTCACTAGATTTAAATCCAACTGAGTATTTGTGCAATGAGGTGGATCGAGCCCTCAACCATAAAATTTGCAACAACTTTGTGACGCATTTCAATCAACATGGACCAGCATCCCTGTGGCACGCTTTAGACATCTCGTTGAGTCCAATGCTATAACTAATCCAGGCTGTTCTGAGGGCCAAAAGTGGACCTATTCGCTATTACATTGGTGAACCTAATAAAGTGTCTAATCAGTGTACGTAGAAATCCGAACATTAAAACGTGAAATAGTGAACTGTTTAATTTTTTAATTTATTGATAAATTGATTAACACAAGAATAAAATGAATATATTTGTAAAATCGAAGGGGAATAAGAAAGTTACCTAAATAATCAAAAAATTCAGTCTGTTTTATGCTTTTGTGATAAGTTCGTGGAATCCATCATGCGGCAGCCAAAAGCAAATTCCCTTCATTTTTGAATAAACCTGGCTGAAAAAAAAATTGAAAATTATTTTAAGCCCGCAGTGTAGTTATTTCTTCACTTATTACTCGGAAAGGTGTGGGTTCGAGACCCGTCGGGAAGTGTAGATATCCTTAAAAACGCATTTAACTGGGGCTGTAATTAGCTAATGTCAAACGGAGAGAGTAAGATGAGCTGTTCCAGTACTTAAATAATTTTATAGAATTTAAAATTATTTAATTATGTATTATTTATGCGTTATTAAATATTTATTTTTTTTCCAGGTGGAGATCGTTGATACCAATGGTACAATTGTTCATTCGGCTGCCAACCGTGAGAAGCACTTTAGTTCCTCTGAAACCGGTACAAATGTTATTCAAGGATACAACGCTTATTCTCCACCTGGTGATGTTACTGTAAGAGTTTCTGTTTATTTTTATTACAAATCTCACAAACGTGAAGTTTTCTTTGAGATTCTGTTTATTAAAAGTCAAAAAAAATATTTAAAGCGCGTTAAATATTTTGTAAATTTTATGTCATCTTCCAAATTTGGATCTGTAAGGAAGATTATCTGTATATATTAACCTCCCATACAGATTATAGTAATCTGTATGGGAGATTAGATAAATACATTGAAAAGTTAGAATACTAACAGAGTAGAAAAGTTTTGAAACTTTCACCAAAAGACGCGGTGCTGGTGGCTGTCACCAAGTGACCGTTTCGATCATGCGCACTCAGTCGTCTTGTGGAATAGAAAAAAAAAAAAATAATAAATAAATAAATAACAAACTCTTTTTTTGATTTTTTTGCTATAATTAATTAAAACTTATTCTTTTTCTAATAGGCCGAAGCGGTTTTTGTAAATTATGGACGTGTTGAGGACTTCAATATGCTGGAGTCTATGGGAATTAACATAACTGGGAAAATCTGCATTGCTCGCTATGGAAAAAGCGCCCGAGGAAACAAGGTTGTCTTAACTTTTCTTTTTTCCTCCCTTTTATTTTAATACCGATTATACCACCTATATACAAATGAATGGACAAACTGTGCACTTTGTACATTCTTTTGTATGTAAAGCTTCCAAAATTTCTTCCATAATTTCAGGTAAACGAAGCTCAGATCAGAGGCGCAGTTGGTGTTATTCTGTTTCTGGATCCCTCAGAAGTAGCATTGCATGCTTCTGATGCTAACGATGTATACCCCAATAGCTGGTGGGCGCCAGGAGATGCAATTCAACGTGGACACATAAGGCATGGGAAAGGGGACCCGTTAACTCCTGGATACCCTGCTATAGGTAAGACAAAAGACTAATAAACTGTGTTCCAAGGTCATCCTAAATTCCACTCGAATTGTTTGGTCACCTGGTACATTGACCATACCGCTTATAATTAAGTTCAGTTTTAACAAAAATATTCGTTGAAATTCTTTATAAGTAATCATCGCAAAGTGGAATTATGGGTATGCGTAATAAATAATAAGTAATTAATTACCTAATCATATATATTTTTATATACTTTTTATGTTCTATCTGCATTAGGAAAATAGGCTACTGTTTTAACTGAAACATGATTGTGTTTTGGTAACGCATCCAGTTGGTTTCACGTCATTTACCATTTCAGATGGAGTGTATCGTTATCCACTTGATGAAGTTGGACTTCCAAAGATTCCTTCTCAGCCAATTGGATACGATGATGCTCAGATTATTATTGAGTAAGCCATATTTTGTTTATAAATGCAATATATAATAGTGTTCCTGGTTAAAAATTTTCACCATGATTTTATCTCCTTTTAATAGAGCTAATAAATCCCCAAAAAAAAAAAAAAATCTTTGTTTACAGCAAACTTGGAGGACATATCGTGCCCGAAAACTGGAAAGGAGGAATAAATATCTCTAGAATAGGTCCTGGATTTACTCAAGAGAATTCAAATATGTAAGTTTTGAGGACTTATTTTCTTGCTCAACAACCTTAAGTTTAGTTCATGAGCAAAATTATTCCATCAGAACTATCCGTTGCATATTTTTTTCCCTTATTTCACCTATAGACAATTTTTTCGATTATTAATTTGCAGGCTCCTAAGACTTACTGTTAATAATGAATACAGAAAAACCAAGATTTACAACGTTATCGGTGTTATTGAAGGTTCCATCGAGCCTGGTAAGTAATAACTGAAAACTAGTTCAATAAACAAATAAAAACTTGAAATATCCTATTTGTGTAAACTATTGAACATTTTCGTTAATATAATTTTGTTAAGTAATAATATTTCTTTTGTTGTCTTTTTCCCAGACAGGTACGTCCTCTATGGTAACCATCGGGATGCGTGGGGTAATGGTGCTGTGGATCCTTCTTCAGGGACTGCTCAGCTTCTGGAAGTCTCTAGGATATTTGGAACCTTACATAGAGAAGGATGGAACCCCAGACGAACTTTAGTATTTTGCAGCTGGGGAGCTGAAGAATTTGGCTTGATCGGTTCAACCGAGTTTGTTGAGGTACTCCTGACTGTTCGAATTTATTTCATACATTCGCGGTGTAAAGTAACGAACTTTTGTCTATCTACGCCTGAGATCGACTAACTTAGCCATCGAGCGATAAAAGCTCATTAAAGTTCCTCGCGTCATCGAGGGGATTCGAACCCGGACCTTTTCCACCCGGTGTGGGGAGGACGATGACGATACCACTTTGCTACACGCGCAGATGGGAGGTCTTGACAGACTAGAGACGTGCAAATGCCCCTATTTATAAAGGGCGAAGTTTGGCTATTGTACCAGGAAAAGTAGTAGAAAAGCAGAAAAAAGTTACAGAAACGGAAACTGAGGTTTAACATTGATAAATGCAAGTGGTGCACGTGGTTAGCAGTAATTTCAGAAAAAATTACCAAGTGAGTGGTGCCATGCTGAAATTAATGGAGAACGAAAAAGAACGGGTCATCGGGTTCCATCACTGATATATAAGAATTTCGCCAGAAGAGACACGAAGGTGATTATCCTTGCGTAAGGCATTGGTCAGGAGGCATCTTGAGTTCTGCGTACAAGGCTGGAAGTCTCATGTTAGGTCTCATTGAAGTGTTTAAGGCTTTAAGTGGATTGCGTAAACTAGATGCTGATGGCGTCCTACTCTTTCTCAGACAACGCACATAAGGGGATGTAAATTGTGGAAGATGTTTGCAAGATAGATGCACGGAATTTTGCTTTCAACCAGAGAGTAATAGTTGTTGAAAGTTGTTGGAACAACTTCCATCCGGTAAGCGGGTAGTTTGAATAAATTTAAGGAAGGAATGTACAAGTTATTAGAGAAGATGGACAAATGATGAGAACAGTTGTTTTATTTTTGGGCGATGCTGTATAAGCTCGCATCATTTGTCATTACTAATACTATCGGGACAGTGAATTTCCTGAGTGATGGGTAGATCGTTGTCCGAACCCTTATGAATACTCTCCAAGATCTCTATATCTCCTCCCGACTTTTTCGCATTTTGAGAGCAAAGATGTAACAAAAACCATGTACAATTGCTGGTCATGTGTGAATAGTGGTGATTATTTGAATGCTTTGCAAGTTTTCTAATATATTTTTGTTTGTCCTCTTTTAAGGAAAACTTACCGAAGCTTACAGATCGTGCAGTGGCATATGTGAATGTTGACATCGCTGTTATGGGTAAGAACAAGAAACTCGTTGTACAAGTATTTGAAATATTATATAACGGACCTGCATGTTTAGGAAGGGATTATTGGGGGATTTAAAGCAATTTGATAATTATTAGGTTTTATATTTTGGAAATTTTTCAAGATTTAAGACCTACTTAGAGCTGGAAAAAATTTTAAAGTAATTTCAAGATTACAGCAGCGTGTTTAGATTTTAGCATCTAAAAGAATCTAATCCACCTTTGCAGGTGATATTTTTCAAGCAGAATCCTCTCCTATGCTTTTTGATGTTATTACGAAGGCTGCAAGTCTGGTGAGTTTATTCTGCATTAAAATATTGACGCAAAAAAATTCTGAACCATTGGTGATATTTTTAGAATTCTTTCATTACAGATATTTTCATTATATAGGTTCCAGATCCGTTATGGCCATCGAAATCTGTCTACGATTCGTGGCTGAGTTATTATGACAACGAAAGTGGTAAAGCCAAAGAACCAGAGTGAGTGTACGCATTACGGATTTAAAAACAGAAATGTAAATGATTTTTTTAGTGATTAACTCTTCATCAAAACAAAAAATTTACTCCAGAAAACTAATTTCAGAATTTCCAGAATAATGCCGGAACTGGCAGAAAACTTGCCATCCCAAAATAACAAAAGATTTCTGAAAACTATCGATAAATTACTTTAATATTCGTACAGTATATTTAAATGTTTAAAAGTGTCTTAATTTTAAAATTCTCTTTTTGATTTGTTGCATTAACGCAGATGAATCCTTGCACCAGTCCTCTATGTTTACTTCAGTTACGTTGTTAGGAAATAAATGAATAAAGCGCAATAAAAAATTACATTTACGCTTAATGAACTTTTGTATGTGAAGCTTTAATTAAGAAAGTATTAATTTACCCTATTCATTGAAGCTCTTTAAATTTAATAAAACGTAAAAGTCTAAATCCTTTCCAATAAGCACCCTTCAGCTGTTGTTGTAGGGCTTTAGGAGCATCAGCGAATAAGGCCATATTGCTCCGTGTATACTGTTTGTAAATTGCGTGTTCCGAGTTCGATTTTCTATTTGCTGGATGAAAAACCCAAGTTTCCAGGAGAAAAAGACATGCTACTCTCGCCAAGGACCGACTAACTCAGCCACGTTGTGAAAATGGCCCATAAAAATTTCTCCCCTTCATCGACGGAACTCGAACTCAGCTCTTTTCCACCCGGTGTGGAAAAGATCGCATCTTCCAACTGTGCTACCCACGGGGGAGCACTTTTGGGCAAATCGATGGCCACCGCGAATGCTTGTATTGTTCCCTATAATGCTGGCCCCTCGTCTTGGATGCCAAATTCATTCTTCAATAAAGTCTAGACAGAATATACTTTACAAATGAATTTAATAAGTTCCATTTCAAAATTAGATTAAAAAGCAAACACACCTCTTTCTTTTTGTTATGACTACCACACGTTATTTATGAAATTTTAAATAGTTTATTGAGTTCCCTAGTAGAAATTAGACAAAAAAATAAAAATAAAAACTTAAACCTATTTCTTACCAAAAGGCAAGCCCAACATACTAAATGATACAGCATTCTTGTCAACGTTTCGGATCCAACATCTGGTATCCGTTATCAAGACAAAATTGAGCAGGAAACCGATCTACTCCAAGTTTGTTTAAAATTTTGAGCTAATTGTAATTATCTAAATAAATTGTTAATAAAAGCTTGTTGTTTTTATGTATAAAAATGCCATCTCATGAACAATAATATAATTAAGTTACTTTTTATAACTATAATTAAATAAAAAATATGAAGACTATGAATATAATTTAATTACACTTAATGAACACAGGAGCACTTCTGGTATTTGCCTATAGGAGTCTAAATTGCTAGTTGTTTTGCGCCTATCACAGTTGATAGAATCACCGATCGGTTGGAAACAACCTGTGATCGAACGCGAGGAATTTTTATGGGCTTTTTTAACTCGTGGCTGAGTTAGTCGGTCTCATTCGGGGGTATCGTGGCTTTTTAACCCCGAAACTACGGTTTTTCATCCAAAAAAACCGGCAAATCGAACCACAGAATATACGAAATTTACAGACACAACAATACACCTCATAGCCTCAGTTTCTTTGGTGATTAACACACATTATATTACATATCTAATGCTGATCTTCATATTAATATAACTAAACTTCATAACTTCATATAACTAAACTAGTGAATCTGAAAATACATATAAGCTGTTAAGTATTGTGATATCGATAAATGTTGGGAATATCTTTTTCATGTTTATACATTTTAGTTTCCGGTTATTTTATTATGAAACATGATTTTTTTAAACATTTTATTCTTCAACTACTTTATTACAAAGTGTTCTAGGATAATTATTATATCTACTATAAAGTAAATTTTCCCCCTTTTATATAAATGCGAATTTTCCCCACCCACCTAATGATCAGCAGAAGAATACATCAATAAATAATATTTATTGATAATAAATAAATAATATTTATTTCATTCATATTAACAGCAAAATTTCTAACTTTCTTCTCCAGAAATGCAAAATTAAGTTTTGAATATCCCGTAAAATATCTAATATTAATTTAATTTTCATTAAAACTTTCAGAATACTGATTCCAGGTTCTGGAACAGACCACGATAGTTTTTACTTCTTTGCTGGAATTACAGCCATGAATATGTGGTGGGGAATTGACAAGGTGGGTATCCATCCTTTCTCACGACAATAATTTATATGCAAAGCAAAAAATTTTTAAAAGAAATTTTAATTAAAAAATTATTAAAATGTTAATAAAATTTTATATAAATTAAACATAATTTAATTTTAATTATAAAATTTAATTAAAATAGTAATAAATTTTATTTAAAATTTAAATTAATTTTTAGAAATGTTTTGTTAAAATAAAAAACTTTGGCGTAGTTATGACTGATTAATATTAAAGCCGAAAAAATTATATATTTTTCAATAATTAAAATTAAAAATATTCTTTCCAAACTTTAAATTTTTTCATTAAAAATTTTTAAGGGTACTTGATTTCTCCCCATGGATGATCCGAAGCCAATTTAAAAAAAAAAAAAAAATTCTTAGCTCGTAAATTATTATTCAGCAATATTTTGTGAAATGAAACACAACAAATTAATTTAATCTTTTTTATTTTAATATTTCAGAAAAAAGAACCAATCTCTATGTATCCCACTTATCACACAGCCTATGATACCTTCAATCTGATGAGCAACTTTCTAGATTCAAACTTCACTAGGCACCACGCATGTGCTCAATTATCTGGAATCATTCTGCATATTTTAGCTGACTCCACTATAATACCTTATAACTTAACCAAAGTACCAGAAAAGATGATGCAGTCTCTGAAAGATATGGAGGCCAAAGGAATCACAGAAACTCTCAAGAGATATCAGTTGTCTCTTGGTAGTGTATTCAAATTTCATATTATGAGGGATGATCATTTAATTTGCGGACTGGTGCAAGATCTTATTTTAATTGTCATCATCTGAATCTTCTGCGGATTTCTCCACGAAATACTCTCCCTTGAACTTTACACGCTTTCGCCACCTTGCTTCTTGCGAGCCATTTTTCGAAAGACTGCCAAGTGCTTCCGTTATGGCTTTGCGAGCATCATCGAGTCGGACACGAAAAGCTTGCCTTTCAGAGCTTTCTTCAGACGGGGAAACAGGAAGAAATCACATGGGGCTAAGTCCGACGAATAAGGGGGATGTGGCAGAACCACAGCACCTATGGCAGTGATCATTGCCTGCACAATATTAACCGTATGGGGCTTGGCATTGTCTTGATGTAGAAACCACTTCACACCGGAATATGGCCGACCTACCAAAGACATCACTACCACACACTTCATTCATCTCTTTAACTGTTTCCGATGCATTTACGCCCCGTCTGACAAAATAACGAATCTCATATCGCTGTTCAATGTCCGACATGATACTTGCTTCAAAACGATCGTCAGTGACATGCGGCTAAAAAACTCTCTGGCATGCGCACACAGAGTCTGCTCAGTAGCGATTTTTGGAGAGTCCCTCTGGCGGCAGTTATGGAAAGTACGCCCGGTAAACATAAAATCTTGCACCAGTCTGCGAATTAAAGGATCACCCCTCGTATTTTTATTTTAATATGGCGACTGCTCATAATTCTGAGTGTTAAAGAATTATATCTTAATATAATATTTTTTTCTCTTAGATTTAGTAAAAGGAGCGGTTTCGGATTTTTTAACAACAACAGAAGACTGGCATAGGAAACTTCAAGATGTTGATCTGAATAAGTACGTTTGAAGTAGTTCTTTTATAAGTTTTTACTTACCATAGTTTAAAAACTAAAACTTAAAATCAATGTTTATCCAATCCCATGTCAAAATTATTCCCAGAACACCACAGAGTTTGCCTAAGATGCAAATTATCTGTGGCAAACTGTGCTGTTGGGAAGTAATTATCTTAAAATAGCCAGTTGTAAATAGAGACGTTTATAAAAAAAAAAAAAAAAACCGTCGTAAGATATCACAAAGGCCCATTGAGATGTAGTCTTGTAACGAAAAATTCTTCGGTTTCATTCATTTGAATTTCTTTGTTCTTTTGAACCATTCTGTAATGAATGAATTAAAGACGAGTTTAGAATGAGCGTTTTTTAATGACTGTTTTAATGGACTTTTTGTGTTAAAGCCCCTAATAGCAAAATGGCTAGTCAAATAATACCAGCATGAAACTTTTCATCTAACGTTGGCAATTGGCATAAAATGTATCTTTTTCCATTAACTATATTAAATAAAAAAACAACTATATTACGTTAACGATATTAAAAAGAATTAGAGATAGCAATTTAAATAATTAAATTCTAATTATATAATATTCTATTTCAGCCCGCTAGAGGTCAGGATGGTCAATGACCAAATGATGATGCTGGAAAGGATATTTATTAACCCTAATGGACTTCCTGGACGTCCATTTACACGGCAAGTATAACACGAGCTTTAAATATTTTTTATGAGCTCTCATTGGTTCATAAAAAATTGATATCAACATTTACATTTCAATTTCTTGCATAAAAACAACCGTAAAAAAGTGTATTTTATCAAATATTCTTACTTAGAAATCGATTGAATAAAGTAATATAATTAGTTTAAATTATATATTATTTCAAACATCGTAATTATTTATTAAATTAAATAATATTCTTAATTTATTTAAATTGAAATAAATATATTTTAATTTAAATATATATAACAATTAATATTAAATATTTTATTAACAGAAGACTGATTATCTATTTCCTGCCAGTTATTGACAGTTTTTTTTTTCAATAGAAAATTGTTTTAATTTGATATTTCCCTTTCTTTTGTCTTACCTTTAGGAACATGGTATTTTCTCCCAGTCAGTTCGATAGTTATTCGCACGCAACGTTTCCGGCAGTGAAAGATCTCCTGAGTGGAATTGATAAACTTACCGAGGAAGCAAGAAACCGAAAGCTGCAAGAATTGGAATGTCATATCTCAGATTTGCTTGTATCCATCAGATTAGCAACGTATTTTTTAAATCGTTATGGTAATTTCAAACGCAATACTTATCCTAACGTCAGTTGGGATAAGCTGACAGATAGTAGCTACGTAGTAGCTCTTTGAATTTGAAATTTAAATATAAAAATCGAATTTTTTTTATTATATATTTCCAATTGGTGTTGCAGTGGGACACAATTGGAGCTCTCTTGTTTTAAGACCTATATTGAACCAAATTATGTGAATCCTCTCCTGAAAAGTCGAATTCTAGTACACTTATTGTATTGGTGAATGTAAAACATTAATTCTGAGTGCACAGTTCTAGGACCCCTCCCCACCCTACTTCGGTCTTTGTCGTTCTGGTTTTGGTAAAAAGTAATTCTAGCTGTTTCTATTGTTAAAATGAAATAAAAAAAATCGAAGGGGATTCAGTGACACAAATTTCTAGGTTAAGCCCCCGTAGTTCTATAAATATTGCTGTCTGCACTATTGCCAACCTTTTTTTTTCTTTGAGTTAACATTCTGCTAGAATAGCCAACTCGTTCAGTGCCCCGAAAAAAATCAGGAAATAGAAATTACAGATCTGATGTAATTTTCTATAAGTTAATATTTCAATGTAAAATACTGCTTGTTATAAAAAAATAAAACACAATTGTCTTTATTTTCTTGGAACAATAACAACACAGTCCACAAAAGGACAAATTATAATAATAATATGTAAATCAAATCGGGATTCGAAATAGTAAACCACAAAAACGAATATATTCGAAGAGATTAATACATAGTGGGCCAAGTAAGGAAATCGTACAATAAAATGGCTGTCCGCATGGATAATAGCATCTCTTAACTTTCTAAACAGTGCAATTTCAAAATTTCTCTATACTTTGCTTTCGACTCTCCTTTTTCCTTCTCCCTTCTGGCTATACGCATCCGCATGGTCGAAGTCGATCTCAGAATCTGACACTGAAAGAACGATAATCCAAACCGTCAATTATTTGCCAATTTCGAAAATCACAGTGGTCAATTTTTGCTCCGGGACTTCCTTGTAACCTTAGCCATAAGGCCCTGTAAAAAATGATAAATATATTTTTAAATTATAAATTTAAATAAAAGAATGTAAGAACATTTTATCAATATTAAAGTTAGGAGCATAAAATGCGAAATACTTTAGCTTACATACACTTGCTGACCAAAATATTAAAAATCTTTTGCCAGAATTACAACCACTGCACATGTCTTGGAATCGATTCCACTAGGTGTCTAAGGAAGTTAAACTCCAGATTTGACCATTATTCGATCAGAATATTTGTTAGCTGTTCTATTATGGTCAGTAGAGAACTGCGAAGCTGAATTATCCTTTTAAACATATCCCAGATATTCTTAACTAGATTCAGATCTTGAGAATTAGGCGGTCAAGGTAGATGATGGAAATCTTTGGAATGTTCCTTGAACCATTCGGATGCAATTTTTGCACAGTGGATAGTTGCGTTGTCGTCTCGAAAGAATCCATCAATCGCAATCCGATAAAAATGAAGCATTGTAAGAAGTTAACCCGATACAACAGAAAGATATTCATTGGAGGCAATACGACCTTCTAACGGTATGAGTGGATTCAGATTGTGCCAACAGAACTTGCCCCAAACAACAGACTGCCGTGTCCACCACTTCAAGCGACCTCCAGCAGCTTGGAGTGATGGACGGGAAGCAGCCTAGATGCATGGCTTCATGAGGTTCATGCCACACCTTCACTCTATTTGGTGCGTAAATCGAGACTCGTCAGACCACTTGTCTTTGGCGACACCAGTTTTTTACAGATAAGAATTGGTTTATAGGCACATGACAACCAAATCCCAGATTCTTCAATTCGCGGAATATTTCGGTTGGAAATGGGTCTTTCTTTACCTAAATTGAATTTTCCCGTCATTTGCTGCACACTGGACCTTTCTATTCTGACACACAATTCGCTTTAAATTCCGGTGGTCTCATCCTTGGAATTCCCACTTTCTGTCGCATTTCTTCATTTGAGAGCTGAATTCTTTCATCTTTTACTCGTGGTATACTTTTGAGATGGCTACTTTCCACACACCAGTGATTTCCTGTTTTCTCAATTGTGGCTCCTACTAAATATGCTTTAACAATAGCACCTTTCCGAAAATCTGAAAGATCACCTGTCTCTCTCATGACTGGATCGATGAAAAGCCCCAAGAAAGCGTGCCGTATTTATCTGATACCAAGGAACTTGTGATCATACCACGTGACAACTTATATTTTCGTACGGCACACTTAATTATCTGTTGACGCCAATTGCAAAAGGTTTCTAATTTTTTGGCAAGTGAGTGTACATCATATTAATTTACAGTGCGGAACATCTGATGGTATTCTCTAGCGTATAGCGAATTCCATAGAAATTTTGCACACAAACAACAATGTTTGTAGACGCACTTATCTGCAGTATGAAATTAACTTGGGGTGAACAGAACATACTGATTTACAATGCAGAGGGGAAATTCAGAAGTAAAGCGTGACCTCATATGACAGCTCCGACCCTCCAAAAATTGACATTCGAACTTCAATTTTTGCATATATTAAATACTGGTAACGTCAAAATGCGCTCTTGTGAAACGAAGCGTGTTACTTAATGGGCAAAATTCAAAAATGATATTGGGCTTGCAGTGTGTCTCACGCTGCTACAGTTTGAACATGTCGACTTCAGCACTGTTCAGCTGCAGCAATTCGAATTCTGTAGTCTGAGAAAATTAAACCCTTGTAGACTTAAGGTTTGGAATACTTCATCGCCAAAGACCACGCAATTCAAAATTGTGCCTTCTGCCAGCAAAGTTATCATTCATATTCTCTTACCGTTGAAAAACAAAGTCTTTGTTTTTGGATTGCAAGGGATCCATCCTCAAAAGCTGCCAGGACCATGTACAGAGCAGACTGTTAATAGTGAACAGTACTATGCCATGCTTGAGAATTGAAACCTGTTAATTACCAAAAAAGCCGATTACTGCTCTCAAAGGGGTTGTTTTTGAATCATGACGACGCGTGACCTCATCCAAAAATTTAAATTCAAACTTTTCCCAAATTCATCGTAGAGTTCGGCTCTTACCCTATTTGGCCATCACTTTTTCATATTTCAAGAAGCTTTAACGTAGTCATCAACTTTTGAAATGAAACAGTAACAAAAGTGGTGCGTGCTGACTGCACGAACAACGGATATGGTATCTGGGAGCAAGAAAAGGAAGTTGGGCGGACCGAAGTGAGAAGTACACTCTCACCTAAAAGTTTGGAATCACGTTTCATTTTTCTAAATTTTCAAAGTTTTTATTAAAATAGGGGAAACTTGTTTACCAATTTTTATTGAAATATTTTCTGATGTATAAAAATCAAAAAACTTAAAATATTTAAGAAATTTCTAGAATAATCGAGAAAGGTTTAGAAGACTCGTGAATGTGGTAGAATATTGTTAAAGGTTCCTGAATGTGGTACATGATTCTAGAGTGTTTTGCAATAATATAAACCGAGGATTAAAAGCTGTAACTTAGAAAATCGACCACCCGTCATTCAGAAAGAGTGTTAAGTGTAAGTTTTATGTGTTTCGAGACAAACTTGGCAAGAAATAAGGAACTGAGCGTTGAAAAAAAAGTACTATTATAACTCTTATAAAGAAAGTTATTCCATGGAAAGAGTATTTGCAAAAAAAAAAAAAACCACCAACTCTTTCATTTGAAGGAGTACAAACGACCATTCGAAGATTCAAGGAGACTTAGCAGTTTAATGGACAAGCCACGATCAGGACGACCACTCGTAACAATAGAAGCACAAGATAACACTGATTTCTAAACGAAATTGATTTACCACACCTGAAATCCGAACTGAGTTCAATAGGAACTAAGAAACTCCTATGTTTACATCCACTGTACATTCGTCCTAAACAAGCAGGTCTTCATGTCGTGTAGCGGTCCGAAAACTGTTATTAAAATCGAAAGAAACGGTGGCTTGGACTAGGAGCCATCAACATTGGACAACTGAAGAGTGAGAAAACGTACTGTGGACGGATGAATCCAAATTCAAATTTATGGATCCAAGCGTAGAATTTATATGAGAAGATCAAGTGAAGAGAAAAAATGGTGCCACATTGTTTAGTGCCTACAGCCAAGCATGGTGGTGGTTCCATCATGATCTAGGTGACATCGTCAGAATTGAAGGAATTTTAAGAAAAGAACGCCATAAAAACATTCTTGAACATAATGCAGTATTCTACTTCGACTTTGTGGAAGAAATTTTATATTACAAGATAATGACCCGAAGCAGAGCTCTAATCTATACAGGGACTTTCTAGCAACTAAACAAGAGGATGGGATTATGCAAATTATGGTGTAGTTATCCCAATCGACTGACTTAAACCGAATAGAGCTTTTATGTGATCATCTAGACCGTCAATCCTCGAAGTCTGCCTGCCCATTTTCACAAAATTTATGAGGAACTTGCAGGTCGCTTGGAATGTTAGACAAGACACTACTGTAAAATTAATCGCCAGATTGCGACGTTTGTGTAAGACAGTGATAAAATCTCGTGGACGGTATTTTGATGAAAAATCAGAGTTGTTAATTAAAATTTTTCCCTGCTTAATAAAAAAATCTTAAAATGCTTTGTGGCGTGTCGATTTTCTATATTAAACCTTACACTGTCGTAGCTAATTTCAAAAAATAAAAATAAATAAATAAATAACGAAAACTACTGTCACACGCTGTGATTCTTAACTTTTAGGCGGGGGTGCATGTGAAGAGAAATGTATAAATGAATGGCCGAGAATTCTAATATGAGCCCTCAGAAAAGTAAAGAATCAACCATAGTTTTTTTTTTTTTTCCCCTTCGGTAATATCTCCATAGTTAAAAATTCCATCGTCTTAATCAATTGCAAGCATTATAGTTTTTCTCGTTTTTTTTTAAATAATTATCTATAATTGTGCCACTACGGTAAACTGTTTAGTTCAGTTGTGGCCACAGTTTTATTTTTTTTTTAACAGACAAGTCGGAAGATGTACGTACATTGTTTTGTGATCAGGTTTCTTGTAACATCGAAAACCCTCATTCCATATTAATGTTAACAAGATGCGCAAGTTAAATATTATTCGTTGAAATGTTGGCTCAAACTTTCTGTGAGGAAAATGATTCTCCGACTAGCTTTCGATACGAGAGCCTCCAAAGTAAACAAGAAATGAGAATCCTTCAAAGAACCATACGAAAAGATACTTTTCAAACTATACCAATTAATGACAGACATTTTGGACACAGCGTAGGTTTCAAACACTCTAGTTCCTTCAACCCCGAATGGATTTTCTTTTACCAAGTCAGCTGATTATCCCTTTCTAGATGACAACACACGTTCAATGAACTGAATTGTGTTCATGGAATTGTGTGTTTTGGAGTGGCGTGTCATAAAGTTGAGGCTGCCAAAGAAGTTTTAGAAACACGTGCAGATACTCACATTTCGTCAACTCGTTCCTTTTCGCCTTGTAACTGTCCAAGAATGGTCCCCCACCGTGACAGACGAATCCATCCTCGTAATCCCAAATGGCTACACATCTCACGAGCATACTGAAATTAAAAAAAAAAAAAAAACATCTTTCTTCAGCAATTACATCAACTGTCAGTTACCAGAGCATGTATCGCTTTACAGAAGGAAACATTTGAAAGAGCATGCAAATACGATCGGATGGTAATACTCTAATTTCTGCAATTAGAGTTCAGAAATCTTTAAAACGAGCTATTTTTAATAAGCGTTGTTATTTTTACTACAGCTGTTTTCTTGCCCAAGTACGGTATCATGTCAAAACAAGATGTAAGTTACTTTTCGTTTCATTTCTTTTGAGTGACAGAAGTGTGTGTCAGAACATCGTTTCAGTTGATACGTTTACTCTTTTAATATTAAGTTCAAAGTGTACCGTTTGTTAAAATTTTTTGAGTTCATATCTTTTCAAAGTTTCCGCTCTTAATAATAATTTAAATTTTTTAAAAAATTTTCTGTTTATACTCCAGCACGACAACCAAGTCAGTAGATTTACACTAAATCGTCAATACAAATATTTATCGTATTTAGTAGTCACGGGCTTGAACCCCGGTCACTCAAGGAACGCGTGCTATGCACTCTTTCTCATGACCACTCGGCTACGTCAGACCTTTTATATACCGCACAATAAATATTTCTAAGCGCTTTTTGTTTTTTCTTTTTTTTTTATGATAGACAGAGCCAGCAGAATAAAGCGACAAAGAGGGTTCGAGCTACTGACATCTCGCTCTAAATAAGTATACCTCTAATGTTAAATAATACTGAAAAAATACTCAGATTATTATTATTTGTGCCCACGAGAATTTTCGTGCCCTTAAACTCACAAATCTTCAGGAAGATCTCATACTGGATTAACGATTGAGAAAATAAAGAAAATATCATAGTAATACTCTTTTACAAAAAAAAAAAAAAAAAATTGCTTTATGCAATAATATACACAGAGTGGTCACTTTATTAGGTAAATCCACTATTTAGTGAGCAGGCATCCTTTAGCCCTCACAACAGCCTGGATTCGTCGCAGAATGGACCGAGGGGTTGAAAGCATGCCACAGGAATGATGGCCATGTTGACTCAGTTCCTGCAATTTTTGAAAAAGTTGGTTGGTTGCGGATTTCTACTCCGAAGAACTCGTACCACTTCATCCCACACCAGATTGCGGGAAACCCATGGTGCCGTCAGACAATTAACCAGATTCAGATTGCGCAGATGGGTGAAATCCTCGGTGCCGTCAGACAACTAACACACCAGGTTCAGATCTGATGACTGGGGAGGCCACCGCAGTAGGCTGAATTCTCATGTTCCTGTAACCAGTTCTATACAATTGTAGTCTTCTAACGTAGTATTATCACGTTGGAAGAACCTATTGAGATAGATACAGTGCAGTCACGGATAGATGCGCCTGGTCGGAAACAATTTCCAGATAATCTATGACATCCAAATGTTTTCTATTTGTATCAAGGAGACCAATATACACAAGAAAAAAAAAAAAATAAATAAAAATACTCCCCACGCATTACATTTCCACCACCAGCGTGCATTTTTGACACTTGGCATGGGCTCATGCTGTTTTTATCTGCGTGAAACAGCAGAAACTGGGATTCGTCAGACTAGACAATGTTTTTCCAATCTTCTACCGTTATTGGTGACAGTGTTGTTGCTGTACGGTTACAGTGTGGGCCCAATGTTGGTGTTCTGGGCTCACTGAAACTGTACTTTGTTTATTGCTGACAGAAGTGGAACCCGTTCGGTCGTCGGTTGCGATACCCCATCCGTGAGAAGGCACGACAAGTTGAACGTTCTGATATGCCTCTTTGGTAACCACTATTGTACTGTGTTGTTATTTGACTTATAGTTTTTCTGTTATCTAGTACCGGTGTTGTCAGCCTTCATAGCCTCTAGCATCAACAGCTGTTTCCGACCACAGGATTATCATTGGCTGGATATTATTTACTTATTGGATGAATCTCAAGGCACCCGAGGCACAATCGTCCGTGAAAATGCCAGCATGGGTGCTTTCCGAGATATTCATACCAGTGCATCTGACACTGACTACCGTTCCATATTCAAAGTCATTCAAATTTTTCGACTTGTCCATTCTCGCTCTGAATTACACAAATACAGCGTCCCTACGTATCTGCCCACCTGCTTAATACCACATGGCACAAATACATGACGCTGTTACTGAAGAAGCGCGCTTAATTTCATTAAAATGATAGTGCGCCTAAGAAATTGGCTATTGAGTGTACATATACGTACAACAGAGGTTAATTGAATAAATCTTGAAAGTATTTTATTTTATTTTTTTCTTTAAAAAGGCGGATTGGAAGTTGAACAAAAGTTCATAAGATAAGGCATTGAATTAAAAATCGAATTCGTGACGTCAATAATTCTTGTTTCACAAGGTGGACTATTCCTAAATCGAAAGATTACTGTACATTTTTAATACAAATAAAATCAAATATTCGTCATTTGTGAAGCAAAACAAACTGAAAGGGTAAAAAATACAAACCACGTATAAATGCAACTTAAACAGGTTGATTGACACGGCTGGAGAAGAGAATTTCCTATACTAAGGCACATTCAAATAATAAAATGAAATTGCGACTGATGTGAACGTTTCAGATCCTCGATGGATTCCGTTCCCAAGACAAAATGCTATACTGTAAAAGCGATGGACTCCACCAGTCGCCTCAAAGGTAAATCGATTGTCTTGAGAACCGAATCTCAAAGCGAATCCGAAAAGTTGATATTAATGTAATTTTACTTAGTTAATGAAGGTACCTTTGTGTAGGAAATCCTCTTTTCCATCTTCTAATATTAAACAAATAAAGACCCATAAACAAAGGCCACACAACCTGTTGCAATATGCAAATATGTAACCATAAAAAAGCGTTTTGGGACCCTCGGTATTTCGCATTTATAGCTCGCAGTGCAATTTCAAGATAACTGACATTGTGAAAATGTCATATGTTTCGCCCTTTTTTAGAAAAAACTAGCCCAGACTTTCTTCTAATGGACGATAATGCATGTCCTCACAAAGCTCTCGTAGTGAACCAGTGCTTACAGATGGAGAATAAGTCCATATGGATGAGCAGCCAGATTTTAATCCAAGAGCATGCCTGGAATGCTCTAAGAAGGAAGGTTCTTGGTTACCCCCTTCTCCGATAAATCTTCTTTGTACATTATGAAGAAACATTAAAACGAATATTTCAGTAACATGTAGCAAAAGGTTTTTGCAGTATTCACATTTTTCTGTTTTGTTCCTTAGCTTTTGAACTCCAGTGTAGATTTTTACGCAATATCATTGCTGAAAGCAACTGAGTCGATCTCCAAGTTATTACACAGATCCAGGACGTTGTTATGGAATATGTGTTTGAGGAATTGGGAATATCAGTCTTTAAAAAATGAATATTTACCGTGTTTATGCATGCAAAATTTATATTTTTAATGCAGTTTGCTGTGTTTTTTAAATTGATAAATGGTTATATCATCAACATGTAAAATAATAAATATGAAAATTCTTTTATTTTAATGAGATGATGAAATGAATTCACTGCTTATACGATCATATTTAACCCCAGTGGCTCACATCCGGTGAGTATGGGCTTGGCACACTCAAGATCCTGAGCTGGATGCTGGATATCATTTTTCTCTTTCTTGGTGAATCCTTTCTAATTCTATCTCTCTCTCTCTCTCTCTCTCTCTCTCTCTCTCTCTCTCTCTCTCAGGGTAAATCAGGAATGTTTTTTTTTTTGGCTGGTCCACCAAAAGTCTAAGGCTTCCTTGCATCATATGGCTAATAATAATAATAATAATAATAACCAGCTCCATAACCAAGAAGATATCAGACCACTTAGAGAGTAAGAACATAATGACCGAACAGCAGAAAGGATGCAAGCGGAGGAGCAAAGGATGCAAGGAGAAATTAACCATAGATGCCACAGTTATGGAGCAAGACTTCAAGAAGCACCGCAACCTATACACGGCCTACATCAATTACCGCAAAGCCTATAATTCCGTACCTCATAGCTGGCCAATAGAGACCCTGAAGATCTACAAGGTCAATCCGATAGTGACAAACTTCTTAGGAGCAACAATGGCGAAATGGAGTACCACCATTAAGGTCGAGAACATCACAACCAGGCCAATCCCCATTAGAAGAGGAATCTTTTGGGAGATGCTCTGAGCCCACTATGGTTCTGTCTAGCACTTAACCCGCTATCCACCATGCTCAACGGCAGCAAGTATGGATATAACCTCAAAGAAGGAAGAAAGAACTTGTATACCCTCACCCACCTGATGTATATGGATGACATCAAGCTCTACGCGGCAACCGAGAAGCAACTCCAGCAACTACTCCGGATCACCGAAGAATTCAGCAAGGACATCAGGATGGAATTTGGTCTAGAAAAATGCAACACCCACACACTGCACCAGGGAAAATTAGTCGGCCGAAACTACCAGCTGCTGACTGGTAAAGAGATCGAAGCTATGACAGAAGGAGAGACCTACAAATACCTAGGGATGATGCAGGCTCAGCAGTTAGAGCACAAGAAAATCAAGAAGTGCCTGACCGAAAAATATCATCAGAGACTCAGAAGCCTGCTGAAAGCAAAATTGAACGGAAGGAACATAATTAAAGCCATAAACACCTATGCAGCTCCAGTACTAACATACACCTTCGGGGTCATAGACTGGACTAACACCGAGCTAGAAGATATCATGCGAAAGACAAAGACAATGATGACTAAGAGCCGCCAACACCACCCGAAGTCAGCAGTGGAGAGACTAACAATAACTCGGAAAGAGGGAGGAAGGGGCCTGATAGACCTGATAGAGCAACAGAAAACAGCGACAGTTAACCTGAAGGATTACTTCGAGAACAACACAGCACCACTCCACCAGGCCATAAGGAAGATAGATAAGTGGTATACCCCACTCAACCTAAGCGAGGAATCCCCCTCCGCCCAGACGGCACAAGAAACGAAGTTAGAAAGATGGGCAAAGAAGACACTACAATGACCTCCATCAAGGTCATATCGATAAAACTTATTCCAATGCATGGCTCACAAGCGGGACGCTCTTCCCCGAGACTGAAGCATTCATGCTGGATATCCAAGACCAGGTAATCGACACCAGAAACTATAGAAAATACATCGCAAAGGAGCCCGGAATGTCAGCTGACACATGTCGACGATGCCACCTGGCCTCAGAAACGATCCAACACATGACCCAGACTGAGTACACTCATAGACACGACCAGGTAGCTAGGATAATACATCAGAAGCTAGAGAGGAAATACCAGTTGACCAAAGAAAGTGTACCATACTACAAGTACAAACCACAGGCAGTACTATAGACCCCAACCCACAAGCTGTATTGGGACCGCGCCATAATAACTGATAAGACCATCCCGCACAACAGACCGGACATAACCCTTGTGGACAAGATGGAAAAGGCTACCTACCTGATTGACTTAGCGGTGCCCAACACTAGCAATGTCCAGAAAACCCACGAGGAAAAAATTAGGAAGTACACGAACTTGAGACATGAGGTCAAGGAGATGTGGCATATGCAAGAAGTAACGACCATTCCCATCATCGTGTCAACCACCGGTATGGTGACAAACACTCTACATAGCAGCCTAGCAGCAATAGGTCTCCCAGCGAACACCTACCAGGAACTCCAGAAAGTCGCAATCCTGAACACCTGTGGGACAGTCAGAGAGTTCCTCGACCAACAGTAACACCAGACATAACAACAACCACCCTGTGTACTTGGTAGCACTACCCGTCACGGAGTGGAATCCCCCAATCAGGGAGAAATAATATAAGAGCAACAATAATAATAATATCTTTTCAACATTAAAATATAATTTTAATATTTTTCCAACATCCGCTACTGTCGAATTTCTTTGCCCACAGTAGAAATCAATAGCAGCTCCTGGTGATTTAAATTGGTATTGCCAAAATAAGCAAACAAAAACAAAACAAAACTTTTTTTCACGTAAGAATATTTCTTTTTCGTAATATTTGAATGTCAGAAGTCTGATTTGAATATTATGAAAATTTGATATCTTTATTTTTCACATGCTATTCTGATGACACAAATCGTTAAAAGAAATATTAAGTTCACTAAAACACTTTTAGAAAATATATAAGGCTAATTCAATTTTATTTTATTTTTTATTCTTAATGACAAATATACACTGATCATCACCAGAGGGCACACAGTACAGCATGATATAAATGTGTAAATTGTCGCTTAATGTCAATTGAAACATGGAAAAGAAAAGAATGGCTGTTCATGTTCATGCACTATTATAATAGCTATCTTGTTTCTAGTTCTATTTCAGCAGATATTTAAAAATATATTTCAAAAATGTAGCTGAATTCATACAAAGCAAACTTGGGCATTTTGTAGTCTGAGGAAAAAAAAGAAAGAATACTCACCTTTGTAAATTGAACACCTGTAAAAAAAAAAAAATGAAAACTTTAGCCAGTTAGTCTGTACGTTGCATATATAAAGAATTTTTTTAATACAACTATATTCTACATTACAAGTACAGTATAACAAAATGCATTAAAGCCAAGACAGGAGAGAACTGAATCGATTATTTTGAAAAGGGCACAGAAAACTAAAAGGTCAAAGAAAACCAAAAAGTTAAGAAAACTAAAGTTTTCAGAAACAAAAAAAAAAAAAACAAAAACTTATTTCTTCTTTCTTGATGAGCTTAAGACTAAAATTAGACTTAAAAATCCAATTTTTAAAAATTAATCTTTGGTTAATTTATCGTCATTTAGTGGAGTATTTCTTTTTATTTTATTATATTTCAGTTGTCATGGTAATTTATTTTGTTCGAATTTTATCGCGTTCAAAATAAAGAAGTTTTAAAAATTTTATTTATAAATAAATAAATAAAAACAAATGCCAAAAATAAACTAGTATCATTGGAAGGGAAGAAACAGAGATGCGATGAGATGAAATGAAACATGAGACAGAGATGGAAGAAATGGAGAGAAAGAATGGAGGTACAGTATTATTAATGGAAGAAAAACACGACACTGAATTTACATTAATAAATTCGATGTACTTTTAAAAACCAGTATGATTTATGGAAATCAGGATCATCATCATTTTCAGTACTTTTACAGTTTAAAATCCTGTTTTAAAATTCTGTGTGGTTTTCAGGAACGTAATGTAACATTCGTATTAATTTTTAAGGATTATTTCCTTCTTAGCAGAAGGAAGGAAGGAAGATAATTATGAAGCACTGGTGTCAATTTTACTAAGAATATGTTATGAGGAAATGGACTGCCGAATGGCTTTGAAAATTCATTTTACTTCATTCCCATCTCAGTTTTTTTCCCGTCGAATTTTGGAAATGTAAGTGATGAGCAAGGGAGAAACGCTTTCATCAGGACATATCCACGATGGACCAAGGTCGCTGGAATATTACCATAATGAGAGATTATTATTATTATTATTATTATTAGTTACTAAAATTTCAGTATCTTTCAATAGAGACGTGATAGAGATATAATTTTGGTATTTTTGAAATAAGGAGATTAATTTCCTTAGAATCTGTAACTTTTGTTCAAAAGGTAATTTTTTTTTATAACAGAAGCTTCCGATCTCTTTTGGCTACGGATCAAAAAAAAAATAAAAATAAAAAAAATGTTGAAGGTCGAGGATTCTCGTGGGAAGTTGGTCGCAAGAACTGTTCCCTGTCACTAATCACGCATTTTTCGAAATGGAATTTAATTTTAGTTATCAACGTTTATATTTATATTTTTTACATTTAATTCTTATCTATATAATATCGGTGTAGAAATACTCCGGGATACGAGATATTGCACTATCTCGAATAAGTAACGCTTCATTAATAGAGAAGTCTATTGTTACCACCACCACCCAGACGACACCGTTTCAAGGCTTGTTGGCCTTTCATCGGTGGGTGGGCAGGTATTGCCCTGGTATTGCCAACATAACAACCCAATTATGAAGTTAATCCCACAATATGAGAGATGCCAAAAGGTGTACATTAAGTTTTTATATTAAGAGCTATGGTGTATCTACACCGATATTATATAGATAATTTCAAGCTCTTATGATATTACACCTAGTTGCATTTAGTTTTACTATAGTACCATCATGAACACCTTTTGCTATCTCTCATTGGTTTTCCATATGTGAAACACTGAAAACGTAGTCAAATTTTATAAAATATTTTGTAAGAACCTGTAAAAGAATTTTGTTAATTATTCAGGAAGTAAGGGAATATTTTCACTTGAGAATTAAGAAGTAAAAAAACTCAGTGCAATGGATATCGAGAGTAAAATCTAAAATTACCGCTCTGTAGAAAAATTAATGAGAGTAATTTGAGCTACATCCACTTGTTCATCGTAATGTTTAGGAATTCTTATTCATCGTTAGCCAAAAGTTCGTTCATTGGCATAAGTCCACCTTCAACCAGCAATACGCTGACATTCTGCTGTGTGCAATCACATCAACTTTCCTGTAACTGGAGAAAACTGTAGCACTTCCTGATGTTATTACATAACAGAAATGTTTCTGACGTTCATATATTCCACTAAAACTTCTGAAAAAATATAGATTCCCTTCACCAATGGAAATAATTGCGAGTTATTATTTAGAAATATGTAGTTAGTTCACTGGACGAACCAAATATAAATGAATTTTTAAGAAGTACTTTAAAGTCTAAGATCGAAAAATTCTATAATACAAATATATATATATTTTTTTAAATAAGAAAGCTGAAATATTTTTCTTCGTTATTATATTCTCCAAATAATATCGACACTCTCTTAGATAAGAAGGAGCTTTTTTTTTTTTTTTTTTTTTTTTTTTTTTTTAAGGGTTATGTCGAAGAAACACTTTGCAAATGTTGGTATATTGCCAACGTTTCTAGAGCCGCTTCAAGGTATTTTTAAATAGCCTGACGTAGTCCAGATGTTCTTGAACCATATTCAGTGGAAGAATTTAAGTTCTAAGACAGGCAGACAGATAACAAGCAGGCAGGTGAATAAATAACAGTTATACAATAACCGCCCACAGCTATATGTGTGATAAGAAAAAAGTTCTTGAAATACAATTTCTTATAGATTCAATATAACATAGACAAACATAATATTGTCTATATTATAGTGAATATATTATATTCAATATAATATAGACAATACTGAGCATTATTTTCTGCCTAATCAAAGAATGTAAAAAAAAAAAAAAAATCTGCAGAAGTGTAACGAATACAAATTGAAAACATACTTGTTTGAAACTTTTCAAATCAATTTTGCTGAACTTATTTGATATTTGGCCTACCTTCATCTTCTAATATATGACTTTGTGTTATTCATAGTTTACAAATGTTTTCACAGACTCAATGCGATTTTATATTTGACATTGCTTTTACTACTGAAACAGATTACGTCTGCTTTGATGCGATACGCGCACCCTCTAACAACACATAAACTGTTAGACTGGTACGTAAGTTATTATTATCATTTATTATTTAATTATATTATAATAAGCACTAAATAATTAAAATTAAAATTATTCCGTGTATACACTGATACACTGAATAATAAAAAAATTCTTGTATTTTCTATTGTTAAATGATATGAAGAAATTTTAAAGAAATAATATCAATCGGAAACTGAAGGCTACCAAATTTAATTCGTTTTTAATTTTATCTTTGCGAAGCTCTCAACAGTTTTATTATAAAAAATAAAAAAAATTCGAAGGAATAACATATATCATTTAAGACAGTAATTCGTGATGTTAGTGGTATTCCACTGAATACCACTGACATAACGAACGAACCAGTATCACGAGGCCAGTATTTCCAATTTTCTTTAGTTAATCATTGAAACGTTTTGACACTCCAAATAATAATAATAAAATCTTTAATTGCAATGATAGACATACAATTAGTTTCATAAAATACATTTCATAGCGTGCGTTCAGCTCACTCACAGTCTATTTTCCCTTCTTCATCTACACAACTGAATGTGCTAAATATGTCTGTTCTACATCTATTCAACTAAATAGCAAGTATTTGATGGTCGTTAAATAGAGCATCAAAAGCACCAGTTTAGAATTTGGCAAAGCATCAAATAGACAGTAAACGCGAATGATGAAATGACCTGTAGACGTTATAACTGATTATCCGTTAAAATAATGAATGCCAATGTCAACAAGGATGCTCCATCTCTTTGAATCATCATCTGTATATAATATCGATCACCAGCTGTAACTTTTACCTTAGCCAGATGTGTGAAAAACATTTTTGGGACATTCATTTACAAATTAAGAATTCAATTTTTAAACCCTATAGCTGAGTAGCTGGGATCGCGGCCTTAAGAAAACCTTTTTTGGAACCATATTATTTATTATTATTTAATATTTACAATAAATTTGAGTTTATTTATTTATTTATTTGAGGTTCCCCAAAATTCATTTAGGGAACCCTCAAATTTTGATGCCTCATGAGAAGGTATACCAATCGTAATTTTCTTCACTCCGTCCTAGTCAAGACAGACTAAAGGACTCATTAAAAGTAGCTTAAACTGTGTAGAATTTTATTTAGGATCGACCAAGTATACAATCCTAAGCTTGAATTAAGGGAAGTGCTTAGTGTTAGAAAAATGTGAATTAATATCAATGTATTTATTACATCCTATTTTTACATAAATATACATTGTTTCTCATCTTTTAATACTGAAAAAATTATTAATCTTCTTCGTTAGACGAACACAGTTCATGGAATTCGTCAAGAATTACGTTTTTCGGGTTTACTTTTTTGAGTTCTCGAAAATAAAACTTTTCAGATTATAAACGTCTTACAACAAGCACGCTTTCATATTGAGACATTGTTTACAAAAATCAATTTTCAGTACAGTACTAAAGAGGCCAAATATCTCAAGTACACATATAGCACAATAACAGTAATGCCAACGAATTACTTATATCTGTAGGCATAAGTGACTCCTTGGCATTACTGATGCCTATAGCATAAGTATAAGTGACTCCTTGGCATTGCTATTAAAGGTTTGGTTTTCCTGACCTTCTACATAAGAAATTACTGTGTACACTTACCACTTTCTTTATATTTTAACTATGAGTGTAATAAAATGCCAGAACGTAAACTTTTAAAAGAAAGAGTATGAATAATTGAATTAAAAAAGTAGACAGGGCTATAACTTTCAATAGTAAATCTGTATTAACTAATGGACTTTCGATAGTAAATCAGCATAACCAGTGGACTTCAAATTATTAGGTCAGGAGTATGTTAAGCAACTAAGGCTATGAAGCATCAGTATAGTGTGTCTGTAACTGCGAGTGTTATTCGGTTGGTTTGTTGTTATGCTGGATGAAAAACTCGACTTTCTGGTAGAAGAAACCATGAAACACTCGTTTAAGATCAATTAACTCAGTCACGTTCAGCCTATAAAAATTCATTTATGGAAATTCGAATTCAGGCTTTTTCTACCCAATGTGGGACGACGGTGATTATATACAATACGCTACTCGCAAAGGCTTTCAGGTAACTAAGTAGTGTCAGTGTGCTATTGTGGGAAATGTATAACTGTGAAAAATTAAGCTATAATGGGAAATGTATAACTGTGAAAAATTAAGCTCTAGAACCGATTTCATGTCCGCTGATATCAGCTTGCAATTTACTCTTGAAACGAAAACAACTTTCCATATATTCGCTGTCGCAATTCATAAGTCTCACAGCTTTATCAAGACCTTCAAACGCGCGGATGCAAATAAGGAAATGCTGCCCTTCCTTAGTATCGAGAACTTCCAGTAATATGGTAATATGGTTCATTTCACCATAACTCTGCTACATGTAAAGATTCCATAGATGCGAGTACTATTCATTTCTCAACCATTAGAGCTAGCACCAGAATGCGCTCATTCTGGTGAATAATTGTTTTTTAAAATTTAAAAATATAATTCAACTTCAAACACCTTTTTAAACTCTTAGGGTTATTCTTCCTCTATCAACAACAGGTGTTATAATTTTTGCATTTTCGCAAATAAAAATAATAAAATACAATATAATTTATTTATAATAATGAGAATAACGCAATACTGTAGAAATGATAATAATAAAACTAAACTAATAATTAAACAAATCAAAATAATCGTTTTGGTTACACACCATGAAAAGTCCCTTTGTTAACATTAAAACTTTCCAATCAACTACTCATTTTAAATTTTAATTCTATTTTTGTTCATTCTAATTTTGTTAAAATGAAAATGTAGATCCTGCTAGCATCTTGCTATCCAGGGGTGAGATTATGATCTCCAACTGAATAAATAAATAAATAGATATTACATTATGTTTTGAGAAGGGGAATCAGCCGTTTTGTCCCACAACGGGAACAAAAGGGTGATCAGAGAGTCAGATGGAAAGTGTCTGCTTTGTTTTGGCTTGAATGCAACTTAAAATAAACTTCAAACTGAAAATCAGTATGAAATACCAAGTAACTCACCGTGAATCTCCCCAAACACCTCAAAATCCACCTGTATAAGTAAAGGGCCCGAAGAATGACTAGGAGACATCGCTGACACTTTATTTCCCCTTTCCTGTTACACTTACACTGGGTTACTAGTGGCAGCGCGAACTTACTTTCGCCGCCGCACTCTAAAAATATTTCACTGCTACACTTTGCTGTAATGCTTACGCAGCGTCAGCAATGCAAGAAATGGGAACAACCGAGCTGAGTGGAGGACAGGAAATGAGGATTGCTTCTATAAGCCTACAGTTTCCAGAATCAGCTGGTTAGAGAAATAGTAAACAATTTCTGAAACGAAAGTTAATTGGGTCCTTTCTATATTAAGGAATGTTAAATGTCAACTTTTTTTCAGCTTGTATTTCATTTCGATATATTTTTTTGCAGTCGAATACATTATATTGTACTATACTGTGCAATGAATACAATATAATGCATTGATTATACTGCATTCGCCGTACAGTGGAAAAATTATTTCTGTAAAGATAACCCGGAAAGGTCCTTTGTAGAATGAAATTGTGCCATGACTAAGCATCCTGAGAATATGACATGAATCTTAGTTCGTCTGTTAAAATATAATTTATATTTGTTTGAAGGGTAAAACAGCTGTTCCACGAAGGTGCAGCATCAAAGTTTGTTCTATTTTATTTATATGAATTTATGTCATTACGGAAGTGTTGCAGTTTTGATATTCTGTATGGCTCCAGAAAGAATCTATTATGAAAATTTCAGATAAATCTTCAATTTTCTTTATTAATGCTAACAAAAATTTATAATGGAAAATTTCTGAAGGATGAAAAAGCTCATGTATTAATTTCTTTATTTGGAATAACTTTGTATACAAATTTCGTATTCAACGCACAAACTGGAATATCCAATTACTCTTTTTAAAACCATTTCGAATTCTGTTTACTTCTAGAAGATCGGAATTATGTTTTACTAAGATAACAACGGGAGCAACAAATATCGAGAATGACTCTCGGATGTTTAATACGACCCATTCTGTTTCTACAGTGCATGAATCTACAACAGACTGGTGTGCGTGTATGTTTAACCCGAAATCAACTGAGGCTATGAGGTTGTTGCACGATTTTAGGCAGGTAAGCGACTTAGACTTCATTGCACCTTATATATTATGTCTATAATATAATGGCTGGACGAAGAACCCTTCTGCAGAATAAAAATCCATGCTGCTCTAGTATGAAGCCGACTAACTAAGCCACGTTTAGAAGAAAAAAAAAAAAAGAAAAAAAAAAGCCATTCCTTGCATTATTGACTGGATTTGAACTGGGACCTTTTCCACCTTTTGTGGGGAAGAGGGCGATTATACCAACTGTGCCATCCACGAAGTATAAGGCGTGGGGCTTCGGTGTTTTATGCTAATAATAGCGCATATTCTTGGGTGGGTTTCCACGATGGAATTAGAATAATAAAATGATATTCTATGCGCAAAATAGTTCGCATTCGGCTCATTTTGATGAATTTTGTGGTAAGTGTAAGTGTAAGTGTGTGTTGTTGTCTTACGGCACCAGGGGTTTCCCCCATCTCCGCGTTGCTTTCATTGTGGTGAACCAGTTCACTGGGAAATGCCAGAGATTTAAAAGTGTGTGGGAATTGTTCATGTGTTGTGTTCTGTACCGTTGTTCATCTGGTCATTTAGCCGTTGGACCCCTATTGAGGCCCAACGTTGTCCCACTTACGCCCCGTGGAGGCAGACCAGGAACCCAGTAGCTGTAGATTCACTCTGGCAGGTCCTGCCACTTAATTTCCTGGGATTTCGGCGGCTAGGACCTTAAAAAAAAAAAAAATAAATAAAATAAAAAAAAATAAAAATAAAAAAATAAAAAATAATAATAATAAAAAACAAATAAAAAAATATATATATATAAGTAAATAAAAAATCTGCGCTGGGGTAATGTCGCTTTGGTTTGCTAGGCCGAGTTTTGGGCGTAAGGTAATTTTATCATATTAAGTTTTTGACGTGTGGGGCTTTCGCTATGATGAAGGTAGAGAGGGAGGGAGACCGAAGATTGGGGGGAAAAGACAGAAATATGGGGCCAATAGAGTAGATAGCCCCAGTTTTCAGTGGGGCATGCCCATGCCCCACCAGAGTAGAAGTTTGGGGGGGAGGAGAAGGAACAAAAAATGTCCCCTCCCCCCAAGGAAGTGGGAATAATAGGTGAAGAGGGCGAGGGTGTCCTCTTCAGATCGCCATCAAGCTGTTTGCAACTGTGCTGCGTTTAGTCTGTTCTCTACTGTCTGTGCTGCATTCCCCCGTCCTTGCTTTTCTCTTCCGTGTGATCAGCACTCTTCTTGTCCAAGTACTGGTCCTCTGCAGGGTTTCAGTTTTTTTTGTCACATTTGGCGCCGATTTTTGTCAATCTCTGTGTACGTTGCTGTAGATAGCTATTAGTGTTTTTCTCCTGGTGAATAAGTCTTGCGCATACTGGGAGAGTGCCCTATATTCTGTTGTGGATGAAAGAACATTGAAATAATGGAGAGAGATAACTCCTGCGAAAAGAATTTCAAACATTCATTTTATTCTTTTTCTTTTACGCCAACTCCTGATTACATATGCTTCTTGTGTTTTTCGTAATATCAGTTCCATTTAAGGAGTGTCTTTGTGTAGATTTTCGTACAATAACTGCTTTATTGAATACCAAAGTGAATTTCGACGAGAACTAGAAATTTGCAAGAGTGATATATTCATTCTCTTATTCAAAAACTAGAAAAATTTTGAATTCGAGAAAAGCGCGACTTGTTTAATCACGCTTGGGGAAGAGGGCGATTATACCAACTGTGCCATCCACGAAGTATAAGGCGTGGGGCTTCGGTGTTTTATGCTAATAATAGCGCATATTCTTGGGTGGGTTTCCACGATGGAATTAGAATAATAAAATGATATTCTATGCTCAAAATAGTTCGCATTCGGCTCATTTTGATGAATTTTGTGGTGTGGATGAAAGAACATTGAAATAATGGAGAGAGATAACTCCTGCGAAAAGAATTTCAAATATTCATTTTATTCTTTTTCTTTTACGCCAACTCCTGATTACATATGCTTCTTGTGTTTTTCGTAATATCAGTTCCATTTAAGGAGTGTCTTTGTGTAGATTTTCGTACAATAACTGCTTTATTGAATACCAAAGTGAATTTCGACGAGAACTAGAAATTTGCAAGAGTGATATATTCATTCTCTTATTCGAAAACTAGAAAAATTTTGAATTCGAGAAAAGCGCGACTTGTTTAATCACGCTTGTTGAAAGTATCGTAGTCAACAATTTGGACTAGAGTTTTAGATTTGAGGTTTTGAGTTTTAAGAGTCTTAGTTAATACATTATAAAAAAATTTCATTAAAAGTTTAGATATCAACCCCCCTTTCGCCACTTCACTTGCACCTTCAATTGGGACGGGCCCTATAATATTAAGAGTCTTATACAATTAAATAAAATACTTTTTTTCAAGTGACAAAAATAACTTATTAGATTGCAAAAAGTGAGAAAATTTTTTTCAGATTTCCTTATTCCAATATAACAACAACATTCCTGAATTCTATTGTAGAATTCGATATTCGAACTGGAATAGAAGTTCTACATTAATTTAATGAAATGTTTAAATTATAAAGTAACAAAAAGTTTCTAACAAATAGGAGCTTTTACATTATCAAATTTATATATTATTAATTTAAGAAAATGCAAGTATTCAATCGAAATGGAATTTTCATCAAAAACTATGAAAAAACTCAACTTGTGCATACACCAAGTTCCGAAAACAAACCAGTCTTAAAATTATCTTTATAGAAATCATATCAAGCATCTTTCACTCCAGGGCTGAAATATTTCTAACAGTTCGCTATCGGATGCACTGTTTTGAAACTTGTCAGAACAGACCTATATTAAACCTTTTAGAAACATTAGATTGCGTCTCTTGAAGAATTTCAAACTTCAATTAGAAAAAAATTTCGATCAATTTCTTCACCCACTGCAGTTTGATTATGAACATGAGTTACGTGGTCCATATGAAAACTTCTGAGGTGTATGTCCTTTGAGGAACTCCAGTTTTTCTAGTTCTGCTTAGTTTTCACCCAAACACAAATGCTGTTTGTTTACCACATTGGCTATTCGCTAAGGCCTATTTTAAATCTACTGGATTCCTTTGTTGTATTTTCCTGTAGGATGCCAGTTACTCAGAGTCTCTGGATGCGCATATAAATAGACAATGTTGGAAAATCTTCCAAGGCTGTAGATCTTTATTGGTTAACTACCGCAACTACAGGATTACTAACCTCTGTTTCATGGCACCTACTTTGTTGTCTACTTAGAGACGTCCAAATGTTAGGAGTAACATGAGGTCAAACTAAAAATTCATTTGCATGTCACACTTATACATAACAGAATGCAACACAAAGGAGTAATAATAATCGTAATAATCAAGATGAATATAGGAGCTTATTCATTTTAATATAAAGCATGAAAATCTGGGAATGAAAATTCGATTTTCCAACGATTATTTTCACCCAAACGGTCAAAATCATTGGTTATCGGTCAGGATTAAGATGGGTCAAATAAAATAACAGTATTTCAGAAAATTCAGGAAGATCTTGCTAGTGACTTGGTAATGGCGTTCTTCTAATTCACGGTTTAATTTAGTCGCTAATTGGGATAATTTGACTGTGAATCCTGGAATGAAAAATGAACGAATGAAGATGAAGAATCCTAGGCCCGTTGTAATGGGCCTAGGATTCTTCATCTGCTATTAAATTACGTGGTGACTACTGAGACTCCAGTTTTTCATCTTTACAAATAATTGTCATTCATATATTTTAAAATATGATATTTTCGCTTTACGGTAGCCCTACAATATACAGGGTGGTTATAAAGTATTTGATCTTTTTAAAAATTAATAGCTAAAAATGAAGTCCCAATCACATATAATTACATATATTTATTATTATTATTATTATTAGCTATATGGTGCAAGGAAGCCTGAGGATTATGCTGCACCAGCCAAAAAAAAACCCTGCATTACCATGAGAGAGAGAGAGAGAGAGAGAGAGAGAGAGAGAGAGAGAGAGAGAGAGAGAGAAGTAAAAGAGAATCGCCAAGAAAGCGAAGAATGATGATATCCAGCTCAGGACCCTGGGTTTGCCAAGCCCATACTCACCAGATGTGAGCCCCTGTGAAAATCACTATGGTTTATATAGATCACTCTTTTTTTGCTTCATAAAAACTCCGTTACAGATTACCTCGTTATAATGCGACTGCATTATAACGAGGTAATTAAGTGCACAAAACAGAAGGAGCTGGAAAGTTGCTGGAGTGGCCTTCATCCTGCAGTGAATTGAAAATGGCTGATGATGGTGGTGATGAATTAACGAGAACTGCATTATAATAAGGTAATAAACGAGGACTGCATTATAACATAATCTGTAACAGAGTTTTTATGAAGCGAAGAAAGTGCTTCAAATGACTTCACCTGAGTGACATAGCGATTTTTATTTCTGATTTTTTTCTCTGTTATCACATTGAGAAGATTTGATATTAATGACATTATGGCGGTTTTCAGAGGGGTGAACTAATAATACTGTATTTTATCTTGTGGAAACACTTCAACACGGCAGCATCAATTCCAAATATCGCAATGTGACAAAAACATTTCGTTGCTTTATAAACATCAATGCAGACGGCACAGCGCACATTTAGTCCTCTGGTGACGAGGTTTCTAACTATTTTCTCTGTTCAAACAAACCCATATTTTTTATGAGACTTCATTTTTTATTCATTTATTTTATTTAGTAAAGGTGCCACCACTTGGTGGCACAAAAGTGGCATTTAATAGTGAAATTATTTACTCATCTATTAGAAAGTGATAATCCGGATCGTTAAGGTCTACAGCTAATGCTTAATTCATGCTCTCTCTCACTTGTGCATTGCTGTTAAAATGTCCAAAAAATTTACCGGAGTTCATTAAACTGTACTTCATCAACCTTCTCTATAGAAAGCTTAATCGATGAATTCACAAATCAAAATTTAAAGAATAAGACGTTAATAAATCAGTGAAACATATTAACATACGGTAATAAAACATATTATCCATACGACTTCTTTATAACACTGACGTCATATATGAGAAATTGGGCCCTCCGTGGCAGTAGAGTAGTTTTCTTCACTTGTTACTAGTTTGGAGAGATTTGGTTAAAGTCCCGTCGATGATCGGAGAAATTTCTAAATGACTCTTTAATCGAAGTTGTAGTTAGCCGATCTTAAGCAGAGGGAATGGGATTTTTCAGCCCGCACAACATGCAAATCAGCTTTTGAACACACACACACACACACACACACACACACACACACACACACACACACACACACACACACACACACACACACCTGTACGGATGTAATGTACAATAGTAATGGTGTTAAGTTTCTGAGGAACGTAAAACCTAACAACTGACCAACCATAAGCAATTTGCTTAAATAAAAAATCTACAAATAATATTACATAAAATTTTATTAGCAGTAATTATTGCAATAAGCATTAGTAGAAGCATATGCAAGAAAGCAAGCTTATATAGTTTCAGCCAAAAGAAAAAAAAAATTTCACCCGTCCATTCGTTCCAATTGTTTGTCTAGTTTTGCCTTGAATTTATTTAAGCTACCAACTTCCACAACGACAGATGGAAGTTTGTTCCAGCAATCAACTACCCGCTGGCTAAAGGAAAATTTCCGCACATCTGTTCGACAACTATCTTTCCTCAATTTCAGTTTATGCCCCTTCAGGTTTATAATCTGGGAAGAGGAAGAATCCCATCAGCATTGAGCCTGCTCAAACCATTCAAGGCCTTATACACCTCAATCAGATCACTGCGCAGGTGCCTAATCTCAGGATGCTGCAATTTGCAGAACTTAAGCCTTTCTTCGTAAGAGCACAGCTTTATCCCCTCACGAGTCTTGTTGCCCTTCTCTGTACTCGTTCTAGCAACTCTACATCCTTCCTAAAATGAGGCTTCTAGACCCGTACGCAGTACTTAAGGTATGGCCTGACCATTCCCGTATACAAGGGAATAATCAACTCCTTATCCCTGCTCGCAAAATTCCTGTATATCATTGACAAGACCCCATGACCTACTCTGGCAGCCTGTCTGCACTGTCAGAAAACTTCATATCTGAGTGCACAATTACTCCCAGGTCGCTTTCATTCTCCACTACCCTGAGTGTAACACCGCCCAGTTGGTACATTTCTCTGGGGTTTCTTCTATCAATATGCAGTACTTTGCATTTGTAAACGTTAAACGTCAGTTGCCACTTCTCAGCCCATCTGCCAAACTTTTCCAAATCCTGTTGCAGCAGCATATTGTCATTAATGTTATTAACAACCCTCCCAACCTTTGCATCATCTGCAAACTTTGACATTAAGCTTGATATACCTTCTTCAATATCATTGATAAATATACATAACTGCAATGGGCCCAACACCACACCATGGAGGCACCTCTAATAACATTAGTCCACGAAGAGCAGTATCCATTGATTACCACTCTCTGTCTTCTCCCACTAAACCATCCTTTTATCAATTGTAGTAACTTGCCCTTAATGCCACACTGCTCCAATTTGTGCAGCAGTCTTCCATGTGCCACAGTATCAAAAGCATTCCTGAAATCCAAGTATATGATATCAAAATTATTTTTTGCATTCAGTTCCTTTGTGACCACGTCATAGTATCCAATGAAATTGGTCAGACAAGACTTCCCCTTAACAAACCCATGCTATATCAGAATTATTACTGCTGTCTTGTCTAGATGATCCTGTAATGCTTCGTTAACCAGTGATTCCATTATTTTTCCTGGAACAGAATGAAACTAATAGATCTGCAATTACTCGCGTCACCCTTTGATCCTCCTTTGTGAATTGGAGATACATTTGCACATATTCAGTCCGTGGGGCCTTCCCATGAGTCTAAAGATGCTCTCATAATTATGGCTAAGGGTTTGCTTGCTTCCTTTGCCACGTCCTTTAATATAACTGTATTTTAATACAATATAATCTATAATAACGGTGAATTTGTTGCTTGTTATTTATTTATTTTAATAATAAGTTCATCATATTAGAATTGACGTGCATATATATTGTATAAGTGGAATAAGGATCTTTTTTTTATTATATCGATGGATTACTTATTGTATTATATATATAAAATTAAAATTTCGAAAAAAATATTTTTGGATAATCGAAATGTCAGATAACTGGAATACTATAAAAAATATCACAATTTATACTCTTTAAGGAATTCTTGAAAGATATAGACCTCAAAATCTTGGAAGTTAGTTTACAGGAGTCTCTATGATTATACAATGCACTACTGTATAATCACCCTTTAATAAGAACTTTTATGGTTATTCTGCGCTTACTTTTGATTACAAATACTGTACATAACAGATACCAGACAGTAATAAATTAATCCGAAGTCCCTATTAAAAAGGGCAAAACAGTGGATTTCTATTATTCGCGTTTTCTATTAATCGCGTTTTCTATTAATCGAATTGGATACTTGAGGTCCTACTGTAGTAATAATATGATGTACAAATAAATGCTATTTTTAATAAATTTTTCTTTCCTTTCTTTCCCAAGATAAGAGTAGAATTAATCGGTATGTTAATATACACACTTCATGAACGGTTTAGGATTTTCTTGATTCTTGTTTGAACGATGTGAAATAAGTGGATCTAGAATTTGTGTATTACAGAAATATAATACACCAGTAATATCTTGATATCCTATTCCGTCAGTAGAAAGGCTGTTATAAAGATAATTGTACATAAAATTTTAAAATGAAATGTATCAGTGTAGACATCCCAAGCTACCAAGCTACAGCTAGTTAAATAACTTTAGAAACGCTTATTCTTGTTGATAGAATTTAAATACCCAGAATTCCTTAGTTTGTAGATGACTGCTCACTACCTTTTCATTTCACATAAAACGACAGCAGAATTAAATAGATCATCGAAATGAAATGAAGATGTCTGTTTATGAGACTTGCTCCGTTGTCGGATGAATTAAGAACAGAATGTAGCTAGTGTATAATCTCTTCAAAGATTAAAAATATTTTCCCACCGAGGTCACTGAATAGTCCTCTTGTTCTTTTCTTGGCAGCACGTACTGCTGTATAATTGCAACACTTCCATGAACTACAAGTAAACTCGAGTGGATGAGTTTCAAGATGCATTGGAACTGGCATAACGCCAGAATATTCCTTCCTGAAACGAATAAACGTCTTTTGTTTCTGTTGCTTTGATCAATATATAGGATAAATATAACAGGTCTTCGCTTATCCGATCTAGGAACCGGCAGATATTAACAGCTGCATGCCTATACTAGTATCATTTTGTTTAACGTCAGTTGAAATATTTTAACATTAAAGCAAATTTAAGTTACAATCAATGAGGAAGCTGATTTGCTTTTATTTAATAATACCAGATAGTAAAAATTGAAAGTGAGATGTTTGTCATTTTATTCCAGGACTAGTGATTAAAAAAATTTTGAACATTAATATTAATGTTTATTAAAATTTATATTAATTTTTCTGGCTTCTGAATATCAAGATGAATAGGGTTAATTACGAAGTCAGCAATGACAGAAAATTAGTTTTTTAGTCCATACTCCAAAATCAATGTGACCCGACTCTGTCACTTTCAGCATTAAGCAATCTGCGCACGCCTACACTGCTACACTACTACTACTACAAAAAATATGTTTTTCGAAAAGATTTAAGCTGACTTCATCCAAGCAAGACTGACTTTCCTGTTCCTGAAACAATTTCCCATTGACTCCTCGATGAAAGGGAGTTATGGTCAAATGGCAGGGGAGCACCACTAACGCTGGTGTTACGCTGACATTTGATCTGGAGAAGTGGGATGATCATGTCTCGAGGTTCGCGAAGAAAGACGATCAACACAATTGTTTTTCCTGGAATGATGCATCACCAATCGTAGAGCTAGCAATTTCCTAATCAACAAATCAAAATAGTTAACTCGCTCCCTGATAAATCCATACCCAGAATTGCCCAATAAACGCATGTGTCACCATCTTGAATTACCCATCGAATTAAGAAAAAGTGGATCTATCTCCGACCCGAACTTTTCCTTCAAGCAGTATACCTAATGATAATAATCTAAATCTTAGAGTGTAAGGCTTTACGTTCAGGAATATAAAGATTGTTAGAATAATTTTTTGTTTACTTTTGCATTGTAGTGTAGTACGCAGTGGAAATTTTGTCTCGCATCCCCTGTTACCTTGAGGAACTCTGAGACATGAAGTACTGGACTTTATGGTGGACGAATAGTTGATTGTACCAAACATAACACCACATCGAAAACTGTGCTATGTACCAACCTCCGATTTACAATTATCAATTATAAAGCATATTTGTTAAAAATCCGAGCTTTTCTTGAGTGGAGGTAGGCACTTTTCTTATTCTCTAAATTTATACTGTATAGTGACTTCATTGAGCTACATGTAGGTTATGATATGCTAACTGTGGCAATCAAGCCACAGTTAGTCGGGCTGCTCATTGTGTATTATTATAAGCGTTCCAAAGAATCATTGAGCTTTATTCATCATGTAATAGTAATAAAAAAAAAAAAAGAATCGCATTACTTTTATCATGGGACGGGCTATGATCCTTTTTTAGTCCCCTATCTGGGACTTATCTCCGTAGCCAAATGGTTACGCTCGAAAGCGAGAGTACACAAGTGCGTGCACTTTGAATGACCATGGTTCAAGTCACGTGACTACTAAATACGGTAGAATGTTCCTGTATTCTTTATATCTTCGGAACTCCTCTAACATTATGTGATGGGACATAAACAGAAAATTTATTCAGAAGATCGTCTTAGCCGAGTAGTCAGATCCGAGGATGCATAAGTGTACGGGGCTTTGAGTGACCGTGGTTCAAGCCTGCGTGACTGCTAAATACGGTGCTGTTTCTTGTATTCTCTCTATCTCGAGAACTCTTCTGCTCGTCATGGAATATAAACAGAAAATTTATTTATGTATGATTTGATGCAAAAAAAGTATCCAAAACTGGAAGAAACCATTGTTGTGCAATTCTTACGCTAACATAGAATAATCATCGCTATTACCAATTTTTTATGTCATGTGGATTGCGTAATATACATAGACTGAGTAGTCCCTATATTAAATATGCTTACCCTTTTCTTGAAATGGAGAACTGCAGTAATAGCATCATATATTTGTATCAAACACTTTGGTACGTGAACACCCCATCAAGGTTGCAGAAACCGCAACCCTGCTAGAGTTTCACATTTAGGTTTACAGTTTTAATGGCGCATCAGCGATAAAGGCTGAGGTGTATTGAAATTTGTCCGATAACCAAATAACATTCAGCCAACGTCAATCCTGTGGTCGGAAACAGTTCGTTGATGCAAGAGGACAGGGGAGGCTGACAAGACTCGTGCAAGGGAATAGAAAGATTACGGTCTGAGAGTATCCCGGTATCCTTGAACGAGTTTACCAAAACAGGTATTGCAGCAAGGGGTAGGAGGAGGGAAGGACTCTTTGAATATCCATAAAAATCTAAATTTATTGATTTCGCCTAATAAGTGCGCCGAATACTTGTTAAAGGCTATATTTCAGTAATGAAAAGTGTAAGGGCCAATATCCATATAACATTTTACTCATTTTCGATTGAGGAACAGCCCTCCCCCCTCTAAATTTTTCATGAACCTATTTATAGCGAGTGATAACAATTATCCAGATATTCTTCTTTTTTTTATGAATTAGTATTTTTTCTTGTTTTGGAGGATAAACATAATTTCAACACAACTATAATCATTTTCGTACACTGAGTGGTGGTTCAAAATTCATAACTAAATTCATACAAAATTCATACCTAAATTCATACAAAATTCATACCTGAGTGGTGGTTGCAACCATCAATTCATACCTAAATTAATATCTGCTATATATATTAATTTATTTATTGTTGCACATAAAAAAATCAACTTTGTAATAAAAATGCACTTTTGCGCAGTTTCCTTTCATTTTTTTGATAATATCGTAAAATGGATAATAATTACATAATAGGACATTTTAATCATTTGAAATGATAATTGTAACATATATGAATTTATTGAGGATGCAAATGCACCTTTGCATTCACCCCCAATTGCGCTAATGAAATTCATATTTAACTCATTTCAATTTTAATTTTTTTTTATTTTATGCTACGGAAAAAAAATCGTTGCAATGTTATTGCAACGATTTTTGCGTATCTGATAATTTTAAATTTAAACCATCAGGCAGGTTCATAGTAAATGAGAGAGATTTTAAAATCAGCCGATATTCTGTGCTTAATTTATTATTTTTATATTAATATATTTACAGAATACGAAATATTATTACGTATTCTGTAAACATTTACCAAAAATTTTATTTTGGTAAATGTTTATATTATTAATTTTATTTTTATTTTACCGTTTCCATAGAGGTCGCTCTTTGTGCATGCGCGTAGATTGGAAGTCGTTGCTATCAACGGTGTAATGTGAGGTTAGAAGAAAATTTTCTGGTTTTTCTTTAATTGTTAAAGGTTTGAAGAATTTTTACAGTGGAGTATAGTATGTATTCAAAGGTTTTAACAAGCTCAAAAAGAATGAACGCATTACTTTTCATAATTTTAACTTTTCAGCTTCCAGTATGTATAGCTAATAAAGATGACATTTCTAGTCGTTTAATCTCGAAGTTCGAAACTATAAAATTACGAAAAGCAGGTGTAAGCGATTTACAAGAAGTGGATAAAACAGATTCAAAGACAAGAGAACTACGTTTTCGTGCCTTTGGGAATCAATTTGACATAACGTTAGAAGAAGAAAGTGATATTTTACCTAAAACTGTTGTAGTAAAAGGGAAAGGTAAAAAACAATATTCTTTAATACAGACCAAGATGTATAAAGGAAAAATGAAAGGTGAGTCGAAATCTTTGGTCCTGGGTTATTTTAAGGGCAATTCGTTTACTGGAATGGTTCATAGAGAACGTGGATCGTTTTATATAGAACCTCCCCATAGATTTTCACACGGAGACAAAGCTCACCATGAACCAATTGTCGTTATTTATAAAGGTCATGATGTTATTTTCCCGATTTGCAGAAGAAAAGATGGGTATTATATATGCGGGTACTTTTCAAATGCTACAGAATTTAATCGTACAGCTGAAGAGGAGGATTTTGAATCAGAAGAAGATCATGAATCAGAAGAGGATCATGAATCAGACAAAGATCATGAATCAGAAGAGGATCATGAATCAGACAAAGATCATGAAACTGAAAATGATTCTCAACGCAATCGGTCAACTAATGCTTATCCAGAATTAGATATATCTGGATATGATATATCTTTTACTGAAAAAAGTACAGGGCCTTTTATACTCAATGATCCAGATATAGCAGAAGTGTATCCTCCACGTGGACAGACAATTCATCTCGGAGACCCAGAACCACCACCAGAGCAGGCAAACAGTTCTGACACACAAAAAGTCTCACAATTCTCTCAACCGACAATTCATCTGGACGACCCAGAGCCGCAGCAGGGTGATTCGAACCAGCCACATCGCGAATTTCCTGTTATGCCGGAGGAAGCGGATCGACCTAAAATATACGGCCAGGGGTCGCATAGTGAATTTCCTGTTATGCCAGAGAACGTGGATCGACCTAAAATATACGGCCAGTCGCCTCATCGTGAATTTCCTGTTATGCCAGAGAACGTGGATCGACCTAAAATATACGGCCAGTCGCCTCATCGTGAATTTCCTGTTATGCCAGAGAACGTGGATCGACCTAAAATATATGGCCAGTCGCCTCATCGTGAATTTCCTGTTATGCCAGAGGAAGCGGATCGACCTAAAATATACGGCCAGGCACCACATCGTGAATTTCCTGTTATGCCAGAGGAAGTAGGTCAACCTGCCAAATACGGGTCTCATTCCCGTATGGCTTCTAAGGTTCAGAAAATTCCTTATCTTTTGCGCAGTATGCGGGAAATATTTAAGAAGTGAGTAATTTTATTTCTGTCAAATATTCTTATTTTTAATATTGCAAAATAATAATAACAAAAGCCAATATAGCGGATATATCATTTGTCCTAATCAAACATCCTAATTTGAATGGGACAGAACTATATACTGTATTAATATGGTGACAGCATCTGCTATAGTTTATACTTAGTTTTATATACTTAGTATTTTTTTATATATATATATGACTAATTTTAAAATGCTTAATATTCTCGAATGCGTTCTTCAGAAAAATAATTCATGTCATGTTCAACAAACTGTTTTGTTTATTCATTTTTCCTCTCTGTTGGAATTGCGCATGACCGGAAGGCTGCTAGAGATTTGAAATGTCATTTCCTTCCCCCTCCCCCCAAATCAGACACAGTATAAGCATATGATTTAATTTCAAATTATTAATTTAATCTGTTAAAAATTAATTAAAATCAAAACTAATTTAAATTGATATAAAATTATTTTTAATATTTGATTCTTTTTATATTTACTTTTTAAATTGCATATAAGAAAAATGATTTTAATATTTGAATCATGATGGGATTTTCATGTGCGCAGAGTGACACCTTCGTATAATGAAATTAAAAGGGCCTTAATAATAATATGCATTTACAGTATTTCTTTTCGTCCTGTATAAATAAAGTTTGAAAATAAAACAGTCCTAAACTGTTTGCCCATTAACTTTCTAAATTGGGGCGTAATTGGCGAACTGGCCCTACCACAGGTGCCAATTTATCGTAGGCACCGAATTTAATTTCTTCCCTAAAATAAATTTTATATACATTTTTTTGTACATTTGAGTTTATACATTTGAGCTTAATTTGCATAAACAATGTCACAGTTTTATGATTTAATTAATATTATATAATTCATTAAAATATTATATTAATTAACTTATATTATAATATAATTACAATTTAATTATTTTTATGAAAACAGAGTGCATTTCTGATATTTGGTCATAGATGTTAAAATTCCTAGTTACGTCTCTGGTAAGGAGTTTTATGAAGGCAATTAAAGTCATGCTATTTATTATTTTGTATTAATATTTACACTCTATGTTGTAAATATTAAACGAAGTATTTATTGTTCTTCCACGATGTCTGTCTTTGGGACGCTTTTTGTTTAATGAATCCCCGTACTTGATGACAGGTCTGGGCTTTGAAGCAGACAGTGAAGAGCGGCTGGCAATAGGGATCTTTGAGAGTCAGGACCATTCCGCTTTCTATGAAAACTTCATTAGGGAATTCTCGCAAATGGCAAAATTATGTGCCCGATCTTTCTGAAACCACACTTGCCAAAGTGTTCCAAAATATTCTATTTGAGACACAACGTCACTTGTTGTTTGGTTGATTGGATCCACAAAGAAATAAAGACCGAACTAGTGTGTGGCAAAGATTGCAAACAAAGGACCAAAAAGTTATCAAAAAAATTTCTCATTTTTGGACTGCGGTAAATTGCATACTCCACGAACATTTTTCTATGTGGAAGAATCGTTGGTGCACGTCTGTATTACTTTCTGCATGTCTGCATCGTATAATACATAAACAAATGAAAAATTATATGATTTCATATAATTTTTTCTGAAGTGATATCTTCGATGAATGATACACGTATTAGTATTAGTAAAGGCTTTCTCTTCCTCCTTTGTCTGTTTCTTTTCCTTTCTTTTTTCCCACTTTACAATTTCTGTTTCTCTCTCTCTCTCTCTTGCTTCTTTTCCTCTTCTAAAGCTTTAACCGACAAATAAATAAATAAATAATTAAATGTCACCAGACTATCAACCTCAACCACCCAAGCAGTTTATTCCAATAGTTGACAGCACGCACACCAAACATCAACTTCATGAGGTCCAATTTGTTGGTTTCACCGATAGTGAAAACCAACAGACTTTTCAGCGTGCAAATTCTAGCGTCAGTGGCGGATTTCCGAACAGGCGCACGAGGCGCGCGCCTGGGGCCTCTTGAATAGAGGGGGGCCTCAAATCTCAGGTCTCAAAAAAAAAAAAAAAAAAATTGTTTCATTTTTAATTTTTACACTCATCATTATTACCGTTACTGAATAAAACTATAATTTAATATGAGAAGTTAGTAAACTGTTATGCGAATATCCCCACATATTATTTGAAATATCTATGCGAACTAAGTGAATCAGAAGTAGAATACGTATTATCATTAATGCTTAGTTGTGCCATTTTTTCATTTAAACATTAGTAAAAATATGTATAAAAGAATTGCGCAACCAAAATGATTAAAACCGCAACACCAAATCTAGAGCGCGTGCTATAGTAAAAACGTGCGCGTAGAATGCACACTGTAGTGGTACCGAAAATATTTAGAGGGGGAGCCTCAAAATTGAATTGCGCCTGGGGCCTCTCAAGTGCTAAATCCGCCACTGTCTAGCGTCATTCAATTTGCTTTCCTTTCAGTGCCTTAAACACTTCAATCGGATGCTCCTGAGATGCCGTGCTTCCAAACTCTATAACAAACACCTTCATAAAAATCTCCCCATATGGATGCCCCTTTTGCTGTTCTTACCAGTTAAGTTGGCTTTCGTTGGACCTTTTCAAGAAGCTCAATGTATAATTATGGCTGTACGTTCTGCTTGCGTTAGCGGTCTTCCCGAACGTGGCCTGTTCTAATGGAATCGGTTTCCAACAGCTTCTCCCAACGTGATACGTATTCTTTGTGGTATTGTTCCTCTTTCTTTCTTTCTCTCTCTCTCTCTCTCTCTCTTACTTGTTTTTCTCTTTTTCGTCTGTTTGGCCCCCTCTCTCTCTCTCTCTCTCTCCCCTCCCCTTTATTTTTTCTTCTGTTTCCCTCTTCTTTTTCCCATCTGTTTCTCTCTCTCTATGCTTTATTTTCTTTCTATTTCTGTTTTCTTATTTTTTCTCTCTCTCTTTCTGTTTTCTTATTTTCTCTCTCTCTTTCTCTCTGTCTTTTTCTCGTTTTTAAATGTGATACGTATTCTTCCTCCGTATACATATTCTTTTGCTCTCTTCCTCCTCTGTCTGTTTCTTTCTCTTTCTTTTTCGTACTTTCCAATTTCTGTTTATTTCTCTCTCTCTCTCTCTCTCTCTCTCTCTCTCTCTCTCTCTCTCTTGCTTCTTTTCCTCTTCTTTCTCACTTTTTTTTTGTCTGTCAGTTTCTTCATCTGTTTCCTTTCTCATTTTGTTCTTTTTCTCGTTTTTCTTTTCTCACGTTCTCTCTTCCTTGCACCTTTTCCCCATCATTTCTATCTCTTGTTTCTTTTTCCCATTTCTCTCTCTCTCTCTCTTGCTTCCTTTTTCCCATCTCTCTCTCTCTCTCTCTCTCTCTCTCTCTCTCTCTCTCTCTCTCTCTCTCTCCACCCTTTTTCTCTTTCTCTTTCTCTCTTTTTTCCACTTTCCAATTTCTGTTCTCTCTCTCTCTCTCTCTCTCTCTCGTTCTCTTTTCTCTTTCTTCTTTGTTTCTTTTCCTCTTCTTTCTCGCTTTTTCTCTCTGTCTGTCTCTCTCTCTATGTCTATCTTTTTCTCACCTGTTTTCTCTCTGTTTCTCTCACTTTTCTTCGTCTATTTTCTCTCTCTTTCTCTCCTTTTCTCACTTTCGCACTGCCTTGCTCTTTTTCCCATCTTTCTCATTTTCTGTCTCTCGTGCTTCTTTCCCCCCTTCTCTCTCTCTCTCTCTCTCTCTCTCTCTCTCTCTCTCTCTCTTTATTTTTCTCTTATTTCTCGCTTTTTTGTCTCTCTCTGTTTATCCTTTTTCTCCCTCTTCTTTTTCTCTTCTGTTTCTCTTTTTTCTTTCTCTCCCTCTCGCTTTTCTTTATCTATTTTCTTTCTATTTCTGTCTTTTTCTTGGTTTTCTTTTCTTACTTTCTCTCTTCCCTCCTTTTCCTATCACTCTTTCTGTTATCCGTAACGGAATAGTGATTTCTCATTTGGGTTCGAATTCCGTAGAGACAGAATAAATTTTTAAAGACCTCTTCAATCAAAGTTTTCATTAATCGATGTGGAGTAGGGCCCTCCCTGTAGTTGTTCCGGGCTTCTGTTACTTACTTTAACATATTTGTAGTATTAGTCAGAAAAGTTGTCAAACTGTACTGACCGGCTCGAACATCCGATGCGTGCAATTAGTCGAATCAAGGCGTTCTTTAAATTACTTTATGGCGCCCTCTTTCATTTACTACACTGAAGTAATATCTTAAAAAATAAATTGTTTTTAAGACATATCTTATTTCATTTATTGAGAGAAAATATTACTTGATTCATTTATAAAATTCACAAGAAAAGAATATACTATAAATACAAGCAAGCGTATAGTTTATCATATTCTGCTTATGTTACATAAATATATAAAGAATACATTTTTTTATCTGTGTATTTTATACATTTTGACAATCATTTTTATTTTTTATTTAGAACGAGTGCGCCCCCTATTACTGATTCAAAAGCATGTTTGGTGGAAGCGTACGCAGATCATACTTTCTACCAAGAAATGGAAAGCGATGTTGAAGCCACTTCAGCCGAAATGATGTTGTTCCTCAATTATGCAGATACTGTATTTCGAGAGACAGATTTTAATGGAGACGGATCACCGGACAATATTAGGGTCATACCATCGAAGGTTACCATAGTCACTGATGAAAATAGTGAGGGTTATCTCTTAGGTAGCAATGTAACTACTATGGAAGACGTTTTACTGGCAGCACGAAAGCGAAGTCAGTCTTATTGTATTTCAGTTGTCTTCCTGGCTAGAGATTTGCCAAATACCTATGGTGCATCTGTCACGGCAATTTCTTCCGATTATGGTGGTATCTGTTCTCCACCAAATGCACAAGGGGAGACAATGAATGTCGTTCTTGTTACGGTGAGATCCAGAGGTGGAAGAGTTCCTATTGCCATAACGTATGGTACAGTTTCCCATGAAATTGGCCACTCTTTTGGTAGCGATGAAGACCCTATTGTAGACGCATTTTGTGCTCCTGGTGGAGAGAGTGGTAATTTTTTAATGTATCCTTTGGCTGTAGATGGCTCCAAACCTAATCATAAAGCCTTCTCGCCATGTAGTAAAAGAAACATAAGCCTCGTTCTGAAAAAGAGAAGTAAGTTTTTATTCTTTTGATCTATTGAAGTCTTAAATTATTGTTTGAATTTTACATAAATTTTAGGTTATCATATAAGAAAACACTTCTTATTCTATAAATTTAAGTTAGCACCTATGGATCACAATAATCTATCCTCAAACGTGTTGGGACACATCACCCTTGGGAAGTAATTATTAATTCCAGACGTTTCAGGGAAAAATGGAGTGAGATTCCGGTCTCCAAATACCAAAAATTTGATGAAAGTGTCCCAACAGTTTGGTTTCTACTCTGTACTAAATATATATATATATACAGTATATATATTTTTTTTTCTAATCATGTGTTTTTACATTTAGAGTTCCAATACATGTTGGAGGATAGTGTATATTTATGTTTCATATTTATATTTAATTTAAAAAGCAAGCAAAGTTTGTTCTGACATTATACATTGAGTGGACAGAAATCATGGAATACCTACCTAGTAGCGGGTAGGCCCACCTTTCGCCCGAATAAGGGCAGTCATATTGAGAGGCATTGAGTCCAATAGTTCACGAAAGCATTCCACAAGTATTTCCATCCATGCTTGCTGCACCGCTGTCCATAATTTCGTTGCATTCCTGGGTGGAGCTCGAACGGACCTTTCCACAGCATCCCAAAGATGCCCCACAGGGTTCAAATCCGATGAACGGAGAGGCCATTCCCCATGGTGGTAAAATCTGCGGAATGCTCTTCGAACCATGTTCTAGTCACCACGGCTTTGTGAGGAGGTGCATTGTCCTGCTGGAAGAGGCCATTGCCCTGTGAGTGCACGATGATCATGAGGGATGCAGATGGTCTGCAAGGATGGACACTTAACCTGGACCATTCAGAGATACGTCTAGATGCGCCAGAGGTCCCAACATGTGCCATTTGAACACGTCCCAGACCATTACCGACCATCTACCTGCCTGAAAAGTTCCTAGTTCATATGATGGGTGCATAGCTTCGTACGGTTTTTGCCAGATACGCACCCACCCGTCCGTTCGAAATAACTGGAAACGGGACTCATCGGACCAGGAGACCCGTCTTCATTCATCTAAGGTCCAGTGCTGATGTTCTTTCGCCCAGTTGAGGCGTAGAGTCCTGTGTCGTGGTGTTAGCAATGGCACTCTGGTGGGTCGGCGGCTCCCATAACCTATTGCGACTAATGATCGCCTGATGGTCTTGGTGGAGACATTTATGGCACCTCCCTCGTTGAAGTCGGCGGTGATTTGTGCCACTGTCGCTCTCCGGTTGGCTGAAACAATGCGAGACAGATGTCGACGGCCATTCATCCACCACCTTTCCCAGTCCACAACGCTGTCCACGATGAGATGTTATTCCGGAAATGGAGCATTCCCAATACACTCTTGATACTGTCGAACGGGGATAGTGCAATTTCTGTAACACGTCTGCGATAGAGTGATCCACTATCATCCCTCTTTCAAAGTCGGTTAACTCACGACGTTTATCCATACTGACATCGAATTACCGTCTACGTGAATGCAGTGTACCTATATACCTGCCAAGCGGTGGGTTCGTCCACTAGCGAGAGGTGACAACGTCAAGTTGCCCAGAAACCAGGTAACCCATGAATTCTGTCCTTTCAGTGTACTACATAATGTTTTGATGTGAGGATGACCTTATTAGGAGAGCAAATTGTTCATTTTTAAATATGAGCATTAGTACACCGTTTGAATGGACTGGGAAAATACGAAGAGGAGGGGATCCTTCCTCTCTCTATGAGTGTTCTAAATTTACAGACTTGATATGAAACTGCTTTTCTTCTGACATTTTTCGGGTTATTCCTATTCATATTTTAAAGGTCATTTCGAAAGAAAAAGGGTGTACACTCATATTCAGAATTCAAGCATTATGTGGGTTGTTTAAAAAGTTGGGGCAACGCAGTTACTGTATATTTATATAAAGAGCTTTATTTATTGAGATGGTCACATTTCCCCAGAGTAGTCTTCCGCTTCCTGTGCAACTCAGTCTCAGTCATTCGAGATACTAATACCTCCCGGCCTTGGTTATAAAAGTTGCCCTTTCACACCATGTAGAAGTTATCCCTTATAGCTTTTTCATATGGTCGAGTTAGTCGCTCGATCGATGGTTAAATTTCTTTTTTAATTCCAGAAACTCGGATTTTTTAGCCCGAAAAAGTAATAAACCAACCATAGGATACACCAATTTATAGACACTACCGACTCTTCGTGGCCTTAGCTACCTTGGTGCAAAACCAACCACAGCCGCGCTCTGCTTACAGTGTCTTGTGTTACCCGATAGCGTTGGCCTCTGAGTGGGTTCTTCATCTTATGGAATAAGTAAAAACCAAAAAGATTAATGTCCAGAGAGCTGGTGATCAAAGAGCTCTTGCAACCGCTGCAATAACGCCTTCAGAGCACCAGCTATGTGACCTTGCAACGATTCTACCTCTCATGCAGAATCGTTCTTTCAATATCTGTAACACTGTTGCTAAATCACAACAACCCCAACAATCAATTACAGAAGTATCGCCTATCTCCATCCACAAAAACAACTTTCTCGTTTACATATACAGTATTTACGAAACTGTTGCTGTTTCATTGTTGCTTAATTTTTGCTCATGAGCACTTGTACACGCTAGTGTTGCCACTATTTTCTAAACAACCCTCTCATAAAAATTTAAGTAACAGAGGTTTTAATCTGTAAAAATACTCACATTTTCATACACCCGGAGGATTGATGAAAACTAGAATATCATAAATAATATCGAAACTTAATTCAACTTCTATGATATATTACCCTCGTAAGTAGCACAAGTGGTATAATCACCGTATTCTCCCCCAACACCGGGTTGAAAAGACCCGAGTTCGAATCCCATCAATGACGCGAGGAATTTTTATGACCCTTTAGGAATGGTTTTTTCTCCCAGAAACTCAGGTTTTTCGTCCAGTTATACGGCAAATCCACCACAGAACACGCAGACATAATATACAGCGCAATATGGCCTAAGTTGCTGATGCGCCTAAAAATCCTAAAAACAAATACAAAATGTACTACCAATTTCTATTGGCGAGATTATTGTGGAGGAAGAAAGGAAGGCGATGGTACTAACCGGTCGGAGTTCCTCGGGCTACCATTGTAAAATGTGCAACATTGTTGAACAACATTTTTTTTCTCGGATTCTTCTTTCAGCAAACCGACCGAAAGATATACACATTTATTACAAACACAATATACTTTTGCCTCATAGCCTTAGTTGCTTTGGGTCTTAAAACACAAAATTTCCATATTCAGTTTTTTTCTCCCAGTTTAATCTTTTATCTGTTTTTTTTTTTTTTTTTTTTTTTGCCAGTTAAAACGTCAGTTGTTGCGATTTTTGGGTTTTTTGTTTTTTTTATATTTCTAACGTGTATGTACACTCAATGGTCATTGCAATATGACAACCCATATAATAAAATTATTCTTTCGTAGTTGCTATGGTGGCAAAGGGTCTGATCAGTGCTACTACGAAACGGATGGAATTTGTTTTAGTTGCAAGCTATGTGTGCTGTAGATTATAATTTTTTTTGTTTCATTTTTACCACAAAAAAAAAAGAAAAAAAGAAAGAAAGTAAAATCTTGTTTTAATGGCTGTTCTGCAGATAAAGCTTTGTTATGTTAAAACGTTGAATTTATTCCCCTCTTAATGTATTTCTCATGTGGACAGTTATAACATTTCAAATGAAGACGCGTTTATGGATTTTTATCTGTCTTACTTCCAATAAAAAAGGCTTCGAGGGATTTAGAAACATGTTATTCAACCAGAGAGAGAGAGAGAGAGAGAGAGAGAGAGAGAGAGAGAGAGAGATACAGCGCTTTCAGAAACGATTAATTAATAACTTTGTATAGCTTTAGATAATTCAGTAACAATGTTACTTGATATTGGCAAACTGCCAACGTCTTTTAAGTGTAGTATAAACAGATGAGGGCCTAAGGGAGAACCTTGTGGGACTTAAAAGGATTAAAATGAGTGCACGGACTGGATTAAAAGGATTTAACAGTAACTGCGAGTAACTGAACAAAAGGAAAAAATAATGTTATGGAGCATGCCTATCCAAAATAACTAATATTCCGTTTATATTAAGCGCACATTAATGGTTTTTTTTTTCTTTTTTAACAAGATGTTAACCCTTAACTATTCTCTTTGTTTTTTGTGTTTTCTTTTGCAAATCTAACTAGTAGCTATTAATTTAAAATTATGTCAACTTTCTTTAATGTCTAGTAAATAGGGTGGACAAAAAATTGGAAACACCAACAAAATATTAAGATTACGCTCCTATATTAATTTTTGTTTGATGGTCATAGAAAAACTGTCGTGGACAAAGTTCCGGACAGTCTTCAAATAGTTCCACAAATGCCCTGTTGGAACGTTGCATTATGGCATACAGCTGATCACTGAAATGCACCATTGGGTCCACACTGGATCCTAAGGCACATATGTATTCTGATGTTTCCATGTTTTGTCCATGAACTGTTCTTTTAAAATAAACGAAACGACGCGTGTTCTAGTTTCATTGCTAACATTTATAAAATGTTCAAGGTTATAATGAATACCATTATTCACACAGGCGATTGTTTACGGCCCTTGATGGAAAAAGCATGTGGCAACGGAATTGTTGACGAAGAAGAAGAATGCGATTGCGGTAGTGTGACCCTCTGTAACTACAAACACCAGTGCTGTACACCACCAGGAGGAATTGGTAGTGATAAGGAGTGCACCTTCCGTCGTGAAAAGGGTTTTGTCTGCCACCCCCGTGATGCCTGTTGTACTGATAATTGCAATATCGTCCCCAAAGAAGCGCGCTACTTCTGTGGTGAAAGCGATAGTTCTTGTAGCTTGGCATTCTGCGATGGAACCTCATCTCTTTGTCCTGATCCGATTCCTTTAGAAGATGGAATTTCGTGTAATGAAAACTCTGGTACATGTTCGGCTGGTTATTGCAATAGTAGTATCTGTCTCGATAATGGACTTGAAGACTGCGTTTGCCCTCCAGAATCCAAACAAGATTGTCTGGTATGCTGTTGGACAAATACTAGTAAATGTATGGCAGCTAGTGGTCTTCATTATTTTGCAGAAAACGGATCACAATTTGTTCGTGCTTTTGGTACTCGATGTGGAGTTAATAGGACCAATATCTGTGATGGGTAAGTACCGTCAAAATCTATAAATCTTAAATAAATGTAATATAAAGGCGAATGCATGAGTAGCTTCTTTTAATCATTCTGTATAATTCGATTTTAATCACTATCTATAAATCGACGCGAGGGTAGTAGTACACGCATTTATGTTTACCGTTGTTCAAGCTTACGTGACTGATGAATACGATGCGGTTCTTTTATTCTATTTTCAATGTTTCAAATGAAAACGATCTTTTTTTTTTTTTTACCAATTAATAGTGCTTTATTTTCCAAAAAATATCCATCACAGTTTAGATACTTATTCCGCTTGTACACTACATTTTTTTCCATCCTATTCATAAGTTTCTTGAGTACTTTGGTACCATTATTTGACAGCTCACTCACTTCTCAGAGAAGTTTTTTGGTTATATGCCATAGTGGATTAAACCACGTGTAGTCATACGTTGTCGTGTAACAAAATGGTACCATCAATCAAACGTCCAGGTCTCTTGTATCTGATGACACGACGCAGAACAGCTGTGAGGAACGCCATAGTCTGTTTTCTTGCGCATTACTCTCCGCGCATATAAGACATCCAATGTGCCTTATTTTTCAGCAGAAAAATAGTACTAATTTGTACCATTAGTACCAACCCCTAAATTTACACTTATAATCGCGCATTTAAATTAGGACAATCCAAAACTCCTTTACATTTGAGTCACCTGTAATCTTGCAATTAATACACAGATGGTCAATTTGCCACTTCCCGAATGAAAAAGATGTTTCCCGGAGGTGTGTGTGTGGGGAGGGGATTAGGTACTATATGGCTATTTACACTCAATGAAAACAGTCCATAAAGACTTTTTCGCAATAGGAACTATCCTTTGACTTCGGTCTTCAACAGGGAATCGAACGCTGGCCATTTCCACTGAGCGAAAAGCACTTACTGCCTACAAGGACATTAATTAACTGGCAAGGGCTCATCCCCTTGAAAAAATCCTTCCACTTTTAATATAAGAAATTCTGCACAAAGAAATTAAAATAAACTTCACACGATATGAAATATTGACCGAGAGAAAGATCGTCTGCCACGATTGCGTCTCACTGTGGCGTTTTTAGCCGGAGATCAACCCCCTTCCCCTTTATGTGGTGATTAAAATCGAAATGACAACAATAAACAAAATAATAATGATAATTTAATATCAAAGTATTATTCTTCATAAATTTCTTTAATTTTGTTTTTTTACCTATTTCTAGTTTAGGAAATTGCATGTCCTCAAGTACGCAAGTGAAAGTCTTTTGTTCGTATATTTCTCTAATAATGATGACGTATTTCCTGTCAGTCATAGTCTACAAAGGATTCCAAGCAATGTGACTTTGAGCGAATGATGTATAAAAGAATATAATACAGTATGCATGATAATAGCTATAGATATAAATGTATAATGATATGTATTTTTATATATGTATAATAATTATTAATAATAATAATTTAATGCACTTATTATATCTTAAAATATATATTTTAAATTTTAATATTGTATAGAACTCTAGAACGTGAATTTCTTAATGATCTGTAACTTATCACACTGTATATAAAAACCTGTTTTTACCTTTATTGTTCATTATTGAAGAAACACGAACTATAAAACATTACAATACAATAGTGGCTGTCCAGGATTTTCTAAAGGGGGGAAGCTATAGCAGTATTCTGGGGAATCATTAATTAAACTTTAATTATCATTTAAGAGTAAAAGAAAGAAAGAAAAACATTATTTGATCATTAGGGGGGCTATAGCCTCTTCATCCCTCACCTGGGATCGTCATTATGTGTAATGGTGAGAGCCATAGTTTTGCCAGATAATGCATCGATTTTATATCGCGATGCTAGTCACCACGAGTTGTCTCAGTATTGTAATTGCAATTCAAATAATAAACATATAAGAGGGAAAAATATTTAAAATTTGAATGAATTTTAACAACGTTAGCTTCCTGCAAAACACAAATTAAATTAAAGCCTAGGACTAATGTTTACGTACTGTTCATGCAGACATGAAGAATTGGACGAGGATTTCATGATACCATGTGCGATAACAAATTTTGTACTTAAAGTCCTTAAAATATTTCCGCTATTATTTTTATGATTTAAGAGATGCAAGATGTGTTCAAAAAGTTTGGGGATTTACTTTATATCTTAAAATAGCGAGTTGTGACTTGTCACATGTTTGGTGGCTCATCTAGAAATAATGCATGGATCACTCGTTTATCTGCAGTCAATCTGAATTAATGCATGTTGAATAATTGTTCTGTGTTTCGTCGCATTTTAAAATGAGGGAGCAGCGAATTTGCTTCAGATTTAGTTTCAAATTATGGAAAACTTATGCTTTTAGAGAAGATGCCATATGTTCGAAGACTTTTAGTGGTTTACAAAGTTTAAAGAGAGATGCTTGTCCGAAGATGATCCTCGCTCTGTCTGCCCTTCAACTTCAAAAACAAATGATTCAGCCATTCGTTTGTGATCTGAACAGGATTGGTTTTAACTATCCGCAAAGTTGCTAGTGAAAGTATGTTATTTTCTTATGGGAACATCGATAATTTTAACACAAGATTCGGAAATCCGACTTTGTTTCAGCCAAGTTTGTGCCGCGCATCCTCAGTGATGATCACAGAGAGCAGTGACGTCTCACATATCTGGGTCTTCATCATTGTACTGATGCTACTAACCCACACTGTTTCTTCAATCATTACTGGTGAATGGCAAGGACCCGGAAGCATAGGCCAGTCCTCTCAATGGAAGAGTCTGAAGAAGCCCCCACTTCCACCAAAAAAAAAAAAGCAAAACAATCTCGATTTAATGTGAAGATCATACTTATCGTATTTTTTGACTCACAGGACATTGTTCATTATGAATTTTTTTCTGCATTGTCAAGGGGTTGAACCAGGAACACCACAAACAAAACTTTTACGGCGAGTGCGCGATGCTGTTGAACTGGAAAAGTGATTGAAAGGCATTTTGAATTTAATCGAACAAAAATATTCAAATTAACCATCAAAGGATAGTAACAAATTCTAATATTCATTCAGAATGTCTTGCTTCGTTAATAAACACATTTAGTGAAATTTTATTTTTCTGAGTTTTGTGAAATCTCAGTTTTACTGTTACTAAAGAAGTAAGACCAGAAATTTTAATTTTTAAAAATAACTATGAATAAAACTGAGCAGATAATTTGTTAACGTTGTTTTAATGTATTGAACAAAGACCTTCTCAGAACACGGACTTCTCTGGAATCATCCTTAAGTTTGAATATGATAAATACTGGTATAGTTCCGATAGACTATGTGAGAAAGAGCATAAAAATCTCTTCCACAGTACGGGAAAGGAGTAAAGAATGGAAACTTCATTTAATTTTGTGTATGGCTTCGTTGACTGTCATATTTTACTTAATATTAACCTAATGTGATCTTGGTAGGACAGAACGTGTCACTTGTCATCACATGGAAAGAGGATTCTAGTTTAGACGTATTATTATTATTAGCCATATGGTGCAAGGAAGCCTGAGGCTTTTGCTGTACCAGCCAAAAATACATAATTTTATGTTAAATACATAAAATTAAAATAAAAATAAATAAATAAAAAATTATAAGTTACCCTAAGAGAGGGAGAGAAGTAGAAGGGAATCACCAAGGAAGAGAAGAACGATGATATCCAGCTCAGGACCCTGGGTGTGCCAAGCCTCTACTTTGAAATCAGTAGAAATAATCGTAATTTCAATCAAAAAATAATTAGTATGAGAATAATTAATTGCAATGTGTAAGTTAAATACATAAAATTAAATTAAAATCCAATAAACATTCTATATCTAATTGTCTAATTCAAGTAATATCCAAGCAATGATGTATTTAAGGTTGAAGAAAATAAGTGTAGAAGCACTAAAGAATAAGACTTAGTTGGCAGACAACCAGTGTTATACGATGATTCATCCTTTATATACACTATATAGAAATGGCTAGATGACTTTGCAAAATTAGCCGAACTTTTTTTTTCGTTTTATTTTAAATTATCATTTTAACGATACTCTCTCCACCTGAGTTCGGAACCGCAGCCTCTTGTCAGATTACAACAGGAACTGATTACAGCTTTGATTGAATAGTGTTTTAGAAATTCCTCTAGCTGTCGACAGGAATCGAACCCAGACTTCTCCAAACAAGTGACAGAAGCAGACAGTATATACAGACATAATACAAATTGAGAAAAGCCATCGTCTTTGCCCCCTTTAGTCGGTCTACTATTATTAGTGGTAATTATCAAAGAAGCGAGCTTATACCTACATCATCTGACAAAAAATAAAATAAAATAAAATAAAAAGCTGCTTTACGTCATCCTTCTACCCGCTGTAATAATTTGTTTAATACTCCCTTAAACTTATTCAAACTACCTACTTCCACAACACCAGATGGAAGTTAATTCCAACGATCAGTTACTCTGGCTGAATCCGGGCCTTTCCCCCCACTGAGTACAGAAGGCCTGGTTTCGAATCCTGTCAATGATGTCAGGAGTTTTGAGGAAATTTTTTCCACAAGGTAGCGGCTATTTTTCCAGGAACTCTGATTTTTCGTCCAACAAACAGGCAAATTGATTACAGAACACGCGCAATTTACAGATACGATATTTTCGGCGCAATTGATTCACATATGGTCATTCACGCACCTAAAACCAGAACAACAAGAACAAGCAATGCAACTTCATCTTGATAGGAACAGAGTCAAAAGGCAAACAGCATGGAATTACTAAAGGTAGATCATGATTAACCAATGTGATTAACTCCTATGAGGTCGTCACAAAGGAACTGGATGCAAAGAATAATTACTGTTGTTATTATTATTATTTTATTAGCTATATGGTGCAAGGAAGCCTGAGGCTTTTTTATTGGCTGCACCAGCCAATAAAAAAAAAAAAAAAAAAAATTCCCGAGTTACCCCGAGAGAGGGAGAAGTAGAAAGGATCCACCAAGAAAGAGAAGAATGGTGATATCCAGCTCAGGACGCTGGGTGTGCCAAGCCCATACTCACCAGACGTGAGCCCCTGGGGTTTGTGAATAATGGAGTGGTTCAGTGGTAAGACACAAAGAGTGATTATAAATGGCCACTACTGTTCATGGACTAATGTGATGAGTGGAGTCCACAGGAGTCGGAATTGGGCCCTTACTGTTTTCAATATTTATTAATGATAGTAAGTTTGCAAATGATATAAAGGTGGGCACGACAGTTATTGACAGTAATCATGGTATGCTAGTTCAAGACCTAGACAAATAGAAGATGGGCTGAAAGTAGCAACTAAGGTTTATATTTATGAATGAAAGGTACTGTATTTCTGTGGCAGTAGTTCCTTTGGGTCGTACAAATAGCTAATGAGCTAAATGACCAAGATAGTTGATAAGGAAAATTATTTAGATAGTTAACAAGAAAAATGATTGTAATTGTACAGTCTGACATGAAGTTGTCTGTGTAGTGCGAAGAGGCTGCTAGAACAATCCATGGAGGTCCTGTCAATGATATACAGGAACTCTGCCAGCAGAGATTGCATTATACAATGGGATAATATTTATACTTATACTACTATCTGGACAATTCTTAAAATTTTAACCAAATTAGTAAATTAAATTAATAACTTATAAGTTTTCTTTATGCTTCCTCCTCCTGCATTTCTGAAAGGTCCAGTAGTTCCTTTTCAAAACATCCTTAGACTATATGCACTTATCAGAAACAGTTCCATTTGATATTACTGTAATATTGGAAACCATCGTTCATTTGTGTTTCTTCCCCACTGAGTTTGACTTACTCTAAAATCAAACTCCTAATTTTTTCATTCTTGTCCTGAACGTAATGCCGCGTTTGTAGTTTATTTTATTTGGTGGGGGAGCATATTCATCGATTGTATTCAGTTTTATTAAAAATAAAGTATCGATTTCTGGAACTCTATACCAATTAACAGAAAAAAAATTCTAGCATTTTCTATTAATAGTATCAGGTGTTGTTGTGAAGCTTCTTTCTGGGAATGCTTCTGTTTTCTCCTACCAAAAAGCGAAAGGAAAACATAATGCGCACCCCTAACATATAAGGTGCGCACCCCTAATATATTAGGCGCTAATATAGTACCTAAGTACCTAATATATAATTACTGCCTATCAGGAAAACCTTCCGATGTCATCACTCAAATACCCTTCCCGAATCCAAGATAGGATGGAAATCACCGACAGTATTCGGTCGGAGAAGAGAAAAGAAAATATTATAGTTCCCAACTTAAAGGCATCATTACAAGCAAGGAAAAGTGGATAGTTTTGGACAAGTTACTACCTCGAAGGAAACCGAAATCGCAGAGTTACGTTGGAGATGTAGTTGAGAACGTGGTACACATTTCAAATGACCAGGAAAAAGCCCCAGCCTTCTGTAATCACTGTATCTCAAGTGTGTAACATTTTTCAAGACGAATTTGACTCTAGAGACAATGCAACGAGAGAATCTGCTGAACACTCAATGTGGAGCTCTTTTTTTCTCGCTCCGCTCTCAGATCAAGAGATTTTAGAAGCAGGACATCGATTTTGATTGACGAAATATTGATTTCGAAATAACATACAAAGGAAAACAACTCGAAAGGATGAATGATACCAAGTTTCTAGGAATCTGGCTAGATGATAAGCTGAGTTGGGATAAACAAATGATCACCTTACGAAAGAAGACTTCCTCACTAACAGGAATACTTGCCCAAGCCTCTGCCTGGGTGCCTCCTTCCCTTCTCAGACTAGTATTCCTTTCCTTAATTCACCCTCACCTCACCTATGGAATTATCTGATGGAGTTACCTGTCAAGAAAACCTTGCGATAATCAATTCCATTCGCAATCGATGCGTTCGTTCAATTTTAGGCCTTCCCTGGAATGCATCGGTGACTTCGAGATATAAGGAAGCAAGACTCTTAAGCATCTACCAACTGCTAAGGAAAGCTGAGGCGGTCTTTGTCCACAATACTTTGAAATCACCAATCTTTCCTCCTCTCTTCAGATCCTTTTTTACAACAATAGAAGAAGAAATATCATATAATTTACATATCATATAAATGAAGCGAACCTGGAGGTTCCGCTTTTTAGAAAAGCCATAGATCAGAAAAATATAAAATACAGAAGTGCTAAAACCTGGAATAATCTCCCTGAAAATATCAAAAGTGCCATTCCACTAAACCGATTAGAGAAGCTCCTAACTGAACACATCACCAAGGAGGTCTGATTTAAATCACCTCTCGCTCAACTCCTGAACTTTGCATTTCCCCAATGCATTTCCTCCACATTTAATAACATAGAGGAAATGCACTACCAATTTGTAATTCATGTAAACAAGTTAAAGGAATAGTTGCCAAAAAAGCTTGTAACAGTCTAGGCAATTATTTTATTATTATTTATTTTTTTATTGGAAGACGAACTCTTTATTATATACAGACAACACACTGCTGTATACAACTCCCTTCACGGCTAAAAGTCAGAGGTTTACATAAAAGAAATTACACAACATAATAAATAAAGATGTAAAAAACCAAAAAAGAAACCCAGCGTTATGACTCCAGAAAGGTTTGAACACTGGAGCGATGGATCAATGGCAGTGATGAACAGGTCCTCGGGAGCAGGTTCTGATGTCCTGTGACGTGGTCCTGGGAAGGAAGTCGATCGAGTACTTTCTGCCTTTATTTCTTATCGACTGCGAACTTGTAGAGGTCGCCGTCCAAGGAGTGTATGTCCTGTAGCATTTGCACGGGTAGGAACCGATCAAATAACTTTAACCGGTTTGGAATTATTATAATATTAGCCATATGGTGCAAAGAAGCCTGAGGCTTTTGCTGCACCGGCCAAAAAAAAAAAAAAAAAAAAAAAAAAAAATTCTGAGTTACCCCTGAGAGAGAGAGAGAGAGAGAGAAAACAGAAGTGAGAAGTAGAAGGGAATCACTAAGAAAGAGAAGAATGATGATATCCAGCTCAGGACCCTGGGTGTGGCAAGCCCATACTCACAAGATGTAGAAATATGTCCGAATTATTTATGATTTATTTGTTGAATAACACCTATACAATTTCAGATCTGTTTTCATTGTTATTCATATCTTTTTCAGAGGGAACACTCCCTAAAAGCCTCTGGCTTGTGTGTTCTCCCTCCTTTCTTGCTGTTATCTTCCAACAAGTGTAACGCAAAATAGGGATAAATAAATTATCAAATCATATATCAACAACCGGAAAGAAGAAATATTTACAGCAAATATTTGTTACTTAAATTTTCTTAAGATACAGTGTTACGCCAAATGGTGGTTATAACCAATATAATCATACAATAAACGTTATATTACAGTAGCCATTATGTTGTCACTCTGGTCAACTGTAGCACTAATTTTTTTTTAAAAATACTTCTTTTGTAAGAAGTTATTATTTTTCATAAAATTAATTTTTAATATCATATTAGAGACCACAATCTTTTCACTTAAATACTTAATTAATAATTTCCAATATTTAATTTTTTCGATTCTGCTTGGTGTATTCCAAGCTTTTAACCATTCGATTATAATTGTTGCCAGATGTAATTTGTGATACGCTCACTATCATAATTTACCTGAATTAGTAATTCTTTATGTTTATGGAATTGCAGTAATGAAAGTATGTGTGTATATATTATTATCGCCTGTATGAATCATATATTTGTGTTTTTGTTAATTCATTTATTCTTACCATTCTTGGTCTTTAGAAGTACGACTTCAAATAAACTAATTACAAATTTTTCAATGATACGAATGCAACAGGAACTAACAGAGACTAACAAAACGATTAAGAGATCACTCTGTTTTGATGCTTTTCGAAAGCATTTTATTATAGATTTGGAAGAAGATAAAAGAGCAATAAGTAATACTATTTTAGAAGCTGTGGATAGCAATAATACCGAGCGATATCCGATAACCGCAATCAAGATGTATAAAGGAAAGGTAATCGGTGAGCCAAACTCTCGAGTGTTAGGTTATTTTACAGACATTTCATTCGTAGGAATTGTTTCTTTGAACGGTCAAGTGCTTTATATAGAACCACTTCGTAACTTCACCGCGCAGAAATCAGACAGCGAATACCTATTTGTAAAAATCTATAAGCCTCAAAACGTAATTTTTCCCATATGTAAAAGAAAAGATAATATTTATATATCCGGATATTTCTCTAGAGATGAAGACACACGCAAAATATCCGATAATACCATCTCCAATAGTTCCACAGTGGAATTTCCATCGAAAGATCCAAATAACAGCTTACACTCAAGCTCAGATGTTAACGCTCAACATCTAAACGATGAACTTTCATCACCTACTGATCGAAAAATGGCTCCGAAATTGATTCACAGAAGAAATCGGAAAAAGTGAGTAACATCTGGAACATAACAGAACGTGCAGAATTATTCCGTAATCTTATTTCGGATCATTGTTACTTTCAGTGTGCGAACAGTATACTATTCGATGTAATTTTGCTCAGTGAAAGTGTCAAACTTAATATCTATGAAATAGTTAAATTAGCATTATAAATTAAGCTTGTTGGCGTGGTGAAACTATCATACCTCCAAGTCCGCACCTCAATGGGGGAAGAAGGAAGCCAGACAGTCAGTTGGTTTGGTATGTTTGAAGATCAGGCTAGAATTTATATTTGCGCCTCTGGCGTGTTGCTTCCTTAGTTTATATGCCGACAGTAAAACAAAATATTGGTAGTCGATAGAAGTCAAAACAGTGAAATTTACGTAAAGATATCACGCCAGTTTCACAGAACACTCCGCCCCCCTAACTCTTCTAGTGTTTGGTTAATGTCAATGGCAGCCCATCCATATATGCTACTTATGTGATCGCTTAGGTTGTAAAATTCGAGATAAATTTTTAAAATATTAAAAATATGAATAAAATAACGAATATGCCGATATTTCAGTTTCCGTTATCGAAGCACTAACGGAAACTGAAATATCGGCATCGGGGGGGAGGGGATTTGAATTATTATTCAGATTCATTTCTCAGTATTTTTTTAATACGTGAACTCTCTATAGCAAAAATAAATTTTTAATGAAATTTTTTTAAAAATTTGTGACATGGGATGATGACCACTCCACAGTTTTGATAAGTAAGAACTTGGCTAGGACCTTTGAGGGAAGGGAGGGAAATGAGTCGGCTGTCCTGGGTCTGGGCCCCTTGCTGGAAAAGTCAGGCTAGCCTGGTGCAGCTCTTCTCCTCAGGAACTCATGCTGCTTCTCAATGAACATGAACTCAGCTACTTGGAAACATTGGTAAAACTCCAGATCTTGGATACTAGTCCATATTTTGACCTATGAGAATAGTTCCCACTGCCCTCCTAGGCTGATATGCCTAGGGTGTTTTCCTACCACTTGCTGCTGTTTTTAAATCGGGAACTCGTTTTCCGATTTTAAAACAGCGGGATGGAGGGATAAACACCCTACTAAGCTAAGCACTCCCCCCCTGCTCGATGGCACAAAACAATCAAAAAGAAAATGCCTTCACAATAATCACTCAATCACAGAACTCGACTGTACAATCACTCTGTTCTATGACCATGCCCACTGTGCAGAGACAAGTGGTACCCAAATAATGGATTTTAGCCAAAACATTTACTGTATATTAGCATTAGTAGTGGCAAATGATGCAAGAAACCCAGGGGCTCACATCTGGTGAGTATGGGCTTGGCACACCCAGTGTCCTGAGCTGGATATCATCATTCTTCTCTTTCTTGGCAATTTCCTTCTACTTTATACTCTCTCTCAGGGTAACTTGGGATTTTTTTTTTTTGGCTGATGTAGCATAAGCCTCAAGCTTCCTTGCACCATGTAGCTAATAATAATAATAATAATAATAAATAAAGCAAGCTTATACAGCATCAGCCAAAAAAAAAAACATTCCCATTTCACTTATCCATTCCCTCCAATAGTTTGTCTAGTGCTTCCTTGAGTGTATGCCATAACAAAAATTTCATTACTACATACAACATGTCCTTCCAAACTTTTCTTATTACACAGATATCACGAACTTATCTGCAAAAAGATCTAAACCTCCTAAACACTTCCTCATTCGTTTTACAAATACACATGGTCTCAATTCCAATCTCAATGATATCTACTTCCACCTACAGTCTGTAAGGCCCAACTTTTTCTGAGAAAACCCCAATTAATCAGTTGATTTAACCACTGCTCATCTCAGTTGTCCTAATTATCTGCTGTATGATTCCTTTCACTTTAAAGAATTCCTTGTGCATGTTAGCTCTGATATTCCCCATCAGAGACAGCGATTTGGAATCTCCTGTTTTCAATCTTCTTCTAGTACCCTATTCTCAAATTCATCTGTTGCCTCTATCATTCTGTCAACTCCACTAATCATTGGAAATCTGAAACTTGACTTTCTCCAGTCCAACTTTCCTAACAGTGAGGTAATTTTCCACAGTGATTTCAATGTTCTCAACTTCAGCTGGTTTCAGTTTTCTACTCACACAGACTTTTGCATACTAATGACATTGCACAGATTTCATTTACCATCTAGAATAGCCAAAAATCTTAACCACACAGCAAACATTCTTGACCTTTTTCTCACAAACAACCCTTCCAAGTGTATGGTAGGTGAGTAGTCTGCTGGGCACTCAACTTCCACATCTGTTAAAACATGATGATTCTTTTGCCACCTCAGCTAAAGATAAAGCTAGCATGCTTGCATCTTATTTTTCTTCTAACTCTTGTATTAACAATCTTGGTAAAACACTTCCTACCATTCCCAGTAGTACACTCTACTTAATGCCTCTTGTGGTCTTCCATCAAAAGGAAGTCAGAAGAATTTTGATGTCAAGAAAGTTCCATGTCCTGATGGTATTTCTCCACTTTTTCTTAAAATTTGTGCTTCTCAGCTTACTCATATTCTGTGTTGCCTTTTACACTTTATTATTTCACTGGCATTTTTCCTTTTGCTTAGATGTTTGCTCATCACCAACCAGTACCTAAAAAACATGACAGATCCCTCCCATCCAATTGTCCCACTGCACTTCTACTCTTTCTAAATTAATGGAGAAACCCATTAGCCACCAACCATTAAACTATCTAGAAACCTTCTTTCTTTGATCTGATCAGCAATCACCAATATGGATTCTATCAGTGTTAATCCACTAGTGATATGCTGGTTTACCATCAATGGATATGTTACACAACATGATCTTTCTTTTTTTAATTGCAGATTAGAAATAAAAACTTATTTCTGTTTAATATAGTAAATTTTGGTAGCACCTAGCATATCCAATGGTTTCATTAGACGAGGAAAATTTGCAAAAGTGAGTATGGAATGAGAAATTTGTTATATTGACTAAAATTTCTAATTTGCCATTGCCATAGCATCTAGTAGAGGGTATCCAGGTTTCATATGAATGATAAAAAATTTGTATCATTCTCTCTATTTTTCATGCTGTGATAAGTATATGTGACAATGATTTGTTGATAGCATTGACAGTTATGCTTAGTAGCAACTGAGGAGAGATATATCACCATCCAATCATATGAGAATACAAGTTTGATTGATATTGGCAAATACTTCTTCCAGCTGATTTCTCAGATGTTGATGAGGTATTGTTATGTAATTTTTGCCGTGGAAACAAGTATATTTATTTAAACTAGTGGACACTGCCAGGTAGAAGTGAATTGAAAGGGGAGTTGTCCCCCCATGGAAATTATTACACATCTCATGTATGAGTAATTACTAATTTATTTATTTAATCCTAGCAGTTACCCATGTCAGAGTCCCTCGAGGAGGAGTGCTTATAAGTCTCCTATTTACGCTCTGATTCGCTTCTTTATTGTTAGGAGAGAGGTTCTAGTGTTCTTTAGATATAAAAAGCTATTCACCGTTCAGCCTAAGTTAGTCTGTTATAATTTTACGTGTTAATAATTTTTTATATATATTCATTGTAATTTCCAGCAGCTCTCATCCTTTAGCTTGTTTTGTGGAGGCTTATGGAGATCATACATTCTATAATGCAATGAACAGGAGTGTAACTCAAGCTGCTTCTCAAATGATAATGTATCTGCATACTGTTAATAAGCTGTTTCAGGAGTTTGACTTTGATGAAGATGGCTACCGTGATAATATCTGGATTATACCACAGAAAATAACAGTAATAAAGGACATAAACACAGTAGGATATCCTTTAAATTTTAACACCCATTATATAGGCGACTTAATGATAGCCATGACTCAAAGGATCCAGTTGTACTGCTTATCCATCGTCTTTGTAGCCCGAGATCTTGGAACCACATTGGGTGCTGCTTTTATGGCAACTTCTGAGACTGGTAATGGAATCTGTCATAATAATGATTTCTCGCATAGACATTTTGATAATCTTGCAATGATTACAATAAACATGTTTTCAAAAAGACTTCCCACAGCTGTAATACTTTCTACAATAATTCATGAACTTGGACATGCTTTTGGTAGTAATGACGACCCTATAAGTGATACAGTTTGTGCTCCTGGTGGTACTAAAGGAAATTACATTATGTATCCCTTTCAGCTGGAGGGCAGCCATCCAAACAACATCCAGTTCTCACCATGTAGTCGAAAAAACATCACCAAAATTCTCAAGGAGCGAGGCAAGTAAACTTTTATTTCTAGTATAATTAAATTACAATTTAATTTAATTAAAATATAATTAACATTTTATTTTAATTATATTATATATAACTAATCAAATTTAATTATATTTTAAACCTGTGATATGGTTTCAAAGCAGTGGAAGTAGTTAAATATTTAACAAAAATAGTACCATAATTCAGGTATAGTGTAATTAACAGTATAATAAATTAGTATACCAGAAGATGGGTTAAAATAGGCCTTAGAAAATTACCTCAGTCAAATACTTTGGGTTCAATTTGAATATCCTGGTGTCCCATGATATTCAAATTGTCAAAAAAATATTCAAAAAGGGGAGGGAAAGCTAAAGCAGTGTTCCGTGGAATCATTAAGCTTTAATCGTCATGTAGCAGTAAAAAAATACAAATTATCTTGATCATTGGGGGGGGGGTCTATAGCCCTTTTAGCTCCTTCTTGATCACCCCAAAGATAAGCAAATTTACATTAAATATGTAAGACTATCTCTAGACAATTCAAGTTTTTAAGCAATTATTACAACAACTTCAGTGGTGACTTAAAATTCATTTTATGTACCATGTTTTTTTTTTTTTTTTTTAAATAATTTTCACATTTAAAAAAAAATAATGTCATTTTATTATTTGTGCTGTCATCTTCCAGCAATAATAAGAAACACTTGGATAGGTTTCAAGGATGGCCAGAAAAGGGATACCTATTGTTATTATTAGCCATATGGTGCAAGGAAGCCTGAGGCTTTTGCTGCACCAGCCAATTTCTGAGTTACCCTGAGAGAGAGAGAGAGAGAGAGAGAGAGAGAAAACAGAAGTGAGAAGTAGAAGGGAATCACTAAGAAAGAGAAGAATGATGTTATCCAGCTCAGGATCCTGGGTGTGCTAAGCCCATGCTCACCAGATGTGAGCCCCTTGTGTTTTATTATAGCAGAATGTACTTGGCAAATATCATTTGCAAAATTATTATATACTTGGTGGTGTTGAATTAAGAAACAATAGAAGGAAGAGATTTGGGAGCTATGTTATAGGGGACACAAAGTTCTCCAAGCAGTGTAGACAGGCAGCAAGTAAGATTCCATGGTGTCCTATCAATGATTTATCAAGAATTTGCTTATAGAGATAGGAAGGTCATAATCCCACTGTAGAGGGATTACAACCTTCCTACAGGCAATTTTAAGATTATGCTTGTAATATTGTGTCTCAGTATGAAGATTGCACTTAAAAAAGACTAAGCTCCTTGAAAGGATCCAGAGATATTTATTCCACTTGGTGAGACCTGCAAAAGGGCACCTATACAAGGAGACTTCAAATATGTGAGCTACAGAGACTGGCAACCAGGCTCCTTAGAAGAGAACTGATTGAGGTGTATAAGGCTCTGAGAGGGGGATAGTAAAATGAATGAAGGCAAAAAAGCCATAAATTCAAATTACAGGAGAGGTCAGACTGGATCGTAAGAACTTTCCATCACCATCAAGTAGTTAATTACTGGGATATGTTACTTTCACCAGTAGTTGAGACTGACAGTTTGGGGAATTTGCTTGAAAGTTACCTATGTGAGGAGGGGAAACACATAAGTAGTTTATTTTCTTTTTCTTTTTTATATCTTTATATATTTAATTTTTTTATTCTTCGTTTTTAATTTTTTTTAGCTGGTACAGCAAAAACCTGTGACTTCTTTATACTGTATTGTTAATACTAATCAAGGCAGTAGTAAGAAAAGTATTGTTAATACTAATCAATGTTGAGTACTGCTTTTAGCATGGAATTGTTCAGGGATACACTGAGTTTTAGCATTAGCATTAGTAGAGGCATATGATGCAAGAAAGCAAGCTTATGCAGCATCAGCCAAAAAAAAACCCTTCCACTTCACCCCTCTGTTCGTTCGAAATACCTGTCCAGCTGAGCCTTAAATTTATTTAGGCTATCAACTTCCACAACAAGGGATGGAAGTCTGTTCCACCAACCAACTACCCGCTGGCTAAAGGCAAATTTCCGCACATCTATCCTACATCTGTCTTTCCTCAATTTGAATTTATGCCCTCTTAGGTGATTATTCTGAGCATGAGGCAGTATCCCATCAGCATTGAGCATGCTCAACCCATTCAAGGCTTTGTACACCTCTATCAGATCACCTCGCCGGTGCCTAGTCTCCAGACACTGTAATTTGCAAAACTTAAGCCTTTCTTCGTAAGAGCAACCCTTCGTTCCATTCACTAACTTTGTTGCCCTTCTCTGTACTCGTTCCAGCAGCTCTACATCCTTCTTGAAATGAGGCATCCAGACCTGTATACAGTACTCAAGGTGCGGCCTGACCATTGCCTTATACAAGGGAATAATCACCTCCCTATCCCTGCTAGAAAAATTCCTGTATATCATTGATAAGGCACCATGAGCTACCCTTGCAGCCCATCTGCACTGCTCAGAGAACTTCATATCTGCCTGCACAATTACCCCCAGGTCCTTTTCATTCTCTACCACTGTCAGTGTAGTACCACAGAGTTGATACGTTGCTCTGGGGTTGCTGTTTCCCATATGTAGTACTTTACATTTGTCAATGTTAAACTTCATTTGCCACCTCTCAGCCCATCTGCTCAACCTTTCCAGATCCTGTTGCAGCAGCATAGCATCAGTAGCGTCCTTAAGTTGAAATCTATAGCAGATCATGGAACTTTTCCAGGCATACCCAAAGGAGTTAAGCACAAGTATGTCACTGGGTCTAGACACAGTATAAGGTGCCTCCGTAGCCAGGTGGGAAGGAGCAGCAGTGCATAGCACACGCTCCTTGATTAGACGGGGGTTCGAGCCTGTCACCACCAAAAACGGAGGATGCGGAAAGGTCAGGGAATGACCACTGCACATCCTGGAGCAATATGGCCTTAGTTAGTAATGCTCCTAAAAACCAAACAACGACACAGTATAATTTTTAGGGCTCCTACTGGAAAAAATATATAGATGCACTATAGAGAGTTATAAAAAAGTCCACATCTATAGACAAATTCAAGAATAATCATATATACAAAAGTTTGTTGCTATTAGAGAATTCATTTCCAGCACTTAAAATATAAATATTTTATATTTATAAAATATATAATATTTATATTCTAAGTGCTTAAAATATACTAGTACTTAAAATATAAATATTTTAAGTTGCAATATTATCATTTAAACTAGTACTTAAAATATAAATATTTTAAGTACTAGTTTAAATGATAATATTGCAAACTAGTACTTAAAATATAAATATTTTAAGTACTAGTTTAAATGATAATATTGCAACATTTATATTAGATGAAAAGGTTGTTTATGCATGGGTAAGGCACTTCCATCATTTCTACTAGCCAGGTAGTATGCATGCATTGTTTAATTATATCTCATATTGTGAATACCTTCACAACAAGTTGCCTAGATATTGCACTGCTTTGAATAAGTAACTCTTCACCAGTGGAGAAGAAGACTGATATTACTTATTCTCGACGGATACCACCACCCAGACGGCATCGTTTTGAAGCTTCGAAATGGTGAACTCATTGGTGGGCAACTGAACTTGTTACTAGGAATTGTCCAATGATTATACTATATAATTGCAGGGGTATTTGAACACAGTAGTGAAATCAAATTGTATGAATTTTGATTTGGTGTCCAAGGAATGTTTTGGTAAATGATCACTGCATGGTCATTTACCAAATAGAAATCAAATAGAAAGAAATCACAAGGGTAACAAGTTGAGGCTTTGGGAGATGGCCACTCAACTGTACTACAATGTCCTATTCAGAGAGGACATTCTCCGACTATAAAAGCATAACAAGGACACACTATCTTATTAGAACTAAAAATGCTGTTCACTGTTAAAGTCATTTTGCTAATATAATTTTATATGCCTTGCAGAATTGTATCAGATACAAGACATCATCATAAAATATGTATGGACCTGTAATCATATATTTTTAAATGGCTTCTCACTCTAATAAAACAAATGTGGACCTGTGATCATTTGTTCATGATGGTTTCCCAAACTATAATCTGTGGATTGGTTTAAAAATGTGCATTTTTCACTGTCCATTGATCCATTATTGGTAATTATGTTTGTTAACAGTTTCATCCAATGAAAGCACATCACCTCTGAAGTATATATGTATGTCTAAAACAATAATCAGGTTCTGGCACTGAGAAGTTATCCACTCACAGAACTGAATTTTTCAGTACAGCTGAGGATCAATACAATAATAAATATTAACTATAGTTTTGAGTTCTTTAATGTCATCTCCGTGTAGTTCTTAAATTATGTGTAATTTGTAGGGATGAAATTAAACCATTGTAGTACTTTGTACCTAGATCCATTACTGACTTCTGCCAGAAAACTTTATTCTAGAGGCAATGACCTAGTCCATCAAATGACAAAAGATACTTTGAATTGTAGACAGTTTAGGTTCATTATTTCATTTATCTGAATATTTACATAAATGATTTAAGAAATGTAGAATCAGTAGTGCAGTGCCACTGATGCACTCTTCAAAGAAAGTGAATATTCAGACCATAAAATCAGTAATGATGATTGTAAGAGGTATCAACAAGGAGTTTTGAGCTCTACAATGAATAAAAGCTTTGATCTACACTAATGTTTTGTTTAGTAAGCATTAGCACTTGTATTTCAGGTGCAGCATAAGCCTTAGGCTTCTTTGTACCATATGGCCATTACTACTACTGATTTTAAATCAAATTTCTAATGCTAGGAGGTCAGCAGCCTATAGCAGTGGCACCAAAGGCAGCATTTAAAGACTGTCTCAGATGGCACTCTGACAAAAAAAATTTCATTTAATAATCCCAACAAGGAATTTCCGTGATGTTGCCACAAAGATAGACAGGCATGCCTGTTTCAATTTAGTTTTCAACTGAAGTCCCCTTCCCCACCAAATGTATTTCAACATCCACATTTGCTGTGCATGCACCAATTTTTGTAAAAGAAAAACAGCAGTTAGTTTCCATGTAGATCATATTTTCTGCACTATAATATGCAGTTTTTTTTTCCTGGAAAATGTTGCCTAAAATTCTCCAGCATCTTGTGCTTCAGAGTACAAAATGCATGCAGTGTTATACAAGGGCTGGTCGAAAAGTTCTGAGAACAGGGTATATAAAATGTATTAATGAATTATAGAATAGGTTATTTTGATAGCATAATTTCTTATAAAATAACACGAAAAAAATTGCTTATACGATTTATAAAAATTAATTTATTTTGTTTAAATAATCAAATTTTTGACAAAAGAGGGCAGAAATGACAGAAAAATCCATGAAGACTAACTAGTGTTTGGGGAAGTATCAGCTATGCTACTGTTGCAAGGTGATCGGCAAAGTTCAAAAGAGCAGGAGTCAATTGAGGGTGTTCTAGGGTTTTTTTTTTTTTTTTTTATGTAAACCCCAGACACGAGAGGCATTATAACCTATAGTACTTAGTACCTTGCTTAGGTTGAGAAGATGAAAGAAGATATTTGTTGACATTGGACTTGAACTTCTATAGACTGTAATTTTCAGGAAATATGTATGAAGGAAGGTTGTTCCAGAAAACGGCAGTTCAATGAATAAACGAGGAAGATGAAAAGTTGGTTCTGTGAGTTAGAAGTTGGACAGTAAATGGATGTTGGCTGGTGGCGGCACGTGTTCGGACTGATTTGAAAGAGAGAGTGGGAATTATAGAAGCCAATTCAGACACAGGAAATATGTATGAAGTGCCCATGGAAGTATCTGTAGAAGAGGCATGCAGCAGAAACAGTACATCTATGAGACAGCAAGTGGAAAGACTCTGTTAGAGATGAATCATTAATTAACCTAACTGCCCCCTTCTGAACGGAATCAAGAAGCCTGAGAGAGGTTTTGGGGGCACCACCCCAGATGTGGGAACAATATTCCATGGTAGGGCAGATTTGCAATTTGTAAAGAGGGAACAGCTGTTTGGAAGAAAAGTAATGCCGAGAGCGAAAGAGAAAACCAAGTTTTTTAGATGCGGAGGAAGCAATATTTGTAATGTGCTTGTGTCAAGAGAGATTAGAAGTTAGGGTAATCCCCAAAAGAGATATATCATTTTGCGTAGAGATCGGAGTGTCACCAAAGATAAGCATAGGAGCAGAAGAATAATTTCATCGAGATATAAGGTAATTCTCCAGTGGGGCAAAGACAACTAAGATGTCTTTGCCCCACTGGAGAATTACCTGGAGATCGGCATTTAAGGAATTGGTAGCAGATTTTCAAGAAGTTGAAGCTGATTCAGCAGGAAAAGGTTTCTCAAAATGGAAAGTGGAATGCAATGTGCTATCAATGGCAAAACTATGGATGGGATTTGCAGTCAATGGAAGAAGGTCATTAATATACAAGAGGAAAAGAGTGGGGGGAAAAACTGAACCTTGGGGGACACCAGCATTGAAGAGAAGTTAGAAGACAGAGAGCCATCTACCATCATCCTCAGTGAGTGATCAGAGGGAAATCTGGATAACCAATTACAAAAAACAGTTGGCAAACCATAAGATGGAAGCTTGTTTAGAAGACCTTTATGCCAAACACGATCGAAAGGCTTTGAGATGTCAAGAGCAACTGCTTGTGTTTAACCGAACTTTTCGATTGAATTAGTCCATAAATTGGTAACATAAGCCAGAATATCACCAGTGGATCGACACTGACAGAATCCATACCGGCAATCGTTGATTAGACGGAAGGTTTCTAGGTAGTTTAAGAGTTGGAGGTTAATTGATTTCTCCATTACTTTAGAAAGAGTAGAAGTAATTGCAATGGGACGATAATTGGATGGGAGGGATTTGTCACCCTTTTTAGGAACTGGCTGGATATGAGCAAATTTCCAAGAAGAAAGAAAAACACCTTTGGAATAAGAAAGTGAAAAAAGGCGGAAAATAACGGGAGTAAATTCAGGAGCACAGGTTTTGAGAAAAAGTGGAGAAATGCCATCGGAACCTGGAGCTTTCTTAGCATCAAGATTCATCAAAATCCTTCTGACATCCTTTCGACAGAAGACCACAGGAGGCATTCAATGGAGCATGTTAGGAATGGTGGGAGGTGTTTTACCAAGGTCATTAATCCATGAGTTGGAAGAAAAATGGGATGCTAGCAGGTCAGCTTTATCCTTGGGTAAAGTGACAACAGAACCATCTGGTTTGGACAGAGGTGGGAGAAGAGATGGCCAAAATTGCAGCCAACAGCTTTGGCAAGAGACCAGAATGCTTGGCTACCATTAGGGCAAGAAGCAAGTTTTCTACTCTTAGCCTGTTCAAACTCTAGTTTGGACTGATTAATAACTGCTTTACAATTGTTGTGAGCTTTGGTGTAGACAGAAAATGAAAGTGAAGAATTAGAAACAAGCCAATTACGATATGTAATGTTCTTCTCTTGAACAGCCTTAGCACATTTATTGGAAAACCAAGGTTTAAATAAAGGATGAGATTTTAAAGTGGAGTGTGGAATAAATGATTCCATTCCTACAAGAATAAGTTCACTGACACGATCTGAGCAAACATTGACATCAGAAGTTTTGAAACAGTAATCTGACTAAGGAAAAGAAAAGAAATCTCGCAGGTCATCCCATTTTGCATTCTTGTAATGCCAAACGATATGAGGTTGGGAATAGCCATGGGATAAAGGCTCCATTGGAGAAGAGATAATCACCAAGTTGTGATCTGAGGTACCTAAAGGACCTCTCACTTTGACCGTGTACTTAGAAGGGTTGTTTGTGAGAAAACGATCAAACGTGTTGGCTGTATGGTTAGGATTGTCCAGTATTCTTGTAGTTAAATGAACAATCTGTGCAAGGTCATTAGTAATTGCAAAAGCCTCAGCATCTCAACCAGCTGGGTCGGTGTGACTAGTAAATGGAAGCCAGCTGGAGTTGTGAACATTAAAATCACCAAGGAAAATTACCTCACTGTTAGGAAAGTTGGACTGGACAAAGTCAAGTTGCAAAATGAGGAAGTCAAAGAGCTCCAAGTGTTTAGTGGAATTGGGAGAACGGTAGAGACAACAGATGAATTTGACATAATGAGGTAGAGAGATTTTAAGCCAGGGAAGATCAAAAAGAGGAGATTCCAAATTACCAAGTCTCTGGTAGGGAATATCGGAACGGACATATGCACAAGTACCACCTTTGAGGCGAAAGGAATCATACATCAAATAATTTGGGCAACTGAGATGAGCAGTAGTTGAATCAACCGATAACTGAGATTCTGTCAGAAAAATACATGGGGTTTGGCAGACTGCAAGTGGAAATGGACATCATTGAGATTAGAATTGAGACCACGTATATACATATATTTGTGAAATGAATTATGAAGTCTTTGGGAGGTTTAGATCTTTTCGCAGATAAGCTTACTCCATTAGTTTGACAATTCATGGTGTATTCAATAGTAAAAAAAAGTGGGTGGGACATGCTGTATGAAGTAATGAAATTTTTTGATATGGTGTACACATGGTAAGAATATACCCAGATCCTTGACATAACGTGGCCTCGACAATCCCCCTCCCCCACATGCACAGTACTCAGACTCCCTCCAGTCACTTTCTTACAGAGTAGAGGTAGCAAGATTATACACTAGCTGATCCGGAAGCCCCCTAGAGAGTTACCAATAGGTTCGATCCAGTGTACTAAGTTGCGGCCAGCCTGCGAACACTGTTTTAGAGCTGTACCCTCGAAATGTAAGGAAGATTGGATCTTGCCACGATGTTCATCATAACCTCAAAAGTCATCAATCATACTGCATGATGGTAGAGATTGGGAAGGGTTGACCGGAACTTTGGTCTGGTTGGCCATCTGAAATAGTTGCCATTGTTGAAGAAAAAATTTTATAAAACAGAAGTATTAAATTATGTAAACTTGAAAAAGTACTTAACATTTCCCATGGAAGCATATTAACAATAACACACGAGCATTTGGGATTGTCCAAAGTTTGTACAAGAAGGGTTTCAAGAACCTTTTCTATTCATGATAAACACAAATGTGCAAATGTATCCCCAATTCACAAAGGGGATCGAAGGGTGACACGAGTAATTACAGACCAGTTAGTTTAACTTCTCTTCCGGGTAAAATAATGGAGTCACTGGTTAAACATGCATTGCAGGATCATCTAGACAAGACTGCTGCAATAAATCAGACACAGTATGGGTTTGTTAAGGGAAAGTCTTGTCTGACAAATTTGATAGGATATTATGATGTGGTTACAAAGGAACTGGATGCAAAAAATAATTTTGATATCATCTATTTGGATTTCAGGAAAGCTTTTGACACTGTTGCGCATGAAAGACTATTGTACAAATTGGAGCAGAATGATATTAAGGGTAATTTGCTACAATGGATAAAAGGATGGTTAAGTGAGAGAAGACAGAGGGTGGTAATCAATGGGTGCTGCTCTTCGTGGACTAATGTTATTAGTGGAGTCCCACAGGGTTCGGTGTTGGGTCCACTGTTGTTTTGTATATTTATCAATGATATTGATGAAGGTATATCAGGCTTAATGTCGAAGTTTGCAAATGATACAAAGGTTGGCAGGGTTGTTAATGACAGTAATGGCAGTGTGCTACTGCAACAGGATCTAGATAATTTGGGCAGATGGGCTAAGAAGTGGCAACTGAAGTTTAACCTTGACAAATGCAAAGTACTGCATATGGGTAGAAGTAACCCCAAAGAAACGTACCAACTGTGTGGTACTACACTTAAGGTGGTAGAAAATGAAAAAGACCTGGGAGCAATTGTGCAGGCAGATATGAAGTTTTCTAACCAATGCAGACAGGCTGCCAGGGCAGGTCATGGGGTTTTGTCAATGATATATAGGAATTTTGCTAGCAGGGAAAAGGAGGTGATTATCCCTCTGTATAAGGCAATGGTCAGGCCACTTCTTGAATACTGCATACAGGTCTGGAGGCCTCATTTTAGGAAGGATGTAGATTTACTTGAGCATGTACAGAGAAGGGCAACAAGATTGGTGAGGGGAATGAAGGGATCCTCTTTCCAAGAGAGGCTTAAGTTCTGCAAATTGCAGTGGCTGGAGACTAGGCACCTGCGCGGTGATCTGATTGAGGTATATAAGGCCTTGAATGGATTGAGCACGCTGAATTCTGATGGGATCCTTCCACTTGTTCAGATTACGAACCTAAGGGGGTATAAATTCAAATTGAGGAAAGATGGTTGTAGGATAGATGTGCGGAAGTTTGCCTTTAGCCAGCGGGTGGTTAATTGCTGGAACAAACTTCCATCTGTCGTGGAAGTTGATAGGTTGAATAAATTTAAGGAGGAACTGGACAGGCATTTGGAAGGAATGGTGTGATTTTTTTTATTTGGCTGATGCTACATAAGCTCATACACATGCTTTCTTGCATCACATGCCGCCACTACTACTACTACTACTACAAACATCAAAGGGTGGTTTTTATCATGAATAGAGAATTTATTATCAAAAGAGTTGTTGTTTATTTGTTATTTGGTTTTTAGGAGTATTAGCAACCAAGGCCATATTGCTCTGGGGATATACGGTGGTCATTCCCTGACCTTTCTGCATCCTCCATATTTTGGTGGTCATGGGCTCGAACCCCAGTCTAATCAAGAAGCGTGTGCTGCACACTGCTGCTCCTGCCCACCTGGCTACGGAGGTGTCTATCAAAGAGAATTTAAAATTAAGATTTCCCATTTGGTGAATGGTGATAAAACTTGACTACATTTTTATGGTCCTTAATGCAAATCAGAAAGAATGCAGTAGAAGCACAAGGGATCTCCAACCCTGAATTCAAACCCAACCATCAGCTGGAAAAGTACTGGCTTTAATTTTGTGGGACACAAAAGGATTGTTTTTAATTTATTACCTTAGACCTAAAACCGCAATTAACAGGGAAATATTATACCAGTCTAATAACAATGTTGAAAAGTTGTAATTGAGGAAAAAATATGAGGAAAGTTGAGTCATTGGTTTTGCCTCTCCCTGAGAATGCACCCATACACAAAGCCTCTGTGTTGCAGAGGCTAAAATTCATGAATATGGATTTGAACAATTAATTCCTCCCATACAGCTCAGATATAGCTCAAAGTGGTTATAATTTATACAGAAACCTCAAGTCCCATCTTCATGGATCTCATTTTAAAGATGATGAAGAGCTAAAACAGCTGTAGAAGCCTGGTATGATGCCCAACCTGAAGAATTTTCCTTCAAGGATTAAACTTTTTGTACATTAAATTCAGTAAGTGTATTGAACTTTGGAATGAATACGTTGAAAAATAAATGTATAATTTTGTACCTGTGTCTTTTATACGCCATTCTTAGAACTCTTTGACCACAGAAAAAGTAAATAATGGTGAAAAGAAAATAAATAGTTTTGAATTATTTTTTGCTGATTTTTAAAATTTTCACGTGCCGAACTCAGGGTTAAACTTTGTGAACCACAAAAAAGTCTGAATGACATGCAGCATCTATTTTATCTGGAAGCTGTTAACATTTTATGGGTTTCTGCTATAGCATCCATTGCTCAATAAAACCATTCATTTTAAAATGCAATGAAATACATAAACACCTTCTATTCAGTATGTTCTAATTCAAATTTACTACAGTAATGAAATTATAGTAATCTTATAATACCGTGATAAATCTGACTAAAAACGAATAGCAAGTGCTTAAAAATTCATAGCCAGGAGCTACCCTCCTCAAATTCAACATCCATCGTTAAAAACAGTATTAATAATCCCACCAGACACAGTAACAAGACAAACACTTGCATAGTTCTCCCTTATCATAGTGAACTCGCAGCACAATTCCGGCGTATATGCAAAGATACCGATATCTCCCTCACTTTCTCTACTTACAATAAATTAGGTTCTCTGTTTAGTTCTTATAAAAATACACACAAATATCCCACCAATGATCTCAATAATATAATATATCTCATAAAATGCCAACCAAACTGCGACACCTGTTACATCGGCAGCACTACCACCAAATTCGGTTCCTCCACAACTTCCAATACCCGCACATACTACCACTTCAATAGTTTCAGGACAGGTCAATCCTGCACTGAGTTAACAATCCACGCTCAGACCCACAACCACACCCCCCTTGTTGACTCTGCCATCACTATTATTAAACTTAGATCGAGCTACAGAATTCTTCAGTATGAAGCCCTCACTACTGAATGGTACCGACACCATTCCGATCTCAATATTATTAACGCTAAATTTCCCTTCAACCTCTCACCAGCTTGGAACCTCTCGTGGCTAAAGTTCCCACGTGTCAAAAAGAGCATCACGAGAGTATAGATAAACTTTAAATACAACACGTGCTCACTTCTCTCCCATTTGCCAACTGATGACATTTTATTCAACGAAAGTCCCTCGTAACGACTATTGGCATCACCGGTCTTCTTTTTTTCACTTGCATTCTTTAACCTCTTTATGACAACCAAGGATTGGAGATCTGCACTTCTACTTCCTTGCGCTCATTTTAAAATCTGTTTAAAACATTTTCACCCCATTCTCCACCTTAGTTCTTTTCAATGCACCTTCCAACCTAAATTTAGCCACCATCTACCAGTAAATTTATTGCAGATTTATACAAGGTGAGTACCGTTTTTTAAGCACTTGCTATTCATTTTGTCAAATTTACTACAGATAAATGAGTGATTAATGCATTAATATGTCTAGCCGAGTCCTCAAGCATGTTACAAGTTGCAGATTGCTACAGTGCCACAATTTCAAGAAGCAAAATCGTGCCCCCATGTTATTTTTGATTATATATAACCTTCCTTATAAAACTGTCTTTCAAAAAATGTGGGATCAGCAGGTGCCACTGAAGGTGATGCACCCTTCAAAGAACATCGAACATTTAGATCAATAACATTCCTAACGATGAGTATGACAGTAGTGACAAGGAGTTTTTTTTGGTTCTACATTGAGTAGTAAAACCTTTGTTGTACATTTAACTTTTTTTTTTTTTTTAGTGAGCACTTCTCACTTCATTTCAGATATATGCAGTAAAATAGTATTTTCCTAAAATTTGTCTTGTAAAACCTGGGTGCATCTTATGGCCTGGAAAATGTAGTACATACCCTGATTTAAAAAATTCAGCACTGGCACCTGAGCTCCACATCATAGAGAACCTGACACACCATTCTTGAAAGGCTGCTGTCCCTCAGCTTATATTGTTTGGAATTTAAGTCTTTTGGTGGGTTATTTATTTCTTAACCATAGCTTTGAATTCTTTAGCAAAAAATAAAAGTGACTGATTTTTGTTTTTGCTTTTTACTATCTAGAGGGATGCTTAAAGCCATTGGATGAACCTGTGTCTAGTGCAAAAGAATTAGATGAGAAATGTGCCCATGCAGAAAATTCCACATGTAATATCAGTAGTAGTAGATGCTGTACACCTGATGATTATTATTATGATGATAGTATTGACAAGGATGATACAGTGTGTCATTATCAGTACGGATCTGATAAAGTATGCAATACTTCTGATCCATGCTGTACAGAGAATTGCACAATTGTAGCAGTAGAGAAGCATTTATTTTGTGGCAATGGTGACAGTTACTGTTCTTTAGAATTTTGTGATGGCCAAAATTCTACATGCCCAGTTCTGTTCCTTCCAGATGGTACTCCTTGTGATTCTGATTCCAAGACATGTTTAAGTGGCCACTGCATGAGCAATGTTTGCTTGGATAATAACTTGAACACCTGCAACTGCTCAACTGAAAGTGGTAGGGATTGTCATGTATGCTGTGAAACAACAAATGGTGCTTGTGTGCCTGCAAGTGAATTGAACTTTCTCACACCTATTGGAACACCTTTTATGCATCCTCCTGGAACACCATGCGGTCCCAGTCTGAATTCAACATGTGGCATGTGAGTACTTTCCCTCCTTTACAAATATAATAGATACTAACTTACCAAAGTGTTAAGGCTGTGTGGAATAAAAAAAAAAGCTACACCATTAAAAAATATGTTAAAATATAAAAAAATAGTAGGGATAAAAAAAGCAGTAAGTTCTCTTAGGATCATAGATTAGTCAACCAAAAATGCTGACAACTGATGTTCAGGGACTCTCCAAGTTACAAAACATTTGGCTAATGAATATCTATACATATAAATAAAGCTCTATAAAATATTATTTTATTACAATAAATATTACAGTAAAACCTCTCAAAATAATGTGTACTTTGTGACAGTATAGTAGTTTTTCCACTTTTCACTCATCTGCAGAGGTTTGAATTCAAATCCCAATGTAAACTGGAGGAATTCTGAAAAGACTTTTCATTCAGTGCTGTAATTAGTCACTCCTCTGATGAAGAGAGTAGAGGAGTTTCTCTCTGAGTTATTCCTGGTTTTTCAGCCAATGCAACATGCAGATCAACTTTTCAATGCACACTTATACAGACATGATACACTGGGGTGGTATAGTCTAAGCTACTCATGCAACCAATAAGAAAAATGAAATAATACATAAAAATCAACAGTCTTTATAATAATAATAATTTATATTATTCTTTTTTTTTTTTTTTTTTTCCTTCTCAAATACAAATGGATGAAAGTTGCTGTATATCAATGTTGTTTACAAACATGACAATAAGTTGTTTAGAGCCTTCAGTGATTGTGGTATTTCAGCCTGATGTGCAAGAACCACAGAACTGGTCGTCTGTTTTTTTTTTTTTTTTTTTAGTTCTCTCTCTCTCTCTCTCTCCCCCCCATTATTAGTGAGTTTCTAATCTTGCTCATGAATAGCAAAAGACAACCCATAACTTTCTAATAAATTTTCCTTGCCATAAATTAATTACAAGAACTCATAAACATTCATTAATAAATAAAATAAATAGGTTTCCTTTTATTCTCAATGTGACTGAGGCAAAAGAAGAGTAAAAAATGTATCATCGTGACTGCATACATATTGAATTAATTATTATTAAGGGCAGTCAGATTTTCAGCATCATAGTTCACAATGGGCATACACTTTTCTTGCATATAGGCTTGAATCCACAACCTCCTTACTTGTGGCGACAGACGTTAACCACGGGCCTGCGGTGGTTAATGTGTGTCACCATATGAAGTGTGCACCATTCACAGCATGTAAAATGTAACAAAGTTAAGTGGTTTTTTTTATTAATATGGTACAGGTGAATTTAAAGTATAGTTTTAAGTGTGCAGGGTAAAGTTAAAAAGTGATAAGCAGTATTTAAATAGAAAAAGGTTACTGTTTTACTTTGAGTTTTATTTGGTTATTTCAGTGGTATACTGGAGATAATACAACAAATGACAGGAGAGCAGGAATCAATGTCTCATATCTCATGACTATGTATTGTCATAGTTAATTCAGAAAATAAATGACAGTAAGTAAGTTCTTAAAGTGGCAGTAGAATGGCCATTTTCATAACATGAGTGGTAGGCATTACACTCGCACCTCACGTTTTGTATTGAGAAAAATATTGAGTATTTCATTTTGAATTATTCATACATTACATTAATTCTTGATCTTTTATCAGTAGATTGAAATACTTATTAAGTTTATTATTTGTTATTTTTTAATAATAATTCAATTTTTTAACACTTCTTTTTTGGCCACTGAAAAGGCTCATTAGTTTTATAGAAACAAAAAGCTTGTTAACTATGCTTAAAATTTAAAAAATATATTGTTACCGCAAAATAGAAACATGATACTATTTATAACTGCCAAATTTAAATTTGTAGAGAAGTTCATTGCACAAAACAAATTAATCCAGAAAACACCTTGAAATTAACATTTTTCAATGAAAAACTAATAATAATAAATTATTATTTATTTCCATGTTGAATTCAATTGTAAACGTGAAATGATTACATAACACCATTCACTTCTATTCCTTTCAAGGCTCCTGTGAGGCCAGTTTTAGTCAAAATATTGACCACATAAGGTATTATTGAATATTAATTAGTGCATATTGGATCTTAGAACAGTATGAATTGCCAGTTTGGCATAGGTTTTCCACTTTTTGTTGTTAACATACTATTTCAGAATTAGCAGATTTCATATATTTTTTTCCAAATAAGTTGTTTGCGCCAATATTCAGTATTTCTTTTAATTTTAGTCTAAAATTCAAAAAATGAAATTTTTCAAGAGAAAAAAACATTATTAATACAAAACAGGGAATAAAACATAATTAAGCAAATAATCTATAAAATCAAATCATTCATATATATAATTCATAGTATGTTCTTTAAAAAAAATTTTTTTTTTAAATTTTTGTTTCTACTTTGATAAAATTTTGGAATTAACTATTTTTTAAATTTTAACTTAATTAATCTATGACCTAAGAAACTGCTTAGTATTGTTTTTTAAATATGATAAAAAAATAAATAAAATCAAGGAGGGTTCTAGAAAAAAATAGAACTAACCAAATGTGATTAAGAATTACTCTTCACACATACAGGGTATGGATGGTACTGTAAACTATTGGTTTTAATTTGCAGTGTCTGTTGAAAAAATTGACAGAACTGTGCAAAAAAAAAAAAATAAACTTCATTGAGAGTACTGTATAAATAATGTAGTATTAGTTCTTAGAAACTGAATCAGGTAAATATACTTCATTATTCACTGATCTTTCTGATCTGTGCTAAAAAATTTTAAATTGTATAACATAAATTTTTCACAAATCTTCTGGTTTCTTGTTAAGTTTTCTCTTTTAATTATATGATATTCAAAGGGTGCATGAAAAACTGTTTCAGGTATCTGTGAATAAATTCATTTTAGTCAAGATTGGGAACCCTGTAGACCATGCAGTGTCACCAAATTTTGAAACTTGATTTGTTAACATGTTACATAAGACTTGAATAGTGGAATGGGAGAGGTTGTTTTGTATTGTCTTGTTTGAAATAAACACTGCTCTGGCCTATTTGTAGTCTTTGTGACTAATTTTTCAAAAAAAATCTGCAGTAAATGAATTTATCATCCTGCATTTAGTGTTATCCTCCACAAAAAAATACAACCCTCTGATTCTCGTTGTTGCAACTCTGCAACATATGATCTGTAGGAATTATTTGAGATCAATAGAGTATATTTTTGTTTATTTCTATAACTATAAATGTGAAAATGTGCATAAAACTCATTATGAATTTGTGCAAAATATCTACCATCTCCATATAAAAAAATCAGATTTGAAAATATTCATCTTGTGGATACATTTTACTTATATAAACTTTAGAAGGAAGGGGATGAATCAGGTTGATCTACATGATATCGATGGTTTGACTTTGATGATCCTGCTCAGATAGCTGATAAACTGAATGAGTGTTTTGCATCTACATTTACACATGAGGAATTCCGTAGCAGGGAGCTAAATGATTTTGTAATAACTGAGAGCAAAGTTGAGGAAAAACTGTTGAAGTTAAACATAAGAAATCACCTGGGTGGATGGGATCTATCCAGTTATATTAAAGGAGATGGCAAAGGAAGTAAACAAACCCTTAGCCATAATTATGAGTGCATCCTTTCACTCAGGGGAGGTCCTCACAGAATGGAGATGTGCAAATGTATCCCCAATTCACAAAGCAGGATCTTAGGGTGACAAGAGTAGTTACAGAACTGTTAAACTTCTGTTCAGGGGAAAATAATGGAATCACTGGTTAAAGAAGCATTGCAGGATAATCTAGACAAGACTGCAGTAATACTTCAGAATAGAATGGGTTTATTAAGTTGAAGTTTCATCTGACCAATTTGATTGGATACTATGATGTGGTCACAAAAGAACTAGATGAAAAAAATAATTTTGATATCATATACTTGGATTTCAGGAACACTTTTGATACTGTTGCACATGGAAGACTACTGTACAAATTGGAGCAGTATGGAATTAAGGGCAAGTTGCTACAATGGATAAAAGGATGGTTGAGTGGAAGAAGACAGAGAGTGGTAATCAATGGACACTGCTCTTCATAGACTAATGGTGTTAGTAGAGTTCCCCAGGGTTTGGTGTTGGGCCCATTGTTATTTTGTATATTTATCAGTGATATTGATGAAAGTATATCAGGCTTATTGTCAAAGTTTGCAGATGATACAAAGGTTAGCAGGGTTGTTAATGATAGTAATGACAGTATACTGCTGCAACAGGATCTAGAAAAGTTGGGCAGATGGGCTGAGAAGTGGCGTCGACAAATGCAAAGTACTGCATATGGGTAGCAGTAACTGCATAGAAATGTACCAACTGTGTGGTACTACACTCAGGGTGGTAAAAAAGACCTGGGGGTAATTGTGCAGTCAGATACGAAGTTGCCCGAGCAGAGCAGACAGGCTGCCAGAGCAGGTCATGGGGTCTTGTTAATGATATACAAAAATTTTGGTAGTAGGGGAAAGGAGGTGATTATCTCTTTGTATAAGGCAATGGTCAGGCCACGCCTTGAGTACTGCATACAGGTCTGGAGGCCTCATTTTAGGAAGGATGTTGAATTGCTTCAGCATGTACAGAGAAGGGAACAAGATTGGTGAGGGGAATGAAGGGGTCCTCTTACCAAGAAAGGCTGAAGCTCTGCAAATTGCAGCATCTTGAGATTAGGCACCTGCACAGTGATCTGATTGAGGTGTATAAGGCCTTGAATGGTTTGAGCAGGCTCAATGCTGATGGGATTCTTCCTCTTTCTCAGATTAAGAACCTGAGGAGGCATAAATTCAAATTGAGGAAACACAGTTGTAGAATAGATGTGCGGAAATTTGCTTTTAGCCAGCTGGTAATTGATTGCTGGAACAAACTTCCATCTGTAATTGTGGAAGTTGGTAGCTTAAATAAATTCAAGGAAGACCCAGACAAAGTTTTGGAGTGAATGGATGGATAAAATGGGGAGTTTTTTTTGGCTGATGCTATATAAGTTTGCTTTCTTGCATCATATGCCTCTGCTAATGCTAATTTTATACAGGTGAAATTTTAAATCTTATTAAAGGATTTGACAAATTCTTTAATAAGACTTTTGTTAACAATTTCTATACTTAAATGTATAGCATTCAAATAGTAATCCACCAAGTTTCCTGCAGTTTCAATAACATCTTTTTTAATTACAGATTCTGAAATCAACAAAATTCTGCAAATGAGGAAAGATGGACAAAATAAGTCACCATACAGTCATTCAATATTTGGAAAAAAAGGGGTTAATGCCAAAGGCAATTCATGAGGGTATGGTTATAACATTGGGGGATGGTGCAACATCCAATTCCATAGTTAAGTGGGCAGCAGAATTTAAACAAGGGAGGGAGGGCTTGGAAAATAATCCCACTGTGGAAGATTTGCAATGTCCATCACTCTAGAAGTTGTTGACAGTGTGCATGATTTGGTGATAAATGATTGATGAGTGACCATTCAGTACATTGCCAGGTTCTTGAGCATCTATCTGAACATGGGTGCCACATCATAACAGAGGTTCTCATTATGAAAAAGGTGTCATCACAGTGGGTTCCAAAATTGTTGACAGCAGATCAAAAATGCACAAGTGAAGTCAAGTTAAGTGAACATTTACATCATTTTAAAGCAGATCCAACAAATTTCCTGGTAAGATTTGTGACCATGGATGAGATGTGGGTCCATCACTTCACTTTCAGCCAGAGACAAAGGAGCAGTCCAAACAGTGGAAACACAGTTCTTCCTCCTCTGCAAAGAAAGCCAAGTAGATTTCTTCTGCTGGCAAGGTGATGACATCAATTTTTTGGGATGCTGATGGAATGTGCTACTGTAGGTTTTAACAGACTCTGTAAAATAGGCCAGATGTGTAGTACATTACATTACATTTAAGATTCCATTAATGCTAAAGGCCACAGCCTATCCACAGAATGGAGTGTGCTAGTGTAAGGTAAGGTGTAAGGCAAAGGTCAGGTCACACAGTCATAAGGGTATATTATGCAGCTCTTGTGAGATGTGTGCATGAAAACAAAGACAAAAGCCAAGGAAAACTTAGTAAAGGAATCTTTTTTTACCAGGAAAGCACACTTGCTCACAAGTCTGTCATTGCCATGGCTACACTAAGATTTCAAAGCAGCACTCATGCATGGCTGCTGCTTTGAAATCTTGTTCTACCTCCCCATATTCACCAGATCTATTATCATTGGACTTTCACCTAATTTGAAAGGATGCCTGGCTGGCATCCATTTTCCTGTTTTCAGTGTTGCAGTGGATGCATTTCTGGAAGCCCAAGAGAAACCTTTCTTCACAGCTGGAATCAGTGCATTGCAGCAAATGGCAAAAGTGGATTGGCTCCAAAGGGAACCATGTTGAAAAGTACCATACCATGTTACCAGACTCCTCAAACCCTTCATACTCAGGCCATGAACTTTTCAAATGCCCCTTGTATCATAAATGTGTAGCTGAGCTGAATGTTTATGTACTATACGAGAACTCATGCAGTAGGCCTCATATGTCATCCACTACACTACCCATTGTTTCAAATTTTTGCATCCAGTTTAGACTAGTATCCCTAGGAAGTATTGCTCCACTCCTTGCAACATTAAAATTCAAGCAGAACCATCATTACATTTCATCTATTGAATTCATTTGATAAATAAACAATTAAGCACATTCTAATATGTATGTATTAGAAACATATTGCACAACTGAAATAATGACCAACTGAAGAAATGAGGAATAGATTAGTGAAGATCTTTGGTAGCCTTCACCACGATACTTCCCATCACATTATTTCAATTGATTGTTGTGTCATGGAAAAAGTTTCAGCAGAAAAGGTATCCAGTTTTGTTCAATTGATATTGCAAAATAAAAACCACTAGTTCACACCACCTGTATTTTTGAAGACTTCTGTTTAGGATATTTCTTCCAACATCCCCTTTTATTTTTATATTTAAGAGTGTAACTCTAAAAGTAGCACTCTGATATTGAGAAGAATATCATACTGAGAAGAATATCATAAGGATGCGCAGCCACTAAATATATTAAATGATATATTCATATATGATTAATGAATAGATCAAAGTATAATTATATGCTTCTTTTCCCAGTGTAATCCTAACTTTTAATTCTTATAGGTCAGGAATATGCTTCCAGTTATCTGCGGGAAGAAAAAGTGGAATGCCCTCTTTTATCGTCATTATCATTGTGAATTGTTTCTGTGTAATTTTTTTGCCACTTAAGCAGCTTTTTATATAAAATTTTGCTAACTATAATTTGTTATTATAATGTTTTCTAAATAAATGTTTATAATATATGAAACTACGTGAGAATTATCTTGTTGGTACCATGAAAATTGCAGAATACAGACAGCTGAATAATGCTTATAATAATTATGGAATTTTCAGCCTCATCTATTTCAATTGATAACTTTTATGTAATCAGACATTCTACCCTATATATATATATCCTAGAAAAAGTGATCATGTAAAAACAATACAGTAAACCTCAAATTTGCAGATCTCAATTTAATGGGCACAAAAAAATGTTTGATTGGTACTTGGAGTACTACTATACGTTCGCCGACCGGGCTAGCCGAATGGGTAAAGTACCTGCCCGGCAACCCAAAGGTCGCAGGTTCGATTCCCGCCTCGGGCTTGGATCAAAGTACTGCAAAAACCTTGGGAGGTGCAATATGGCCACAGAAGCCGATGCGCCAACAACTACCAAATCAATCAATCAAATTACTATACGTTCATGGTAATTATCTAATACTAATTAGGTATTATGTATTAACCAAATTCAAAATAAATAAAAGCATGTTTTTTATTGTTTAACTTTATATATGTTTCTAATATATGCAGTAACTAAATTTTCAGTTATGTGGGGTACAAATGGTCTTGAAAATTTTCAATATAATGGATGTTTAGCTATAACAACATCCTCTTCCCCCAATTAGTCCATAAAATTGAAGGTTTATTGTATTAAAAAATAACAAATAAATTGGATGCATATAGTTAGATATGCATCCAATTTATTAGATAATTTTTAGTAGAATTGCCATAAAAGTTACACATAAACTCACATGACTTCATGGGGAAAAAATAGCACAGTATGAATTCAAGTAACCCAATTTTATGTATATGCACTATGTTATAAAAAAGTCCTGGGAAGCAGCTTAATCTCATGGTTTGGAGAGGTATCAGTTTGAATCCGATCAGAAACTGGAAATTCTTGAAGGCCTCTTCAGTTGGGGTTGTAGGTAGTTGATCTCAGGTGGAAGGAATGTGATTTTTCCCATGAGTTGTTCTGGGTTTTTAACCTACACAGTGTACAAATTGGTTGGAGAATGCATACTGGAAGAGAGATGATACTTAATTGACACATGGTGTTAATTGGAGTACCAAGGAACTGGCACACCATGGCCCAAGTAGTCGATGTACCAAAAATTTCTCTGAACAGGCATCTGCATGATGAATTGGAGAGATGTTTATGTGAAGTCAACCAATGAATGTCGACCAACCAAAGCAAAAAATGTTTTGACTTACATCATATTAAAAACTTTTTTTTTTTAATTTTTTTAATGGAAAAATATTTCAATGAAGCTGAAGTGATTCAACATCAAAAGATGTTTAAAAAAATCTTACAGTAGTTTAAAATTACACGTAAAACTAAATTTAATTTGCTTTAAAAAAAAAAGTTGTGTATTGCATAATAAAGAGCAATATAGTCAATGATTTGGTAGCAAAGGTCAAAAACTAGCCCTCCAGGTCACCTAATTTAATGACAGCACTGTGTGTGTGTGTGTGTGTGTGTGTGTGTGTGTGTGTGTGTGTGTTATTTTAAAGATTGCATTTACTTCACCCACCTGACAGCTAATCAGAATGAACTGAAAAATTCATTTTGTCAAGCTGTGAAATCTGTTCATTCAGATACTTTATATAAAGTGAGGGAATATATTTAGGATATTGTCAGGGTTATTTAAAGAATATGAACTCTCTGAGTTATCCTGGCAAAATCATATAAACCAAAAAAAAAAAAAAAAAAAATTTGTGAATTAAGCTTTTAATTGTTACTATTAGCATTAGTAGGGGCATGAAATTCAGAATTACAGTAATACACATAGTATGCCTTCAATACTAATTTTATTTCTATGAGTGAAGAGATTTTGGCATTTACATTTTTTCTTATTAGCTTTAACCCTTTCGGCAATACGTCTGCTATGTGTGGGTTCCCTGTAGGAATTTTCAATAGAAGCAGGTGTTCTGTGGAGAGAGTTTTTTTTTTTTTACTCTTAGAATTTTGTAAATTTGTAAAAATTATTTGTAAATTTGTAAAAATTATTGTATAATTGCTTTAAAATATTAACATGTTTTTATTTTAATGTTTTGGGTAAAATCTGAATTTAAAAATACTCTCATAAAAATTAGTAAATAAAATCTATTTACTTTTTTTGAAACAGTAATATATTCTATATTTATGTATTACTTGACTCAGTTTTATAAAATCATGGATCTGAATTCCAAAGAAATTCTTCAGTTTTGTCTTTTATAGACCCATATCAGACAATTGAGGTCAAATGATGTGATCCAAACAACTGATCAACAGATGCAGTGTTCTCCAATTTTTGAATGCAATGTGGCATTAAGGGCTATTATTTGTTATTTTTTTTTTTTTTTGGTTTTTAGGAGCATTAGCAACTAAGGCCATATTGCTCCAGGATATGCGGTGGTCATTCCCTGACCTTTCCGCATCCTCCGTATTTGGTGGTGACGGGCTCGAACCCCGGTCTAATCAAGAAGAGTGTGCTATGCACTGCTGCTCCTGCCCACCTGGCTACGGAGGTGCCACAGCATTAAGGGCAAGTTACTACTATGGATAAAGGGATGGTTGAGTGGGAGCAGACAGAGAGTGGTTATCAATGGACACTGCTCTTCTTAGACTAATATTATTATCAGAGTTTCCCAGGGTTCAGTGATTCGTGAGCTGAAAACTGTGTTTTGTACATTTATTAATGATATCGATGAAGGCATATCGGCTTAATGTCTAAGTCTGCAGATGATAAGAAGGTTGGCAGGGTAGTTAATTATAGTAATCAGGGTACGTTACTGCAACAGGATCTAGAAAAATTAGGCAGATGGGCTGAGAAGTGTCAATTGATATTTAATATTGAAAAATGCAAGGTACTTCATATGGGGAGCAGTAATCCGAGATTAATGTACCAACTATGTGATACCACATTCAGCACAGTGCAGAATGAAAAAGACCTGGGGGAGGGGTAATTGTGCAATCATATATGAAATTCTCTGAGCAGTGCAGGCAGACTGCAGATACAACTCATGGGGCGTTGTCAATGATATATAGTAATTTTGACAGCAGGGATAAGGAGTTGATTATCCCTTTGTATAATGATTAGGCCACATCTTAAGTGCTGTATACAGGTCTGGAAGCCTCATTTACAAAGGATGTGGATCTGCTGGAATAGCTGCAAGAAGAGCAACAAAATTGGTGAGGGGAGAAAAAGGGCGCTGTTAGAAAAACAGGCTTCAGTTTTGCAAATTGCAACATCTGGAGACTATAGGCACCTGCAAGATCTGATTGCGGTGTTTAAGGCCTTGAATGGATTGAGTAAGCTCAATGCTGATGCAATCTTTCCTCTTGCTCAGACTACACACATGAAGGGGCATAAATTCAAGCTGAGGAAGGATAGTTGTAGATCAGATGTGCATAAATCTGCCTTCAGCCAGAGGGTGGTTGATTGTTGGAACAAATTCCCCTTTGGTCTTATAGGTGTGAGTAGTTTGTATAAATTCAAGTAAGAAAGAGATAAACTGTTAGAGGTGATGGACAGGTGAAATGGGAGGTACTGGCTTTTATTTTGGCTGATGCAAAAAAAAAAGCTTGCTTTCATGCATCATTTGCCACTACTAATACTACTACTACAAATAATAATAATAATAATAATAATTTTGAGAGAATTCTTATGTTAATAGACACATTGTTATAAGTGATCTTCAAAACATAGATCTACATGTGTACTCCCAAGAGCCTACAAATGAAATGTACACCTATGTACATGTTCTGCAAAGCCTACACATGAAAAATTTAGATGAGTATACATATTATTTAATGGATAAATGTCATGATAAATCTTATTTGAAGTGATTAAAATATTCTACATATCAGGGGACTATAAAACCAAAACTTCTGTATTCACTTTTCGAATGTATATGGTCTAAATTCTAATGCAGTAACATCCATTTCCATTTTACAATCCTCTAAAACTTGTCATCTTTTTCTAACTGAATTTCGACCTCAACTGCTTAAACTGCTCTAAGGCTAATAGTGTAATCTTAAAATGATCTACATGCACTGAATACATTCTTCCACTAAATTTTTTGGGAAATATATAAACAAGCTATGACAAATAGCTTTCGTAAAGTTTGTTAGACTGCAGGGTTGATTTCAGTGGAAGTGCTGTGTCCATGTGACGTTTACGAAACAATTAACACAGTCTGTTTATCTTATTTGGTATGTTTCAGATTTTATATCTGTTTAAAAATTTTACATTCCCGTGGCAAAACACAAACATGCGCATTTATTTTTGAGATGGGGTGTCAATGTTATTTAATAATAAAGGGATTAAACTACACAAGAATAATTATTTTTTATTTAATTTGAAATTCTTGCATTGCATTTTATAAAACATTTTTAAAGACAGTCTATAAGACAATACTTTGATAGTCATCAAAATCACATATTAGATTGTGGTGCTTGGTTTCAAGATTTCTGCAGCAGTGCAAATAGCAATCATTAAATCAGATACATAATTTTTCAGTAGTTGGATCTTTTGTTTTTTATATTGTTTTGGAGATAATTTTATGTCCCATAACAGATATTTAATAACTGGAATTCTAGAAAAGAAAAAACAGAATTTAATGAAAAATAAAAATATTGTGACAGATTTAAATAAATTTATAAAATTTATGCATACTACTGCACTAACTTTTGATAAGTTTTTTTAACCTGTTAAATTTTCTTAAAACTTGTGGACTAACTGCAGCTGCTTTAGTCTTTTTTTTTTTTTTTTGCTTAGTCCTCCAACCTTAATTTTTTGTTATGCTGTCAATAAGATAGTTAACTCCCAATTTTGATGGAAAAGAAATAAAATTTCTCCTCAAAGTATGCTAAAAAAAGGAACCTATGTTATTGTGAAATGCAAATGTGACTTTTAATTTAGAAGTGATTTCTATTTTTAAATTGTAGCTGACATTAATTTTCTTTGTCAGTAGTAAAATACAAATGCCTTAATAAAGCATATATCTTATTGTTAAAAAAAGCATGATTTAGATGACTGTGTATTTTCTTTTATATGAAATTGTACATCGTTATAAAGCTACTCACGTGTTTACCCAACTTAACATAAACTTCATTAGTTTGCCCCGTGCTGAATAATGATACAGCCAAGTTTCGTATCCGCACCACTGCTTTTTGCTAATGCTGATGTCTGAGAGCATGCTCGACAACAAGATTCAGAGAGAAGCATAAAATAGATAGAAAAACAGAGTATGGATTAAAGTTTAAAGTATTGATTTAGCTTTTCCAGTAAAAGTTATTGAAGATTATCTTAATGATAATATTTGTTCTTGCTCTAAAATAACAAGACTTGCTTCTCAAATTATGCAGTCCAATGATAAATGTTATGAATTTTTTGAATTTCTCTGTTTGAGAGTCATTTAATTACAGCTATTGTAATGTTTAAATAATGTTAAGTATTAAATACAAGGGCAACCACAGAGTTTGTTTGGCTTCACTTAAAGGAACACTTCACAGATATTCATAATTTTGGGATTATTTAATTTTGTCATGGAGCATTTTTTTTTAAAATTTCATATCTAAGACAGTACAAGGTAAGAGTTTACAATAATGAGCCATCTTAAAGCAGTGCATTTCATACAACATTAAAAAAAATTAAAGAAACAGTTAATTGTGCATGTGGCCAACCTAAAGAACTTGGAACTCTATTTGAATTTTGATGCCATCCAAAGCTAAAGAGTTAGGAGGAAAAAACTAAACTTTTAAAGAGCATTTTCTTTAAAAGAGAGCTTTTAATTTTAATGTGTGAGAAGCCTTTTATATTTCCTGTCACAAAGGAGCAAAAACAATTTAAATAATTTATACCAACGTACTTTCTAAGGTTCACTGAAGTTAGACCGACTGCTGTTTACTTAAACACGTTATGGAAGGTTAGCCTTAAGATGGTGGCCACCTTAGTCTCAAAAGAGGCAAATTGTAGGAAACGTGTTAAGTTGAAATCTTTGTAAATTTTCATAACTCTTCTTTTGAATAATATAGTTTTTGTTCTTTCCAAAAAAAAAATGCAAATGACTTGTGTTCATCAAATTTTACTTTGCAACAGTGCTCACTTAAATTAAAAATTGAATCTTCACATTTCAGACCTGTGTAGTTTTAAGAATCTGTTTCGGTCAGCAGAACAGTTAAGACATAAATTGATAAATACTTGAATTATAATGTAATTTGAGGGTGCAGTCATTTTGGGTGAAACTGAATTACTGTATTTTGATATTTCATTTCAACTATTCCTTGCAAACGGTTGTTGCTCTCTTCGATATGCCTTGCGATTTTGCTTTGTTTCAGGAGGAGAGATCCAGCAATCCATAACAATTTTAATTATGTGGACCCAATTGTAATAATTCAGATTTAGTATGACACACACAGTTCACACAGCCGGTCTACAATGCTTCTATCTTTTGCTATTACTTTTACTATAAAGTTTCTGCTACTCCTCCACATTTGAATTTGATAATATTGTATTATATTTTACATAATGTTATTATATATTACAAAGACACACACAAACATGTACGCAGTACACACACAAGGTTTGATCAAAACGTTTGGTGAATGATTTTTATAATTCTTAAAACCATGCAAATTTTGGCTATTCCGAAAATTAAAACAGATGTGAAAGAAAAAAGATTTGAGATGATTCAAGAAATCCATTCAAATACCATGGGCAATCTAAAAGCATTCACAAAACAGACTTCCAAAAATGTTTTGATTAGTGGCAGGCATGTTGGAACAAGATCAAAAATTCTGACAGACTTTTGCATTCAAAAATAAAGATTCTTAGAATACATATTAGAATTAAATATACAGGATTATTCATACATAGCACAACCCATTAGTCAATGGCTTGTACTGAGGTAATTGTGGTAGGTAACTGAACACATGATGCCATTGGATATGGAGAATTATTTTCAGACAATTGGCAGCTTCTTTGTGAAAAGTGTTATTTGAGAAGGGGGTATAAGATTTATTAGTGCAGTATGCAGCATGAGTATTTCCCAAGAAGAAGATATGTTCATTCTGGAATACTTATTTTACATCCAATTTTTTTTTTTTAATGAGAAGAGGTATTCAGTAATATATATATATATATATATATATATATATATATATATATATATATATATATCCAAGCATGCTATACAAAAAAATGCAAGATGGACACCTACAGCACACCGCAAGATTTTTAATTAAAGTTTGCATTTGTCTTTAAGAAGATTTTGTTGCAATGCAAAGTAGGTTGCATTTTAATTGGATAACCCTGTATACATACTTATAAAAGCACATTTACAAAATGCTAATTAAAACATCCAAATATGTCTTAAAATTTATAGCTGAAATTGAAAAAGTTTGCCATGTTATATTTGGAACTATACAGAAAGTAAAAACAATATACAGTAAAATCCCATTACAAGAAATACCATTTCAACAAAAATTTCACTATAACTGTTTGTTTGTTAGTTATTTGGTTTTTTGGAGCATTAGCAACTAAGGCCATATTGCTCCGGGATATGCGGTGGTCATTCCCTGACCTTTCCACATCCTCCGTATTTGGTGGTGACGGGCTCGAACCCCGGTCTAATCAAGGAGCGTGTGCTACGCACTGCTGCTCCTTCCCACCTGGCTACGGAGGCGCCCATTTCACTATAACAAAAATATTTCTAGACCCAGCCAAATTTTCTCTTATTATTGCTTTATAAGTTGCCTTTGAAAAAAAAAAAACATTCTTGACAAATTCAGTATAATGCATTATTTTTAGCATCCTCTTATTGCCTAAAAACTAGTTTACAACAAAATAAAGTTTACTGTAAAATTTCACTATGTGGTCATGGAAGCATTCATGTGAAGAAAAGCACCTCCGTACCAGGTGGGAAGGAGCAGTAGTGCATATCACATGCTTCTTGATTAGACCGGGGTTCGAGCCCATCACGACCAAATACGGAAGATGCGGAAAGGTCTGGGAATGACCACCGCATATCCTGGAGCAATATGGCCTTAGTTGCTAATGCTCCTAAAAACCAAAAACAACAAACAACAACATGTGAAGAAAAAAAAATTAAGTTTAAAAACAGGTGGCAAAAGAATTCATTATCAGACCATTACTAATGTTTTTCCACCTTTCTGAACAATTATACTTTTTTTTTTTTTTTTTACTCTTAAAAAGCATCTCTTATTTATAAGACATGCCTCACAATCAGAAGTATGGTACAGTAGATATAACATTAAGTTATTTTTCACATATTAATATGTCAATTTTGTTTTTAATGATTAACTTTTTCTCCTACATTAATCATTAAAAACAAAATTGACTAATATGTGAAAAATAACTTAATGTTATATCTACTGTACCATACTTCTGATTGTGAGGCATGTCTTATAAAAGGTACTTTCAAAATGACATTATCTGAACAAAATATTTTTGCTTTTATAGTATATATAATTGTCATATTATTTATTTATTAGCGATTTTATTCATTATTTAAGGAAAGAAAACCAGGAATTGCTACTCATATATATTAGAAAAGTGCAGCAGAATTTATTTGAACAAATAATGGTTCTTTTGAAATAATTTTCAGTGATATTCATTAGAACAAAATTTCAGTACAATAAAATTATTCATGCACCCCCCACCCCACGCCTAAGAAGTTCACTGTATCAGGATTTTACTGTATACTTCTGTTTTATTTGTAGAGTGACTTCTGCAAAAAATTTCCTGGGCAAAGATAAGCCAATTATATAGAAAAAATAAAGGAAATAAACTTAGAAATGGCACCTTATGAAAGAAAATCATGCATTTTTCTTATTTTATAAATTTTTTAAATGTTCCATTCCCATGGAACACTAAATTATAAATGTGCAAAAATTCTAGTATTTCAATGTACTTAGATTTACCATTCTTACCTGAGATAAACTGATTTGCCAGGGGCATAATTTTTTATAAAGACTCTGTCTGTCAGCATCATTTGATCATTTATCTTCCGAACATATAAGTCACTGCAGAGAGACAAAAAATTAAAACTTTTCATGCAATAATTTCACATAAAAAATAAATATAAACAAAAGGAAGTGCAAAACTAAATTAAAATGGAAATGTTTTAATTTCATCAAAATTCCAGAACTCTTAGTGAATTGTGCATATTGTTTTCTTCCCAGTATGGGAAGAAAACAATATAAAACAAAATATTTTATATCATTGATTGAAGCAGTTTTCTTGATTTGCATTGCAGTTAGTAGGTTTATACTTTAATGTGTCCTCTGTTTTATTGAAAATCAGAACTGGTCCCAGTGATGATCATGTGGTGATCCAATCTCAATAACAAGGCATTTAGCATTAGTAGTTGTTATTGTTGTTATTTTGGTTTTTAGGAGCATTAGCAACTAAGGCCATATTGCTCCGGGGATATGTGGTAGCCATTTCCTGCCTTTCCGCATCCTCCGTATTTGGTGGTCACAGGCTCGAACCCCGGTCTGATCAAGAAGCGTGTGCTATGCACTGCTGCTCCTGCCCACCTGGCTACAGAGGCGCCAGCATTAGTAGTGGCATACGATGCAAGAAAGCAAGCTTATACAGCATCAGCAAAAAAAAAACTTCCCATTTCACCCATCCATTCCTTCCAATAGTTTGTATAGTTCTTTCTTGAATTTATTTAAGCTATCAGCTTCCACAACAACAGATGGAAGTTTGTTCCACCAATCAGCCACTCACTGGCTAAAGGCAAATTTCCACACATCTGTTCTGCAACTGTCTTTCTGCAGTTTGAATATATGCTCCTCAAGTGTGTAATCTGAGCAAGAGGAAGAATCCCATCAGCATTGAGCTTGCTCAAACCATTCAAAACCTTAAACACCTCAATCAGATCACCACACAGGTGCTTAGTTCTCCAGATGCTACAATTGGCAGAAATGAAGCCTATCTTGGTAAGGGCATCCCTTTGTTCTCCTCACCAATCTCATTGCCCTTCTCTGTACTCATTCCAGCAGCTCTACATCCTTCCTAAAATGAGGCTTCCAGACCAGTATGCAGTATTCATGATGTGGCCTAACTATTGCCTTATACAAGAGGATAATCACCTCCTTATCCCTGCTAGCAAAATTCCTGTACATCATTGACAAAACCCCATGAGCTGTCCTGGCAGCCTGTCTGCACTGCTCAGAGATCTTCATACCTAACTGCATAATTAACCCCCATGTCTTTTTCATTTTCCACTACCGTAAGTGTAGTACCACACAGTTGGTACATTACCCTGGGTTACCCATATGCAGTACTTTGCATTTGTCAATGTTAAACTTGAATTGCCATTTCTCTGCCTAACTTTTCTAGATCCTGTTGCAGTAGCATACTGTCATTACTGTCTTAACGATTCTGCCAACCTTTGTATCATCTGCAAACTTGGCCATTAAGACTGATATGCTTTCTTTAATATCACTGATAAATACAGAAAACAACAATGGGTTCAATACTGAACCCTGGGGGACTCCTCTAATAACATTAGTGCATGAAGAACAATGTTCATTGATTACCACTCTCTGTCTTCTCCTACTCAACCATCCCTTTATTCATAGCAACAACTTGCACTTAATGCCACACTGCTCCAATTTGTACAGCAGTTTTTTATAAAGTGTGCAATGATATCAGAAGCCTTTCTGAACTCCAAGTATATGATATCAGAATTATTTTTTTGCATCCAGTTCCTTTGTTACAGCATCATAATATCCAATCAGATTGGTCAGACAAGGTTGCCCCTTAACAAATCCATTCTGCAACTGCAGTATAATTGCATTCTTGTCTAGATGGTCCTGCATTAGTTCTTTAACCAGTGACTCCATTATTTTCCCTGGAACAGAAGTTAAGGTAACAGGTCTGTAATTACTTGTGTCACCCTTTGATCCCCCCCCCCCCTTTGTGAATGGGGATATATTTGCACATCTCCAGTCCCTGGGAACCCTCCCCTGAATCCAAGGATGCTCTCGTGATTATAGCTAAGGGTTTGCTTGCTTACTTTGTTGTCTCCATAATGTAATTGTATAGATCCCATCCACCTCATATGCCTTTCTTATGTTTAATTTCAACAATTTCTCTTTCCTTTTTTAGTTATTACAGAATCATTTAGCTCCCTGTTAGAGTTTGATAAACTTCTGGCCTCCACTTCCCTAAAAAATTCCTCATGTGAACATAATTGCAAAATACTCATCTGATTTGTTAGCAACCTGAGCAGGTCATCAAGGGTTGAACCATCAATATCATGTGGACCAATTTGATTCATCCCCTTCCTTCTAGTGTTTACATAAATAAAGAGGTCTGTGCTGTTTTTCTTTGCATCCTTTTCCAAAGATTTCTCATAATTTGCCTTTGATTGCCTAACCTCCTTTGTGACTGATTACAGACTAGTTTATGCCTACCGTAAGTTTCTGTGTCGCCTGATAATTTATATGCATCCCATGAATTTTTCTTCTCTGCCACGAGTCTCATTAGTTCATCTGACATCCATTTAAGCCTAACCTTGAACAGTATTTCTTAGTTGGTATGAAAAGCCTAGTAGCTTCCAAGGTTAATTGAGTTCCTTGATTGCTTCCCATTTAGGATTGGCTGATGGTAACATCATCAGTTGGTGCTACTGTATAGAACTTATCCCCTGTTGCTTAAAGGCTCTTTTAACCCTTCTCTTTACCCTTTCCCTTGATGGTATTTACATCTTTAAGTAAATGCCACATCAGTACATTGTGACCACTTATTGTTCTTTTATCTGCAGTTTCCTAATGCATGATTAATTACTGCCAATAATCAGATCAAAAGTATTACTCTCCCTTGTTGCTTCTCTAACATACTACTGTAGAAAACATTAATCTAATAAATCCACAAAGGTCTTGCTAGTGTGTGTATGTGTGACTAACCCACAAGTTCCAGTAAATATCTGGAAACTTAAAATCTCCCATTATAAGACATTTACATATTGGATCAACAGAATTGCCTATTTACATTAATTCTTATTGCTTAAAGGCTCTTTTAATTTTCTGTTCATGTAGCACACATACATAACACAAGAAAAAAATAATGCTGATGTTATGCAGATTTGGCCTAAAACTCATATATCTTACTGATTATATATGGATTCAGATCTCCAGGTATACTATGAAATCAGATCTTTTTCTGATGGCTTTTCTGTCATTCACATTTTGATATGAGAGATACGAAGTTCAAAGTTAATGGATGTGTCCAATGTAATTTTTTGCATAACCCTACAGATACTTTCTGTAAGGTCTTGAGTGTTGTATGAGACGCCGACAGAATCACACTGTCTTTGGACACAAAGACAGTGTGATTTCATGGAAAAAAATCTAGGAGAAGTGAGATCTAGGGATTTTAATGGCTATTTAAATGGTGGTTGCTCCTACTCCTCCATTATCCAGGTGAACTTTATCCAACCAACTTTATATCTTATAGGTAGGCAAAGTGAGGCAATGCTAGTGGAATTTCATCTAAATGTGGTACTGATACATCATGCAATAGCTAAAGGTACTGTTTGCTTTTCATTCCTTCCAGTAATACTAGTTCCCCATACTGGTCTCATACATTACCCTCATGGGTAGCACAGTTGGTAAAATCACTGTCCTCCCCACACGAGTGGTAAAGATCTGAGTTTGAATCCTCTCAATGGGTGAGGAATTTTTGAGCCTTTTTCACAAAGTGGCTGAATAAATATCAGTCCCAGGAAAGGTTAGTATGTTTTCTTCCCAGAAACTTGGGGTTTTCATCCAGCAAACAGCATATCATCCACAGAACATGCAGTTTACAGATATAATATATACAGCATAATGTAGTCTGTTGCTGATGCACTTAAAACTCTACAACAATGATGACTCATACATTATATGGGTAACCACAATTTTTTTGGAGAACTGGGACTGGTCTACGTAGTTTACAAATACAGGAAGAAAAAACTAAGTTGATATGAGAGCCCAAATGAACACTCATGATGACTTATGAATTTCAAAATTTCACATCTACACTGGCAAGTTTAATGAAACAAATGAATGTTGGACAAGCTTTCCCTTCCTTCCTGTTTAATTCATAGCTGACATAAAGATAAAGCTTATGTTACAGAGTTATGCAGATAATTCATTGTTTACTAATTGGGTTAATATAATTAATGCAATCCATATTCAAGCAAAGCCAGTCCAGAAAGCATGGGAAGAGGAAGAGTGATATCATATTATTTTTATGACTTATAGATTAAAATTTGCAAAAAAAAAATATATATTATCTATAACTGTTGTTTTTGGCTAAGGAGACTCTAATCATAAAAGTCTACCAGGGCTGCTATAATTCTAGATATGTTACTTAATACAACAATGCCTTTGCTTTTATATGTACATAAAAAAACTGTGCATTGCAAGATTTGGATCAATGCATGATGGTTTCCACCTTAAATAAATTTAAGCAATAACCTTCAATCACTAGATTATAATAAAAAAAAGTACTATAAAAATTAATATACTTCATCTTAATTTATACAAATACATACTCATCTGTCGCCATTTGTTCGATACTTTCAAACCAGGAAATAGTAGCACGTTCAAATTTCAAAACAGCCCTCCTCATGGGAACTGAAAATCAAAGAAAAAGTCATTAAAACTTTGTAGTATAATTTTAAGAAAGACATAATCCAGTTGTTTATATGTACATAAATAATTCATTAAGAGAATTGATTTCCATAGCATTTCTCGACCTTTGTAATAACATGACCTATCTACACTACAAGTAATTTATCATAGCCCACTTGTAAATCATATATCCATAATCAGATACCATTAAAAATTACCTATACATTAATCATTTTCAGGGACCACCAATCATTTCCACCAACTGAGTCTCACCCATTGTGCAGTGTATGAACATTTAAAGCAGGTGATTTGGGGAATCTGAATGTGATTTTACTCTGCAGTTACATTAAATTATCTAACACAGGGGTTCTTAACTGGTGGGGTGTGCTTTCCCAGGGGAGATGTGAGGTGCCTCTCAAAAAATTTATCACAATTTCTTTCTCATTGGATAAAATTCTGAAGTTTAGAATTCTTTATAATTAACATAATAAATTAAAATTATTAACATTAATTGCTTATTAATTAAATATACCTACAGGCACTTTCCGAGTTACGTCCATCTGAGTTATGTCTTTCCGTGTTACCCTGCTGAAAAATATAAAATTTGAAAATTCCCAAGCATCTCTGCAGTATGAACACAGATGGCATCTTTTAAGGGTTCTATCCTATGCATTTTACATAGTATACAATCAATTTTTGGGTATTTTCATGTAAAGATCACTAGTTGTGGGTATTTTGCCCTTCTAAATGGCAAAATACCCACAACTAGTGATAGTACATAACTAAAACGAATGCCTCTCATACACTCATTACTGCATAGTCTTCACACACATCCCATGTCTCGGTTATTCCTAGTTAAGGTAAAGCATATGCTTCGCACCATGCTGTCATGTACTTTGCCTCCGAGCATTAGTTTAGTTAGCAGTTTGTCTTCACTCTGGGTAGTTGATTTTGTTTAACTCTAATGCAACTGATAATTTAGTTTAAATTACAGTTTTGTGACCCCTCAAAAAGACTAGAAAATGTCAAAGAAAAGGAAATACAGTGAGGATTATGTGGAATTTGGGTTCATGTGCTATCTTGACTGCGATGGAACTGAAAAACTTGAATGCTTTTTTACACAAATTTAAGTAACTTAAGCAGTGATTTTAGCCTTGCTGTGATCATCTATGTCATTTTCTCATTCAAAATAGCATTATCTTAAGTTTTATCACTGGAATTAGGATGCCAATTTTCTTTAAACCTTGGTATTCCTTTACCCCCCCCCCCAAAAGTTAGGTTGTTGTTGTTGTAGGGTTTTAGGTGCACAGCAACTGAGGCCATACTGCAGCATATATAACATGTCTGTAAATTGTGAGTGTTCTGTAGTTGATTTGCTGTTTTCTGAAATGAAAAACCAAAGTTAGCATTAGCAAAAAAAAAAACCTTCCCATGTTTCCAGTAGAAAAAAACAGGATACCCTAGCCTGAGGCCAACTCAGACAAGTTGTGGAAAAAGATCCTTAAAAATTCTCATGTTATTGATAGGATTTTAACTTAAGGTCTTTTCTACCTGGTGTGGGGAGGACAGTGATTATACCAAATGTGCTAACCACAAGGACCCAAAAGTCAGGCTCCAACTCTTTATCAGCCATATTATCAATACACACCACCACTACTTATACATCATCTTCTTATATCATAAATACCTGGTTTCTTTATGCCTCTTTACATTTTTGTCCAGGTGTTCCAATAGGAAATGAAGTAGAAGTACACAAAAAAGTTTAGGGGGAGTAAAATACACTATTAACACTGCACCAGTTTGATACAATCGCACTGCATAAATTGAAAATTGAGAAAACAGTGAAAATTATGAAATAAAAATTATATACAGGCAACCCCCATATAACACAGTACTTCTACAACATGGTTTCGTTCTAACACGATTGATAAATTGCGGCAATCCTTGCACAACACAGTACTTATATAACGCAATTTTGCTCTAACATGGTTAGAGAATTGCAGCAAATCTCGCATTACACAGAGCTTTTGTGCAGAGAAAATCCTGTATTATGTTAGATGTAATTTTTCATCATTTCCATTCTTTTTTTGTGAATCCTCACTGTTGACTTGCTAGTCTTTATGTAAAAAAAAAAAAAATATCGGAAAATCCCTGCGTTAGGGATTTTCCGATAATTCTGTGCCTATTTGAGACTTGTGTTTATTTAAGACCATAAAAAATTGTGATTTCAAAGCATGCAGTTTGTGACTTTTAAGGTTTTTGTAAGGTTATTTTGGTTTCTGTTTGATCATTTACAAATTTTTCTGGGTATGTATTACTAAACTTTGTTCTTAAGAACCATATTGGAATAATTTCTTTGTTGTGAATTAAATTTCAGCCCTAAATTATGCCTAAGGAACTTAGGCATAATTTGGGTAACTGTCAATTTATTTAGAGGACGGTTTCTAAATTGTTTTGTGCAGCTGTGGAAAACTATTTAATACGGAAAAATCTAAATTTCAAAGTTTTATTACTATTGAATAATGCACCAGACCATCCAAAATGTTGAAGTAATGTTCCTACCACCTAATACAACTTTTTTAATTCAGCCATTAGATCAAGGCATTATATCTACCTTTAAAACTCATTACATCAGAAAATTGTTACAATGGATTTTGGAAAAAATTGATTCCGAATCTACTAAAGCAATGGAGGCATGGAAACATTTTTCAATTGTGGACTGTATCGGAATCACAGCTTCATCACTCAAAGAAGTAAAACCACTGACATTAAATGACTGTTGGAAAAATGTATGGCCAGAGTCAGTTCATTCAGGAAATATGGTTGAACTGACAGAAAATAGAATCGGTGCAATAGTAGAACTTGCTAAGTCGGTAGGAGGAGAAGGTTTTGATGATATGATTACTGAAGACGTTCAAGAATTACTAGTAGAAAAAGAGGCTAGTGAAGCGGATTTGATGGAAATGGCATCGGAGCTAAACCAAATCAATTCAGAGGATGATAGCACAGATGAAAATTCTGAAGTTCCAAATTTTACACTAAAGAGCATATGAGAAGGCATAAACTTAGACGAGAAATTTGAATCTTATTTTTGAATGCAGATCCTTTGACTGAAAGGAACACAAAGTTCAAAAGGGAGCTTCAAAAATGCTTAGCTTCATACCGTGCAATTTAAAAAAATCTATCAAGCAAAAGCAAACAATCCCAGAATAGATTTTTTGAAAAGAGCAGAAGATACACAAAATCTAGATGCTGCAGAAGAAAGTTCAAAAGGTGAAGATATTCTGCAACAGAAAAAACGTTCTTGTTTGATTGTGCTTAGCAGTGATGAAGAGGAAGAAAATTAAATGAACATACATTATCTGACATATATGTATCACAGTTTGCAAGATGGTTGTTCGGTTATTATGATTTTTAATACAAAATTAAGTTTCCACTAATTATAAAAATTATGTATGTTTGTTAGCTTTTGGAACGAGTAACCTCTCTTTTTTTAGCGGTTCTTAGTCCCATAACACGGTTTCGCACTACACAAGATTTTATAGGAACCTAACTACCGTGTTATAAGAGGGTTGCCTGTATATATAAAAATTAAATATTACTATAAAATTGGGACATAACCATTGTAGATATTTATGGTGCCATAAATATTAAAAACCATTATATTTAATTTAAATTACCATTTAAATATGGTAATCCAAATGAAAAAAAAAACTGTCTGCCATAAAAGCTAAAGACATAACACACTGTAAAAATGTTTTGTAAACTGAATTTTAAAGAAAAATTGAAGTTAAAAACCAGTATTGAGTTAAAATAATAATTTTTATATGATAATATTGATATTGACAAAATAATTGCTACAATAAAATAGTTTTCTTGAATCATTCTGAATCCAATTATACTTCCTTTTTTAAAGCATTTATCTTCTAAAAGATAACTATTACATATTCATGAAAATAATCAAATAATGCCTAATGAATCTTTAGAATAATTTTTAATTATCCCAGAATCTTTTAACCTTTTCATCAATCTATGGTAATTGTCTCATATAACTTTTATTAAAAATAAATCTTATTTTCAAATAGATCCATCATTAAGTGTTTAACTCATTTCTACCACTAATTTTCACAAATATCTCTAAATAATCATTGCCGCCTCCCTTTCTATTCAAAAGTTATATTTCCCTTTTATCTTCTACAAGGTATCTAGGTGAAATGGGAAGGTTATTTAATATTATTATTTTTTTGGCTGATGCTGTATAAGCTTGCTTTCTTGATCAATGCCTCTGCTAACACTAATGCTATTACATGTTCATGAAACACCACATTACACTCTCATATTTCAGTATCTTCTCTGTTTTACTTTGAGGATATGTTTTTTTAGTATTCAGCTGCCCATTTTAGTAATTCATTAATGTGTCTGTGAGGTAGTTTTACCTTGCAGGTTTGTTGATATGCCCACCAAAAGTCATTGCACAAAAGATTAAGTTAATTAAAAGATATACATAAAAATAAAAAATAATTACATGGAGTTGTTTTTAAATATTACCAGGACAATTCAGGCCATGAGATACTGATGTGTTATTACTGTAAATTGTGTGCATGCGTGTCATTTAAGGATGCATCTGTCTGTTTATGGGATGAAAACCCATAAAGATGGGTTTTTTAACTCATCTTTATGGGTTTCTCGCAAACTCACAAAAAACATTTATCTCTGCCTGAGACAGACAAACTTACTCAACCATGCTTGAAAATGAACCCAGTACAATCACATCACTAGCAGGATTTGAACACTGAATTTTCTAAACAGGTTGCAAGTGCAATGCAGGCAAGTTTAATTCACAACTTTCAGTTAGCTAGAAGCAAATAGAGATTATACTATTTTTACTTGTTTGATTTGTTACTTTTAATTTATTAGCCTCAAAAAATGTTATTATTGGTATCCCAAAAGTTATACAGTTTGCAATATGCATTTTTGCATACGTTCAATTCGTATTTTTACAATTTGTACCCGAAAAACTCAAAAAAACAATGTTTCAAACAAACATGCAATATTAAAAATTTGGCAAATTTGGCAAACTAGGACATGACAAACAATCACATACCACAATATTCAATTAACCATCACATTCCATAATACTCAAGTAATAACAGTCACATACCATAATACTCATTGAATTGTTTCACTGAATATTATGGTATGTGATTGTTAATTAATTTTATATATTTGACAATCAAGTTACAGGATTGAAAACATAAACATGTCAAAGAATGTAGGATAATGATGTATCACACTGTGGCAACTGACCTATGCAACTTCTTCCCTCTGCAAGGTAACTGGCTGAAAGCAAGTCAATTACAAACACAGTCATATTACAGCTGCTGCATTGTTTAAGACATTATCATTATGGTAAGTGATGCAACAAAGAGCAAACATTATATTTTGTTTTAAATTAGGCTAAAAAAATTACCAAAATTGGTAAAACAAGGATACTGTAATGCTGCTCTGTCTCACATGCATGTTTTTCAACTAGTTTGTCATGAGGATCTGGACAATGAGTGCTGTGAAATGTCCAATGATATTTGGAACCCCCAAAACAGTTTAAAATTTGTACAGTAATTGTGTTTGATCATTAAATGACTAAATGATGGAAGAACTTCACTTAACAGAGAAACAGTTTTTGCAATTCTGACAGAAGACATGTGCAAATGGAAAATCTGTGATAGATTTGTTCTGCACTGTTTGCCTAATGAACAAAAGCTGCTCATAATCAAAGCACAAACAAAAAAAAAAAAAAAACCTAACTGATTTTGATTACTTTCTTCAACTGGAAGAGAATTAATTGAAGGAATTTATTCCATTAGGTAAGACAGTGAATAAGGAGTACTTTGTACAAGTTTTGGACTGTGTTCGAGCTGGTTTCTGTTGCGCAACTTTGGCTGCATTTTGTGCTGATTACCACGAGGAAATTTTGGCAAAGTGTGGAACTATGGAGCTAAACCACTCCTCCTTATTCCCCTGATTTATTACCTGCAACTATTTTTTGTTTTCCAAAATGAAATTCACTGAAAGGACAACAGTTTTATAGCATAGAAGATAATAAGAGAAATGTGACAAAGGAATTAGTGGCCATCTGTTCAAATATACTTAAAAGAGCTCTATGAGCAATCTCACAAGTGTATAGGTGCTCAAAGCAATTACTTTGAAAAATATTAAAAGCTTTTTTAATTCTAATGTCTGTTTTTTTTTTTTTTTTAATTGACTGACTCCTAGAACTTAATTGTCAAACTTTGCAGACAATGTTCCTTACTGAATTCTATGAATAAAATTTAAATTTTTAAAGTGCTTTATATTTCATTCTTTACATACCCAATGACACATTGAATCTTGTGAGTTCTCTATCTATTCCATCCAGTTCTAGATATGTTACTTCCTTGCGTAATGTATCAGCCCAGTGCATGAGACTGTATGGTATGAATGGAGGTACGCTAAGCAAAACTGCCAGAATACCAGCCACCCAGCCACACGATAAATGGATTTTAAATTCTGGGTCAATGAATTTCTCCATCAAAGTAAAGGTGTCATATTTAGTATGAAAGGCAGGATAAAGAGAAACAGAATATTTATGCTGAAACAAAAAATGTAATTCTTAATTAAAAATAGTCAGGTAGATAAAATAATTTTTTTAAAAACGTTTTGCTTCATAATTAAATGGAAATTATTCCTTTCTAATATCATAATGACAATTTATTATTAATCATCAAGTAGGTATATCAAAAAAAAAGTCACATCATGAGGTGTGTTGGTATACAAAGTTCATCATTCAGTTTTTTGTGTTTTTGAAAAAAAGGGTAGAAAGAGCTTAAAATTATGTACTTTGCAATACCATCTGTAATTTAATATATATGAGATTATTATTTGAGATTATTATTTGGAGAAAAGAAGAGAATTCAACTTACCTATATTTCTGCTGTTTATTGATTATGAAAAAGCATATGACAATGTAAACCAGGAAAAACTTTGGTAGATTCTACATGAAGAAAAAATATTCCAACCCAACTCCGGAAAGCAATGCAAAGCCTATATATAAAAACTCAAAAGTCTGTATAAAATATTCTAATGGCCAACTATCAGACCCAATTAACACCAATAAAGGAGTCAAACAAGAATGTGGACTATCACCAAATTTATTTAATATCTACATCAATAAAATTATTAAAGAATGGAAACAAACAATTAACAACGGAATACAGTTGAACAAACAGGAATAAAATCCAAACTATATTATATGCTGATGATCAAGTTATAATTGCAAAATCCGAAGATGAACTACAGATAGCAGCTAATGAACTGAATAAATAGGCAAAAAGTATGAGATGAAAATCTCCATCTCAAAAACAAAATCAATGGGATTATGTGGAAAAAACATACAAAGAGTCAAAATTGTTATTGATGACAAAATAATAGAACAAATATCTGATTTCATCTATTTGGGAAATTTAATATCAAATGAAGGGAAAGACATTCACACTAAACTACAAAAATATAATAAAATGAACTGAATGATTAAATGCCACTTCGGAAAACAAATGACAACTGAAACAAAATTATAACTGCACAACATCACTTGAAAATCAGCCCTCTTTAACAGATGTAAGACTTGGGTCATAAATAAGAAAGATGCACACAAACTAGAATTAGGCTTTACAAGGCTAGACCACCAAAGAAATTTAGATATTCATGAGAAATTAAAAGTAGTTAACATAGTAAATGACATAAAACGGTATCAGAAAAAATGGATCAGCCAAATATAAAGAATGAACCCAGACCAGATCCCAAAATTAGCCTTTAACTACAAACCTACAGGCAAGAGAGAGAGACGTGGGTCGACCAAGACAATGATGGTGAGATCAAGACCACCTCCAAGAGCTACAATGCCGACCGGGCTAGCCGAGTGGGTAAAGTACCTGCCCGGCAACCCAAAGGTCGCGGGTTCGATTCCCGCCTCGGGCTTGGATCAAAGTACTGCAAAAACCTTGGGAGGTGCAATATGGCCACAGAAGCCGATGCGCCAACAACTACCAAATCAAAAAAAAAAAAAAAAAAAAAAAAAGAGCTACAATGGAACAGGTTTAAAAGACCTAAGCCAGACCAAGTTCATGATGATGATGATGATGAGATTATTATTATTATTAGCCATATGGTGCAAGGCAGCCTGAGGCTTCCTTGCAAGGAAGGAAGGAAGCCTGAGGCTTATGCTGCATCAGCCAAAAAAAAAATTCCCTCATTACCCTGAGAGAGAGAAGTAGAAGGGAGTCACCAAGAAAGAAAGAAAGAAAGAGAAGAATAATGATATCCAGCTCAGGTACTCACCAGATGTGAGATACAATTACAAAAAATTTGTTATTTTATAAATTGCAACAATGTAATAGCACACCAACAATGAAAACCATCACTCTTAGCTGAATCTCTTAATTTTTTGTACTTTTAAAAATTTTTTAAGTTCAAAAGGCTCCACTGGCTGCCAGTTACCAATAATTGGTATAAGTGATAATGAAGGAATACTAAAATTAATATGTGGTCATTGCTTTAAATTTTTCTTTTAAAGTTTTTTTTTTTTTCATGTTAGTGAACCCATAACAATGCCCAACTGATGGTTAAATAAAGCAACCAAACAGGCCAGATTACATGGACATAATCTTGGATTTTGACAAGTTCATATCTTACTTTGTGTTGTAGATCTACAATGTGCTCCTGGAACAACTATCCAGAAAGAATGAAGTGAAAAAACCGCTCAATTAGAGTGGTTCTTCACTTTATTCTTTCTGGGCATAAATTAGTCAGCATGAGGGGGCATAAATTCAAGTTGAATTTATGCCCCTTCATGGGTAGTCTCAGAAAGAGAAAGAATGCCATCAGTATTTAACGTAATCCATTCAAGGCCTTAAACACCTCAACCAGAACTCCCAACAAGTGCATAGTCTTCAGATGCTGCAATTTGCAGAACTGAAGCCTTGGTAAGAGTGCCCTTTTGTTCCCTTCACCAATCTGGTTCCCGGCAACCCAAAGGTCGCGGGTTCGATTCCCGCCTCGGGCTTGGATCAAAGTACTGCAAAAACCTTGGGAGGTGCAATATGGCCACAGAAGCCGATGCACCAACAACTACCAAATCAAAAAAAAAAAAAAAAAAAAAACCAATCTGGTTGCCTTTCTCTGCACTTGTTCCAGCAGATCTATATCCTTCCTAAAATGAGGCTTGCAGACCTGTATACAGTACTCAAGATGTAGCCTAACCATGGCTTTGTATAAAACGATAATTACCTCCTTATCTCTGCTAACAAAGTTTCTCTATATCACATTGACAAAACCCCATGCGCTGTCCTGGCACCCCTGTCTGCACTGCTCAGAGAAATTCATATCTGACTGCAAAATTACCCCAGGTCTTTTTCATTTTTCAGTATCCCGAGTGTCGTATCAGACAGCTGATAGGTTACTCTGGAATTAACACTACCCATAAGCAGTACCTTGCATTTGTCATAAACTTCAACTGCCATTTCTCATCCCATAGATCTTGTTGCAGTAGTATCTGTCATTAACCACCCTGCCAACCTTTATGATCTGCAAACTTAGACATTAAGCCTGATATAACTTCATCAATATCACTAATAAATATTGAAAACAATAATGGGCCCAGCACTGAACCCTGAGGGGCTCCACTAATAATATTAGTCCAGGAAGAGCAGTGCCCATTGATAACCACTTTCTGTCCTTTTACACTCAACCATCCCTTTGTCCATAGCAGTAACTTGCCCTTAATGCCACATTGCAACAGAATTTGTTGTTGGTAACATCATCATCCCACTGCATGCCTTTTTTATGTTTAACTTCCACAATTTCTTTTCTACTTTTCTTTAAGTTATCAAAAAATCATTTAGCTCTCTGTTAGAGTTGTATAACCATCTGGCATCTCCTCCTCTATGGAATTCCTCATATATGAATGTAGATGTAAAATACCTACTCAATTTGTCAGCAACCAGAGCAAGGTTATCAACAGTTAACCCATTGGCATCAAGTGACCCAATAGATTCAACTCCTTCCTTCTACTGTTAATATAAACATAGAAGTCTTTACTGCTGTTCTTTGCATCAATATCAATCAATCGTTTGCCAAAGCCTTCTCGAAATCTGCCTTAGCTTGCCTAATGTCCTTTGTAACCTGATTACAGACTTATTTATATATACTATAGGCTTCTGCATCACCTGATAATTTATATGCATCCCATACATTTTTCTTCTCTTCCAGTATTGTACAGTATTTCTTCGTTGGTGTGAAAAGCCTAGCAGCTTCTATGATTAATTCCCTGAGTGCCTCCCATTTAGAATTTTTTGTTGGTAACATCATCATCCCACTGCATGGAATTTAAAAAATTCATGAGACCACTGTAGTCACCCTTATGAAAGCAAAAGCCTCTATCTTCACCCTTGATGGTAGTTATGTCTTTAATTAAAGTAATTAAATAACCTTCCTAGGTTACTGCGGGTTCCAACAGAATGCAAGATATTTTAAGCTAGGAGCAGCCAGTACCAATGCAAGGGCACTAAGCAAATATATAGTAAATTTTATGCATTGTGTAGCCTAACCAAACATCCTCACAAGGTATGCCAGAAATTAAGTCTATCAACTTCTCCAGCAACCAACACGCTAGCCTCCACTGACTTGGTTGTATACAGAGGAATCATTCAGTCATGAATGTCACTAAAATGATACATCCTTTGACAACCAGACCTACATACTTTGGCAATCCTTTTATACCTACGTCCAGCTACAGTCAGTTCTACATGTCACACACACAGAGCAAGCAATAAGGTCTTGATTTGTAGAATGCCTTTAGAAATTCCTATATATATAATTATATATATAATTATATATATATATATATATATATATTACTATTATATGTTTTTATAAATATATGAATTACATAAAATATATGTAATACATATTTACAATATTAATTATACACTCACAGAATCATACAAAAAAAAAGTAATAATATAAGAATTACACTTATCTCTGGTCTTGTTCAGAAAGTTTTCTACTTTTATAGCTAAAAAACCTGAACTGTTATTTTTATGGAATAAAAATATAAAGGAATATATTTTATTCCTTTACAAAGGAATATATAAAGGAATAAAAAAAAGGAATAGTTTTAAGTGCCTTAATTTATTTTAACTTTCTTTATAACTTTAAAATATTGGAGATCTAGGTAATTAAAGCATTAATCAGCAAATCTAAGTAATTAAGGCACTTAAAACTATTCCTTTATTACAAATTAAGTGAATCTCAAAATTATCACAAAAAATATTATGAATTTATGTGCCCACAAAACTACCAATAAAAACAATTAGTAACTGTGTTCATTGATAGTATCATTTTTCTTTGTAAGCCATTACAGAATTAAACATTCCTTTACATTAGCATTAGCATGATGCAAGAAAGCAAGCTTATATAGCATCAGCCAAAAAACCCCCCCTTATTTCACCCCATCCACTCGCTCCAAATGTTTGTTAAGTTCTGCCTTGAATCTATTTAAGCTATCAATTTCTACAACGATAGATGGAAGTTTGTTCTACCAATCAATCACCCGCTGGCTAAAAGCAAACTTCCGCACATCTATCCTACAACCGTCTTTCCTCAATTTGAATTTATGCCCTCTCAGGCAATTATTCTGAGCAAGAGGAAGAATTCCATCAGCATTGAGCATGCTCAAACCATTAAAGCTTTATACACCTCAATCAGATCACCTCGCAGGTGCCTAGTCTCCAGACACTGTAATTTGCAAAACTTAAGCTTTTCTTCATAAGAGCAACCCTTTGTTCCATTCACTAATCTTGTTGCCCTTCTCTGCACTCGTTCCAACTCTACATCCTTCTTAAAATGAGGCCTCCAGACCTGTATACAGTACTCAAGGTGTGGTCTGACCATTGCCTTATACAAGGGGATAATCACCTCCTTATCCCTGCTAGAAAAATTCCTGTATATCATTGACAAGATACCACGAGCTACTCTTGCAGACTGTCTGCACTGCTCAGAAAACTTCATATCTGCCTGCACAATTACCCCCAGGTCCTTTTCATTTTCTACCACTGTCAGTGTGGTACCACAGAGTTGATACGTTACTCTGGGATTACTGCTTCCCACATGTAGTACTTTACATTTGTCAATGTTAAACTTCATTTGCCACTTCTCAGCCCATCTGCTCAACTTTTCTACATGGAGCAGTGTTCACCCATCTACTTCAAAATTGTTTTAAAAAATGTATATTTTTTTTGTCTTGGGGTGAGTTTTCATATGCTCATGTAAACAATGGTAGTTTAAAAGCACAGTTAAATTTTAATATAATTTTATGTTTAATATAAAATTATATTAAATATAAATATAAAATTTAATATAATTTTATATATAATATAAAATGCCTTTCTAATGGAAGACATACATATATAAATTATACTATAATAACAATAACTGTGAATAAAAAATAGTTCTCCAAATAAACTATAAAAAATTGATACTTTTAGCATTAGCATTAGCATTAGCAGAGGCATATGATGCAAGAAAGCAAGCTTATTCAGCATCAGCCAAAAAAAAAAAAAAAAAAAAAAACCCACTCCCATTTCACCCCTCCGTTCGTTCGAAATACCTGTCCAGTTGAGCTTTAAATTTGTTTAGGCTATCAACTTCAACAACAAGCGATGGAAGTCGGTTGCACCAACCAACCACCCGCTGGCCAAAGGCAAATTTCCGCACATCTATCCGACATCCGTCCTTCCTCAATTTGAATTTATGCCCTCTGAGGTGATTATTCTGAGAAAGATGAAGAATCCCATTGGCATTGAGCATGCTCAAACCATTCAAAGCCTTATACACCTCTATCAGATCACCTCGCCGGTGCCTAGTCTCCAAACTCTGTAATTTGCAAAACTTAAGCCTTTCTTCGTAAGAGCAACCCTTTGTTCCATTTACTAATCTTGTTGCCCTTCTCTGTACCCGTTCCAGCAGCTCTACATCCTTCTTGAAATGAGGCCTCCAGACCTGTATACAGTACTCAAGATGTGGCCTTACCATTGCCTTATACAAGGGAATAATCACCTCCTTATCCCTGCTAGAAAAATTCCTGTATATCATTGACAAGACACCATGAGCTACTCTTGCAGCTCGTCTGCACTGCTCAGAGAACTTCATATCTGCCTGCACAATTACCCCCAGGTCCTTTTCATTCTCCACCACTGTCAGTGTAGTACCGCAGAGTTGATACGTTGCTCTGGGGTTACTGTTTCCCATATGCAGCACTTTACATTTGTCGATGTTAAACCTCATTTGCCACCTCTCAGCCCATCTGTTCAACCTTTCCAGATCCTGTTGCAGCAGCATAGCGTCAGTATTGTCCTTAACGACCCTGCCAACCTTTGTATCATCTGCAAACTTGGACATTAAACTTGATATCCCATCATCAATATCATTCATAAACACCGAAAACAACAACGGACCCAACACTGAACCTTGAGGAACTCCACTAATAACATTAGTCCACGTTGAGCAGTGTCCATTGATTACCACTCTCTGTCTTCTGCCACTCAACCATCCCCTTATCCATAGCAGCAATTTGCCTCCAATGCCACACTGCTCCAATTTGTGCAGCAGTCTTCCATGTGCAACATTATCAAAAGCCTTTCTAAGATCCAAATATATAATATCAAAGTTATTACCTGCATCCAGTTCTTTTGTGACTACATCATAGTATCCAATCAAATTGGTCAGGCAAGACCTGCCCTTAACAAAACCATGCTGCATCTGAGCTATAACTGAATTCTTGTCTAGATGATCCTGCAGTGCTTCTTTAACCAGTGCCTCCATTAATTTACCTGGAACAGAAGTTAAACTAACAGGTCTATAATTACTTGTGTCAGCCTTTGATCCTCCTTTGTGAATTGGGGTACATTTGCACATCTCCAGTCTATGGGTACCTCCCCTGAGTCCAAAGAAGCTCTCATAATTATGGCTAGGGGTTTGCATACTTCCTTTGCTGCCTCCTTTAATATAACTGGATAGATCCCATCCACCCCAGGTGCCTTTTTTATGTTTATCCTCAACAATCTCTCCTCCACTTTCCTCTCAGTTATTACAAAATCATCCAGCTCACTGCCAATGTTTACTTTACCTACATCATTCTCCTTCCTGAATAACTCCTCATGCGTGAATGTAGATGCAAAATACTCGTTTAGATTGTTAGCCACCTGAGCAGGATCCTCAATTGTTGAACCATCAATATCCAGTGGACCAATCTGATTCATCCCTTTCCTTTTCGAGTTCAAGTATGTAAAGAACTCTTTTCTGTTTTTCTTTGCATCCTTTGCCAAGGATTTTTCATAGTCTGCCTTTGCCTGCCTAATCTCCTTTGTGACTTGGTTACAGACCAACTTATATCTATCATAGGCTTCCATGTCACCCATTAATTTGTATGTATCCCATGCATTTTTCTTCTCTGCCACATGTCTCATTAGTTCATCTGACAACCATTTAGGCCTAAACCTTGAACAATATTTCTTAGTTGGTATGTAAAGCCTGGTAGCCTCCAAGATTAGTTCCTTGAATGCTTTCCATTTTGAGTTTGCTGTTGGTAACATCATCAGTTGGTCCCACTGTATAGAATTTAAATACTGTCTCAGACCATCATAGTCGCCTTTACGAAAACAAAAACCCTTCCCTTTACCTCTGATGGTAGTTACCTCCTTGAGTAAATCCCACTTCAACACACTGTGATCACTGCCACCTAGTGGTTCATTTATCTGCAGGTTCTTAATGCATGAAGAATCACTACTGATAATCAGATCAAGAGTATTGCTCCCTCTTGTTGCCTCAGGAACATGCTGATGTAGAAAACAATCATCCAATAAATCCACAAAAGCCTTGCTAGTGTGCGAGTGACCAACCCACAAATTCCAGTCAATATCTGGGAAATTAAAGTCCCCCATTATAAGACTCTCTGATTTACTGGCCCACTCTATTTCCCTGTACAATATCTTATTATACTCATCAGAGTCATTAGGCCTATAGCACACTCCTACTCTCAATTTTGATTTCCCTATGCTTATGTCACACCAAACTGACTCGACACTGCCCTGTCCATCGATGTCGACTGGCTTCACTTCCTTGGACTTTATGTGTTTCTTAATTAATAGCATAACCCCTCCTCCCCTCCTGTCCTGTCTATCCTTTCTATACACATTGTATTCCCCAAATTCCAGTTCCGCATTACTTATATCTGTGTGACACCACGTCTCTGATATCCCAACAATATCTGCCTTTGATGTTTTGAGCAATACCTCAAATTCATCAAATTTATTTACCAAACTCCTAGCATTGGTGTACACGCAGGTATACATGCACCTGTTTCTATTCTTAGCTACTCTAACACAACCCATGTGTTTACTTGTACCGCAATGACTACCAGCAGTCTCTGAAATATCCTGCATCTTGTTTTTCAGACTTCTGCTCATGTCAATAGAAGCAGTGCAAGAATCACTTCCACCTCTGCCACTGGCTACTGTTAATCTATTAGTCCTTGTATCCCCCCCCAACTAGCAGTTTTCCGACCCACCTAACACTGCCTCGACAGCATCAGCAAAAATTCTTGCACCCTTTCTATTTAAGTGTATCCCATCCCTGTAGAAGCAATCTCTCCTGTTAACAAGTACAGTCCAGGCTGAAAAAAATTCTACCCCTTGAGCCTTGCACAATCCCTCCAGGGCCGAATTGATCGACAAGGCTCTCATCATATACTCCCTCCTATCGTGTCTGGGCAGAATTGCAGACACTTTCAAGTTCAACCCTAATTCACGGCTTTTTTTCAACAGTGACCTGTACTTGCTAAGTAATTCCGCCGGTCTCCTACTCTTAATATCATTAGTGCCAACGTGTACAACTATATCACCTTTTGTGCCCTTAAAAGATGATATCCGCTCTACAACGTCATCAACCTTTGCCCCTGGCAGACATACTTATATATATATATATATATATATATATATATATATATATATATATATATATATCACTAAAAGATATCTGTCTTAACTAAGTTATACTTTTTAGGCTTCTAGTTTTAATGCATTTAATAAAAATCTAGTCAACAAAAAATTATAGGTAACAGCATAACAAAATTTTATGTGGAATATAAAATACCTGATCAACACCAAATCCATAGTCAACTACTGGAACTCCAACTTTCTCTAAGAAGGGTACATAATCACTACTGTAGATAGGATAATCAGGGCTATTTATATAAAGAAAGTAAATTATGAGACAAAATAGATAGGTAACAGCATTATTAATTTAATATTTATATTATTCAATGCCATGAGATAATGAATAGTAAATACAACAATCTCTCATCACATCTTCCTACTATACTGAAAACATCCCATTCAATGCCTCCTCCCCTGATTTTCGGACTAAAAGACAGAAGGATCCTGGGCAATCTTGGTTCCAAGAAGTCTCCAGGTGCTGATGGCATTTTTCCATTTGTTCCTAGAACCAGTGCTTCAGAGTTAGCTCCTGTTTTGTTTCATCGTTTTACATTCTCTTATTCCACTGGTGTTTTTCCTTCTGTTTTCTTCCTTTCAATTGTCATCCCATTGCACTTAACCCTTTCAAAAGTAATGGAGAAATTTATCAGCAGTAAATCTTACATTATCTCGAAACTTTCTATCTGATTAATGATCAGGTGGAAAGTTTCAAGATAATGTAAGATTTTCGAGATAAATTATATGATGCAAAAAAGCACCAGGCCTTTTCCTAGCCAACAAAAAAAAAAAAAAAATAATAAATAAATAAACTATTCCTCCTAATGTAGGTACCTATCCAGGTGATCTTTGAAATTCCCCAGGCTCCCAGCCCCCAACTATCCATGGAGCCAACTTATTCCAATAATAAACATTTGCTGGATAAAAGAAAACTTCATAAAATTCAGTGTAAACCTCTTCATCTATAGTTTAATTTATGCTCCTTAGTTCTGGAATCATTTATAACTGAAAATTTTGTTCTACTAAATTTTGCTATCCCCTGTCATAACCTTATAGATTACAATTAGGTCCCTCTAAGATGCCTAACTGACTTATCCAGTCTTTCTACATATGGATGCCTTTGCCACTATCACAAGGTGTGTTGCTCATCTTTGGATATGTGCACTGACTAGATTATTTGCAATAAGTAGACACTGGGTTTGCTACTTAGTGCACTGATCTCATTTTGTACATATCTCATATCTATGCATAGAAAGAAGTTATGCCCAACATGTACAATGAATTTTTATAGCTCTCATAGCTTAAGGCTTTTAATCCTAGACTTGGCTATGTCTATTTCATTTACTGCACCATTTTGCATCTTACATGTTATGGAGATATATCTTGTCATGCCATGTTCAGGTCTTTGCAATCCTTATCTGCCCACTGATGAAATCCCAAAAAAGGATTGACAACCATATCTGGACAGTAGCATACACTTTAAATAAAAAGCAATATACTTCTCTATTGTAAAAGTGCCTTTTATTTAGAGTAGTGCAATACCAAGGAAACACAATATGAGATCAACATGCCAAGCAACAAGCCCAGTTCACTCATAGCTATACACAGAAAGAGGATATACTTACAAATACAATGACTTTTTAACATAGGAATGAATAATTTGTAAATTAAATACATTATACATTGGAAAGACATAATAATTTGGAAAACTTTAATTAAAACTTATATATAAATATCCCAAATCTTTCAGAATGCTTTGGTTCTCTTGTTAGTAGCAAATAACATAAACAGTATATAACAGTACATACAATAAACACAGTACACTGTAAAAGCTTACATTGGGGACTTAGGCTCTTCATTGGGATCCCTTCCTTGATTAACATATTCACTCCAATATTCATAGAGGCTACGCTGTTGTTCTGGATCTGGAGCCTAGAATTGCGAAGTACAGGAGAACTTGTTAACACATTTTTTATTCTCACATGCATACACAGAAGAAATCCCCATCCAAATTTTTTAAAGGTGTCCTAGATAAAAAAAAATTCTAGCACTTCAGATTAAAACCTCATGGTTTGCAAAAACTTTTCTTTCTTTTTCTTTTGTATTTTTTCGTTGGATGTTTTTTTACTTTTTTTCAATATTTTTCATCCATTTAACTTTTAGAATGAATAAGACTTATCTTAAATCATTTAAAACTGTCTCATTGGGATCCCTTCCTTGATTAACATATTCACTCCAATATTCATAGAGGCTACGCTGTTGTTCTGGATCTGGAGCCTAGAATTGCGAAGTACAGGAGAACTTGTTAACACATTTTTTATTCTCACATGCATACACAGAAGAAATCCCCATCCAAATTTTTTAAAGGTGTCCTAGATAAAAAAAAATTCTAGCACTTCAGATTAAAACCTCATGGTTTGCAAAAACTTTTCTTTCTTTTTCTTTTGTATTTTTTCGTTGGATGTTTTTTTACTTTTTTTCAATATTTTTCATCCATTTAACTTTTAGAATGAATAAGACTTATCTTAAATCATTTAAAACTGTCTTATGCCATGTTTTCTATCTATCCAATGTGAAGCAAATTTCATAGTGAAAGATTAAATAATATAATTGCTTAAAGACAGTACTGTACTGGATCTTTTTTTTTTTTTATGTAAACCCCAAACATGAGATGAATCAGAACCTATAGTACTTAGTACAGTGCTTGGGTTGGAGGTTGAGAAGACGAAAGAAGATATTTGTTGATATTGGACTTGAACTTCTGTACAATGTAATTTTCAGGAAATACGTATGAAGGAAAGTTGTTCCAGAAAGCGGCAGTTGAATAAATAAACGAGGAAGATGAAGAGTTGGTTTGTGAGTTTGAAGTTGGACAGTAAATGGACGTTGGCTGGTGGCGGCACGTGTTCGGACTGTTTTGAAAGAGAGAGCAGGAATTATAGAAGCCAATTCAGAAGAACAGTGCTCATGGAAGTATCTGTAGAAGAGACATGCAGCAGAAACAGTATGTCTATAAGACAGTGAGTGAAGAGACTCTGTTAGAGATGAATCATTAATTAACCTAATTGCCCTCTTCTGAATGGAATCAAGAAGCCTGAGAGAGGTTTTGGGGGCACTGCTCCAGATGTGGAAACAATATTCCATGGCAGGGTGGATTTGCAATTTATACAGAATGAGCAGCTGTTTCGAAGAAAAGTAACGCCGAGAGTGAAAGAGAAAACCAAGGTTTTTAGATGCAGAGGAAGCAATATTTGTAATGTGCTTGTGCCAAGACAGATTAGAAGTAAGGGTAATCCCCAAAAGAGATATATCATTTTGCTAGAAATCGGAGTGTCACTAAAGATAAGCATAGGAGTAGAAGAATCCTTTTTGCAAGATATAAGACAAGACTGAGTTTTAGAAGGGTTGAAATCAACTAAGTTGTCTTTGCCCCACTGGAGAATTACCTGAAGATCAGCATTTAAGGAACTGGTAGCAGATTTTCGAGAAGTTGAAGCTGATTGAGCAGGGCAAGGTTTCTCAAAATGGAAAGTAGAATGCAATGTGTTATCATCGGCAAAACTATGGATAGGATTTCCAGTCGATGGAAGAAGGTCATTAATATACAAGAGGAAAAGAGTGGGGGAAAGAACTGACCCCTTTGGGGACACTGGCATTAGTGGAGAGGTTAGAAGACAGAGAGCCATTTACCATCACCCTCAGTGAGTGATCAGAGAGAAAACTGGATAACCAAATACAAAAAACAGTTGGCAAACCATAGGATGGAAGTTTGTTTAGAAGACCTTTATGCTCAACACAATCAAAAGCCTTTGAGATGTAAAGAGCAACTACTTGTGTATCACCGAACCTTTCCATTGAATTAGTCCATAAATGGGTAACATAAGCCAGAATATCACCAGTGGATCGACACTGACGGAATCCATACTGGCGATTGTTGATCATTCGGAAGGTTTCTAGGTAGTTTAAGAGTTGGCAGTTAATTGATTTCTCCCTTACTTTAGAAAGAGTAGAAATAATTTCAATGGGACGATAATTGGATGGGAGGGATTTGTCACCCTTTTTAGAAACTGGCTGGATATGAGCAAATTTCCAAGCAGAAGGAAAAACACCTTTGGAATAAGAAAGTGAAAAAAGGCGGCAAAAAACAGGAGTAAGTTCAGGAGCACAGGTTTTGAGAACAAGTGGAGAAATACCATCGGGACCTGGAGCTTTCTTAGCATCAAGATTCGTCAAAATCCTGCTGACCTCCTTTTGACGAAAGACCACAGGAGGCATTGAATGGAGCGTGTTGAGAATGGTGGGAGGTGTTTTACCAAGATCATTAATACATGAGTTGGAAGAAAAATGGGATGCTAGCAGGTCAGCTTTATCCTTGGCTGAAGTGACAACCGAACCATCTGGTTTGGACAGAGGTGGCAGCAGAGATGGGCAAAAGTTGCAGCCAATAGCTTTGGCAAGAGACCAGAGTGCTCGGCTACCATTAGGGCAAGAAGCAAGTTTTCTACTCTTAGCCTGTTCAAACTCTACTTTGGACTGATTAATAATTGCTTTACAATTGTTGCGAGCTTTGGTGTAGGCAGAAAATGAAACTGAAGAATTAGTTGTTGTTGTGGTGTTTTCTGGTGCAGGGGCAACTTAGGCCATATTGCACCTCCCAAATCAATTGACTTTACATACAGGAACTGCAGAAGAATTAGAAACCAGCCAATTACGATATGCAACATTCTTCTCTTGAACAGCTTTAACACATTTATTGGAAAACCAAGGTTTAGATGAAGGACGAGATTTTAAAGTGGAGTGTGGGATAAAGAATTCCATTCCTGCAAGAATAATTTCACTGATGCGATCTGAGCAATTGACATCAGAAGTTTTAAAACAGTAATCCGACCAAGGAAAAGAAGAAAAGAAATCTCGCAGGTCATCCCATTTTGCATTCTTGTAATGCCAAACGACACAAGGTTGTGAAGAGCCATGAGATAAAGGCTCCATTGGAGAAAAGACAATCACCAAGTTGTGACCTGAAGTGCCTAAAGGACCTCTCACTTCGACCGTGTACTTAGAAGGGTTGTTTGTGAGTAAAAGATCAAGCGTGTTGGCTGTATGATTAGGATTGTCTGGTATTCTTGTAGGTAAATGAAAAATCTGTGCAAGGTCATTAGTAATTGCAAAAGCCTCAGCATCTCGACCAGCTGGGTCAGTGTGACTAGAAAACAGAAGCCAGCTGGAGTTGTGAACATTAAAATCGCCAAGGAAAATTATCTCACTGTTAGGAAAATTGAACTAGAGAAAGTTAAGTTGCCAAGAGAGGAAGTGAAAGAGCTCCAAGTGATTAGTGGAGTTGGGAGACCGGTAGAAACAACAGATGAATTTGACACAATGAGGTAGAGAGATTTTAAGCCAGAGAAGATCAAAGAGAGGAGATTCCAAATTGCCAAGTCTCTGACAAGAAGTATCAGAACGAACATATGCACAAGTACCACCTTTGAGATGAAAGGAATCATACAGCGAATAATTTGGGCATCTGAGATGAGCAGTAGTTGAATCAACCGATAACTGAGATTCTGTCAGGAAAAGTACATGGGGTTTGGCAGACTGCAAGTGGAAATGGACATCATTGAGATTAGAATTGAGACCACGTATATTTGTGAAATGAACTAGGAAGTGTTTGGGAGGTTTAGATCTTTTCGCAGATAAGCTTGCTCTATTAGTTTGACAATTCATGGTGTATTCAATAGTAAGAAAAAGTGAGTGGTACATGCTGTATGAAGTAATGAAAATTTTGGATACGGCGTACACATGGTAAGAATATACCCAGATCCTTGACATAACGTGGTCTCGACAATGCTCCATGCATACACACTACTCGGACTCTCTCCAGTCACTATTTGGCAGAGTAGAGGTAGCAAGATTATACACTAACTGATCCGGAAGCCTCCTAGAGAGTTACCAATAGGTTCGGTCCAGTGTACTAACTAGCGGCCAGCCTGCAAACACCGTTTTAGAGCTGTACTCTCGAAATGTAAGGAATATTGGATCTCACCACGATGTTCATCATAAACCTCAAAAGTCATCAATCATACTGCATGATGGAAGAGATAGGGAAGGGTTGACCGGAACTTTATATGAAGGGCTTGTCAAGCTCTCAGCTGCCCAACTCAATGCCAGAGTTCACTCCTGAACATCAGGCAACACAGCAGCAATCTCCAAGGCAGAATGTGCTGCTCCCAAAGGAACTAGATATTGTTGATGACTCTATTGTCAGGGAGACGGGGAATATATAGTGTAAAAAGGATAGGAGGAACAGAACCAGGGTATGTCTGCCAGGGGCAAAAGTTGATGATGTTGTAAAGCATATATCATCTTTTAAGGGCACAAAAGGTGATATTGTTGTACACATTGGCACCAATGACATTAAGAGTAGGAGATCTGCAGATTTACTTAACAAGTACAGGTCAATGTTGCAAAAAAAGTCGTGAGTCAGGGTTAAATTTAAAAGTGTCTGCAATTCTGCCCAGACACGATAGGAGAGAATACATGATGAGAGCCTTCTCAATCAATTCGGCCCTGGAGGGAATGTGCAAGGCTCAAGGGGTAGAATTTTTTTCAGCGTGGTCTGTGCTTGTTAACAGGAGAGTGCTTCTACAGGGATGGGATACACTTAAATAGAAAGGGTGCAAGAATATTTGCTGATGCTGTCAAGGCAGTGTTAGGTGGGTCAGAAAACTGCTAGTTTGGGAGGATTCACAGACTAAAAGGTTAAAAGTAGCCGCAGGCAGAGGTGAAGGTGATTCTTGCACAACTTCTATTAGAATAAGTAGCAACCTGGAGCGAGGGGTGCTGGGGGTTTCAGGGACTGACGGCAGTCATTGTGAAACAGGTGGTTTTATGGGATGTATTAGCGTAACTAATAATAAGGATAGGTACATGTATACTTGCATGTATAGCAATGCTAGAAGTATAGTAAATAAATTTGATGAATTTGAAGTGTTGGTCAAGACATCAAAGGTGGATATTGTTGGGATAGCAGAGACGTGGTGTCACACAGATATAAGGAATGCAGAACTGGAATTTGGGGAGTACAATGTGTAGAGAAAGGATAAACAGGATAGGAAGGGAGGTGGTGTTATGCTGTTAATTAAGAAAAACAAAATCAAAAGAAGTGCATCCAGTTGATAAAGATGAACAGTGCACTGTTGAGTCAGTTTGGTGTGACATAAGCACTGCGAAAGCAAAAATAAGAGTAGGAGGGTGTTATTGGCCTAATGACTCAAATGAGTACAATGAACAATTGTACAGAGAAATAGAGTGGGCTAGTAAATCAGAATGTCTTATAATGGGGGATTTTAACTTCCCAGATATTGACTGGAACTTGTGGGTTGGTCACTCACACACTATTAAGATTTTTGTGGATTTATTGGATGATTGTTTTCTGCAGCAGCAGCATGTTCGAGAGGCAACCAGAGAGGGTAATACTCTTTATCTGGTTATCCGCAGTGATCATTCGTGTATTAAGAATTTGCAGATAAAGGAATCACTACGTGGCAGTGATCACAGTGTACTGATGTGAGATTTACTTAAAAATATATAATTACCATTAGGGATAATTGCTGACCGGGCTAGCCGAGTGGGTAAAGTACCTGCCCGGCAACCCAAAGGTCGCGGTTTCGATTCCCGCCTCGGGCTTGGATCAAAGTACTGCAAAAACCTTGGGAGGTGCAATATGGCCACATAAGCCGATGCGCCAACAACTACTACCAAAACCATCAGGGATAAAGAAAAGGGTTTTTGTTTCCGTAAAGGTGAGTACAGTAGTCTCAGACAGTTTTTAAATTCTGTACAGTGGGATCAACTGACAATGTTACCAACAGTAAATTCTAAGTGGGAAGCATTCAAGGAATTAATCGTGGATGCTACTAAAAGTTTCATACCTATTAAGAAATATTGTTCAAGGTTTAGGCCTAAATGGTTATCAAATGAACTATTGAGACTCGTGACAGAGAAGAGAAATGCATGGGATGCATATAAATTATCAAGCGACTCAGAAGCCTGGCAGATATAAGCTAGTCTGTAATTAGGTCACAAAGGAGGTTAGGCTTAGGCAGGGGAAGGCAGATTACGAGAAATCTTTGGCAAAAGGTGCTAAGAAAATCAGCAAGGATTTCTTTACTTATATAAACTCTAAAAGGAAGGGGATGAATCTGATTGGTCCACTTGACATCGATGGTTCGACTGTTGATGATCCTGCTCAGATAGCAAACAAACTGAATGAGTATTTTGCAACTACGTTGTTGTTGTTGTTTTTGGTTTTTAGGAGCATTAGCAACTAAGGCCATATTGCTCCGGGATATGCGGTGGTTATTCCCTGACCTTTCTGCATTCTTCGTATTTGGTGGTGACGGGCTGAAACCCCGGTTTAATCAAGAAGCGTGTGCTACGCACTACTACTCCTTCCCACCTGGCTACGGAGGCGCCTTTGCATCTACATTAACACAAGAGGAGTTATTAAGGTTTGAAAATGGCAGAAGGTTATCAAATTGTAGCAGGGTGCTTAATGATTTTGTTATAACTGAGAGCAAATTGGAGGAGAAATTGTTGAAGTTAAACATAAAAAGGCACCGGCGGTGGATGGGATCTATCCAGTTATATTAAAGGAGACGGCAAAGCAACTAAGCAAACCCTTAGCCATAATTATGAGAGCGTCCTTGGACTCAGGGGAGGTTCCCACCGACTGGAGATGTGCAAATGTATCCCTAATAAATAAAGGGGGATCGAAGGGTGACACGGGTAATTACAGACCAGTTAGTTTAACTTCTGTTCCGGGTAAAATAATGGAGTCACTGGTTAAAGATGCATTGCAGGATCATCTAGACAAGACTGCAGCAATAATTCAGACACAGCATGGGTTTGTTAAGGGAAAGTCTTGTTTGACAAATTTGATAGGATATTATGATGTGGTTACAAAGGAACTAGATGAAAAAAAATTAATTTTGATATCATATATTTGGATTTCATGAAAGCTTTTGACACTGTTGCGCATGGAAGACTACTGTACAAATTGGAGCAGAATGGTATTAAGGGTAAGTTGCTACAATGGATAAAAGGATGGTTAAGTGCGAGAAGACAGAAGGTGGTAATCAATGCGTGCTGCTCTTCGTGGACTACTGTTATTAGTGGAGTCCCACAGGGTTCGGTGTTGGGTCCACTGTTGTTTTGTATATTTATCAATGATATTTATGAAGGTATATCAGACTTAATGTCAAAGTTTGCAGATGATACAAAGGTTGGCAGGGTTGTTAATAACAGTGTGCTACTGCAACAGGATCTAGATAATTTGGGCAGATGGGCTAAGAAGTGGCAACTGAAGTTTAACCTTGACAAATGCAAAGTACTGCATATGGGTAGAAGTAACCCCAGAGAAACGTACCAACTGTGTGGTACTACACTTAAGGTGGTAGAAAATGAAAAAGAACTGGAAGTAATTGTGCAGACAGATATGAAATTTTCTGAGCAATGCTGACAGGCTGCCAGGGCAGGTCATGGGGTTTTGTCAATGATATATAGGAATTTTGCTAGCAGGGAAAAGGAGGTGATTGCCCCTCTGTATAAGGCAATGGTCAGGCCACGCCTTGAGTACTGCGTACAGGTCTGGAGGCCTCATTTTAGGAAGGATGTAGATTTACTTGAGCATGTACAGAGAAGGGCAACAAGATTGGTGAGGGGAATGAAGGGATCCTCTTACCAAGAGAGGCTTAAGTTCTGCAAATTGCAGTGGCTGGAGACTAGGCACCTGCGCGGTGATCTAATTGAGGTGTATAATGCCTTGAATGGGTTGAGCACGCTGAATTCTGATGGGATTCTTCCACTTGTTCAGATTACAAACCTAAGGGGGCATAAATTCAAATTGAGGAAAGATGGTTGTAGGATAGATGTGCGGAAGTTTGCCTTTAGCCAGCGGGTGGTTAATTGCTGGGACAAACTTCCATCTGTCGTTGTGGAAGTTGATAGTTGTTGTTGTTTTGGTTTTTAAGGAGCATTAGCAACTAAGGCCATATTGCTCCGGGATATGCGGTGGTCATTCCCTGACCTTTCCGCATCCTCCGTATTTGGTGGTGACGGGCTCGAACCCCGGTCTAATCAAGAAGCTTATAGACTACGTACTGCTGCTCCTTCCCACCTGACTACGGAGGCGCCGGAAGTTGATAGGTTAAATAAATTTAACCTATCAACTAGGTTAAATTTTTTTGTTGATAGGTTAAATAAATTTAACCTATCAACAAAAAAAAAATCACACCATTCCCTCCAAATGCCTGAACAGGCATTTGGAGGGAATGTGTGATTTTTTTTTTTTTTTTTTTTGTTGGCTGATGCTACATAAGCTCATACACTTGCTTTCTTGCATCACATGCCACTACTACTACTACTTAGTAGTAGTAGTGGCATGTGATTCTCTCATTAGCTCTAGAGATTAAACATGGGTTCCACCATTTCAAGCCTCCAATAAGCAAAGAGGTGGTATTGCACCGGTTGATGAGAGTCATCTACCATCTAGTATTGCCTGGTAACATAGAGGGGCAGCATTCCTCCATGTGGTGTGGGTGCCACACCTCGACCCCTGCTTACGTTGGTTCACACCTGGGTGGTCACCCACCATGTACTTGTGCATGGAGGTTATACCCAGGATTACTAACAGTTCCACCATCATGAAGGTGCAAGCAGAGGATTTGGCTGTCACAGACCATCTGGACTTTGCCAAAATTGGGTCCACTTGACTTGAGTGTCACCCGAATATCAGTTCCATCAGCGTTTTAGACTCCCAGGTAGCAAGTACAGCTTGTCTGCCATATCTGAGGGAATGTCTGTGACAACCTCAAGGGTCTGGGAGATTGGTAACTTTCCCAGTGGTCTGGTCTGCAAATCCCAAAATGAGACCAGCATTTTTATACATATATACAGTAAGAGACTATGACCGTTTAGTAATAATATACAGGATCATTTATATTTGCCAGTCCAGCACTGGTTAAAGTATATAATGCGGTGCCTCCGTAGCCAGGTGGGCAGGAGCAGCAGTGCATAGCACATGCTTCTTGATTAGACCGGGGTTCGAGCCCGTCACCACCAAATATGGAGGATGCAGAAAGGTCAGGGAATGACCACCGCATATCTCCGGAGCAATATGGCCTCAGTTGCTAATGCTCCTAAAAACCAAACAACAACAACAAAGTATATAATGCAGTTACCAAAAACTTGTAGCTGAAATTTTTATCATAAACGTATTCCTGTTTCTTCAATTCTTCCAAAGGAAATAAATTTTCTTCCTCTGGAATGCAATTAAGTGCTATCAAAGTTCACTTTGGGTGATAACAACCAGGAATACACAGAAAGTCATATTGTTGCAACATAATTTTTTTCTCACAAAGACATTCCTTGACAACTTTCCTAGATACTGACACTAATTAAAACAAATAAAATATAGGATGATTCACATTATTTTTATTTTTTATATTTATATAAGCCACTTATACTTGTGCAAGACATGTACATCTGTGTATATGCATGCATTGATGTGAATAGAATGTATACACATCAGTTACGTGGAAGATGTTGTTTTTGTTTGTTTGTGTTTTAGTCGCTGGCTCATCAGCTTCTGTGGCCATAATACACCTCCCAAAGTTTTTGCATTTTGTACTCTGACCCAAGCCCGAGGTGGGATTTGAACCCGCGACCTTTGGGTTTCCAGGCAGGCACTTTACCTACCCGGCTAGCCCAGTCAGCAGTTACATGAAAGAAGAAATAGTAAACACGAAACAGCTATAATAAGCAGTTTTTGTATTATTAATTAACATTAAACATATATTTAAATCTCATATAAGTGTTAACTTTTTTAAAAATCATCCTGTATATCACTGCCAGTAGGTCTGATGCTTTTAAGAAGTTGTCATTTTATTATTCTGAGCAATTTACTAATTACTTTTTTTTTTATCTTTTTAACTTGAATCTTTTTATCTTGTACCCTGTAGTGTTGTACACTTAAAATCATGGTGTAAACATTTGTGACAGCATATTGTTCAAGGTATGCATAAGTACAAAGTTTAAATTTAAATCCATTTATTATTATTATTATTATTATTATTATTATTAGCATATGGTGCAAGGAAGCCTGAGGCTTATGCTGCACCAGCCAAAAAAAATTTTCTGAATTCCCACAGAGAGAGAAGTAGAAGGGAATCAAAGAAAAAGAAGAATGATGATATCCAGCTCAGGACCCTGGATGTGCCAAGCCCATACTCACCGGATGTGAGCCCCTGGGGTTCTATGTGAAGGAATTCCTCCAGAAGCAGGATATAAACAGGAATTTAACTTTTTTGTGAGTAAGCGTGTATGAAGGACCAAAGGAGTATGAATGTATGAAATATTCTGAAGATTTTTTAAATACAATGGTATCAAATCATGTCTGTGCAGCAGGGCCCCCGTTATAACGCGGTTTGCTTTACGCTGATTCGCTATAACGCTGTTCTTATATTATAACCTGTATCTGACTATAAAGCTGTCACAGATCACTATAATGCTCTTTTACAGATTACATTTTTGCATATTTAACGAAATCGTTTCATTTGATGGAGCCGATAGCTTGAAAATGAATAGCAAAACAGCATTAAAACGTTTCCCATGCCAACTTGAGAAATTTTCCCACACTCAGTGAAATTTTCTCGCACGCTAATTTAATTGCAGTACAGTCATTTGTTACGTAGTTCTAAGATCAACATTTTAAAAAATGATCAAGTATATTGCTTGTAATATTTGCGTTATATGCATTTATCCGAAGTCTAGTCATCACTCAGTACAGTATTAGACATCGTGCGTAACGGACAGTTTACTTGAACATTGCATCGTAATTAATGCAACCGACGCATTTTCATTTTAGAAGAGAATGGCCGATAAGAATAAAAAAGCAACGTCTGAGTGTAGTACGAAGACTATAAATGTAAGAAAAAGACTGAATTTGAAAATTAAATTAGACGTTTTGAAGCGAATCGATTCCCGTCAACGACAAGTGGACATGTGCCATAATTTAGGACTTGCAAGTTTAATTGTAAGAACAATTATAAAAAAATAAAGAATTAATTTTAGCAGCAGGAAAGATAGCCGTTCCACTGCAAGCAACTAGGACTAGGCTGGCTATTAGGATTGAAATGGAAAAGACTTTAACTAATATTATTGAAGATAATGTCCAATGCAGAATTCAGCTAAGTTAAATATTATATTAAAAAAAAAAAAAAAAAAGATAGTGAGAGATTAGCCAATATGATGATCTGAAGAAAACTCACCTAAAAAAAAGAAAAAAAAAAGAAGAAAAAAAAAAAGTGGAACCATTTAAAACTGGTAAGGGCTGGTTGAATAGATTTAAAATTTAGGGAGAAGCCGCAAGTGCAGATCAAGGAGCTGAAACTTTCAAAAAAGAACTTGTTAAAATTATTGAAGAGGGGTACTGTGTGTTATACTTCTCAACAAGTTTATAACATAGAGTTTGGGTTTGGGTTTTATTGGCGCATCAGCAACTGAGGCTATAATGCGCTATAACATAGATGAAGCAGGACTTTTGTGGAAACGAATGCCTAAAAGAAGTTTCATATTGTGAAGGAATTCCTCCAGAAGCAGGATATAAACAGGAATTTAAACTTAAAAGAAAAAACATGCCAGGTTTCCAAGCGGTGAAGGATCGGGTGACTTTACTGTTGGGTGGTAATGCTGCGGGCGATTTAAAATTAATACCCCTTTTAGTTTATTTAGAAGAGGGCCAAAGTTCAACCCAAAATCGACACATTTTTCATGATTAAATTCATCAATTAAATTAAATCAATTAAAATCAATTTAGATCAATTAAATTCATGATTTAATTGGAAATTTAAGTTTAATTTTGATACGTAAATAGTTACCACATAATTATATACGTATGTAATGCAGAATATTTTATATGTACAAATATTTGAATATTAAATATTTTGACCGACATTTGTGCATCTTTTCACTACCGTTTATTAATGATTAGGAAATATCCTATGGCACCGACCGCAACTTACAAATACATATGTTACCTTATGGGAATGCGGAGCTCGCTTAGCACGGATTCACTTAGTGCTCTGTTTTTTCAGAACGAATTATCGGCGTAAAGCAGGGGTCACCTGTATATGTATAGATTCTCTTGAAACTCTATAGAGAGAGAAACCAACTATCAATTGTGTTTTCAATTAATAGTAGTCACTTTTATAGTTATAATAGCTCACAGGCTGAAACTGAAGAAATTCAATGGAATTTGGATTCAGAAGTTCACAAAATTTAATCAAATACAGATGTACCCTCATTTTGTGCTCTTAAATGGACCATAAAAACAGAGTTCTATGTGAACAGCTTTAGCCATAAAAAATAATGAAAATAATTTTAACTGCTTAACATGACCAGTAAATGAATCAGTATTTCTGATTTTAAGGCACCATTTCTCTACATAACAATATTAAATGTAGCAGAAACATTTAAATCTTTAAATGCAAACTTGAAATACAAAAATTATGTAATAAAACATAAATACAATGTATGTTCAAAAAATGCAAGAAAATGTACCTTAAAATTAAAGTACCTTATATGTATACTGTATTTACATTATTTATAATAATAGCTTGTAATACTAATAATTTTCAGACTTACTCAGAACACTAAATGTAAATCTGGCACTCTCCCAAATCCAGTCTCTTTATAATGTTCAATTTAGTTTTCAATGACAAGTTTTTCTAATAGATTTTTGCCTTCTTCATATTATTAGTGCTAGCTGACTCACTTGAAACTGAAGTTTACTGAGGCATTGTTTACAAAACTTTTCTGTTGAATACATGATAGTACACACTGCTCACTAACATACTCAGAAATCACTTAATTGCTGACTGGTGCTACCGAACAGCAGGCACTTCATACATTTGACAATTTGACAGTTGTTTATAAAACTTCCCAAAGAGAAGTTTTATAAACAACACTGCAATAAACTTCAGTTAATTGGAACTGCTGAGCAGGCATTCCCTTTCCCATAATATCGCTGTACAGGAAGTGTATGAATTGTATATTTTTGTAATATACAAGGGATGGCACATGCAACCATAGCATTTTACAGCTGTGAACTCAGGAAATTTGTGCTGTACAAACAGCTACAGAAAATTAACAAAGATATAAATTACTCACAGACATGAAAAACAACTTTTGGTGCAACACTGATAGATTTCAAAATTTCTCTTAGTCATAAACTGAAAATGCTTTGCAGAATTTCCAGTCTGGCAGGCAATTCAGCAGTTTTTCTCATTAATTACAGTATCAGTTAAAAGTCAATTTAAATCACAGAATACCCCCTTTGAAAGCAAACTGTTCTGGGAAAGGAAGTGCACACTCAGGGGTTCTAATTAGCAATCAAATTGAAATGTTTTCAACATGGCCTCTCAGTCACCCAAACACCTAATAATCTGTAACTCCTCCCAACGTGTTTGGAGTAAATAACGCCATTCTAGGAGAACAGAGTGCAACTCTAGGGGAAGATATCAAAATATGCAGAGCAGTAAGTGAACTGTACCATAGTGGAGAGAGGGGGAACAAAATGTAATACATATATAAATGTAGAGAATATTACTGTAAAGAAAAAATAAACAATGAGTTTTTAAATTTTTATTTTGTTTTTGCTAATGATCCTCCTCTGATTTTGACTTAACAGCCAGATAATGATCTAGCTAAAGTCAAAATAGGAAAAATTAACATTTAAAAGCTTTATGTACAATTTTAAAATTTTTACAAACTTTGAAATTTTTCAAAAAAATCAAGGGTGGCATGCATACAGTCCAGAAACCCACTTGCAAAAGCATTTAAATCCTTCAAGGCCAAAAGCATAACAAATATGAAGTATTAAGCATTACTTATTTGGCAGCTTTGCAGAAAAGTTTATTTCAAGTAAACTTTGTTATTAAAATTTTAATACACCTGACAAAAAAAAAAGAATTGTGGGTAGTTTGAATATAATGGCGATGCCGATGGGTTGTTATTGTTTGCATCATTTGCCAATACTAATAATAATATTAAAAGGGTTTAACATCAAAATAATTGCTAAAATCTTATGCAGTTGTTGAGTAACTACAATTACTATGACTAAAACTTACTGATACGTACCAATAATGTAGATATAACAACAGCAGCAGCAAGAGTAGGAGAGGAATGAGCATAAAAGGCTGAGCCTGGAAATAAAATGAAGTCCATTCATTGAATTATAATGATAGTGTGTATACTCAGAAACTTCATTATTACTATAAAATGGATGAAATAAGTGGTTTTTAGTGTATAATATAAGCACTTAAAGAGGTTCAATTAATGATGACTATGTGGTGCAGGAAAGCACATATTGCATTGAAAACATATAAGATTATAAAGTAGGCCCAAGAATCTCAATCTCTCTCTCACAGAGTTGTTAGTATTTTTGTTCTGAAAGGCACCTTAGGAACTGAATGTTGCTATAATAGATAGTTATCCACCAAAGAATACATATCCTACACTCATTAAGAGGATGTGCATTAGATATATATCACATGTAGTAAGATGTCATTCAAGGTAAGAATCTAAATTATGTAGCAACTATGGCAACGTTTCCTTCAATAATAACATTACCAAGGAAGTATTAGCATGACCCTCCTGAAAACAGCTGGACCTAAAAACCTGCAAGTCAGCAAACATGAAGATTAGCATAATCAATCAGTTTTAGAAAAGTTCAAAACACGACCATCTGGGTAGGATATTCTGCACATTTCAGTCATAATACAGCTATGTAAAACTGACCAAGAAGACCAACAGTTTATTCTATTCCCTTTGTACTCAATCAATATTCCTGATCCAATAGAACTTTTTTGACTATGCAATTTTGGCAATAATTCTAAGATTAGCTTCTCCATCAATTTGGATCCTCCAAATTGATGGAGGATCCCCTCCCCCACCATCTGATTTAAAACTGTGCTGAATGTGCCTTTGGTACCCTTGGCAATTGCCCACTACATCCAGATGTATCCATGATAACCAAAATTCGGGGGTGGATTTATGTACTTCATCCCTTGCTGGTCATCCCTTGTCAAGAGGGGGGGGGGGCAAGGAAATAGTTTGGAAGGATCCTTCTTGAGGCAGTCTTCTACTGACTCTACACCTTAGGTCCCTAACAGCCTAAATCTGCCCCTGTAAGACCACTGCAAATGGGAATATATTTGTAGCACCCAATGAGATGAATTATGAAACTAAATAAATGCATTTTACACTGCACTGTGACAGTGGATAAGATGGGTTTTTTTTTTTTTATTATTTTTTATTTTTTAATGAAAATCCCAAACACAAGAGGTATTAGATGAAAGAAGATATTTGTTGACATTAGACTTGAACTTCTGTAGACTGTAATTTTCAGGAAATACATATGAAGGAAGGTTGTTCCAGAAAATGGCAGTTGAATAAATAAATGAGGAAGATGAAAAGTTGGTTCTGTGAGTTTAAAGTGGGACAGTAAATGGATGCTGGCTGGTGGCGGCACATGTTTGGACTGTTTTGAAAAAGAGAGCGCGAATTATAGAAGCCAATTCAGAAGAACAGTGCCCATGAAAGTATCTGTAGAAAAGGCATGCAGCAAAAAGAGTATGTCTATGAGACAGCGAGTGGAAAGACTGTTAGAGAGGAGTCATTAATTAACCTAACTGCCCTCTTCTGAATGGAATCTAGAAGCCTGAGAGAGGTTTTGGGGGCACCACCCTAGATGTGGGAACAATATTCCATGGCAGGGTGGATTTGCAATTTATACAGAATGAGCAACTGTTTGGAAGAAAAGTAAAGGAAAGAGCGAAAGAGAAAACCAAGGTTTTTAGATGCAGAGGAAGCAATATTTGTAATGTGCTTGTGCCAAGAGAGATTAGAAGTCAGGGTAATCCCCAAAAGAGATATATCATTTTGCCTAGAAATCGGAGTGTCACTAAACATAAGCATAGGAGCAGAAGATTCCTTTTTTTGCGAGATATAAGACAAGACTGAGTTTTAGAAGGGTTGAAATCAACTAAGTTGTCTTTGCCCCAGTGGAGAATTACCTGGAGATCGGCTTTTAAGGAATTGGTAGCGAATATTCGAGAAGTTGAAGCTGATCGAGCAGGACAAAGTTTCTCAAAATGGAAAGTGGAATGCAATGTACTATCATCGGCAAAACTATGGATAGGATTTCCAGTCAATGGAAGAAGGTCATTAATATACAAGAGGAAGAATGGAGGAAAAAACTGAACCTTGGGGGACACGAGCATTAGTGGAGAAGTTAGAAGACAGAGAGCCATCTACCATCACCCTCAGTGAGCGATCAGAGAGAAAACTGGATAACCAATTACAAAAAACAGTTGGCAAACCAAAAGATGGAAGCTTGTTTAGAAGATCTTTATGCTCAACACGATCAAAAGCCTTTGAGATGTCAAGAGCAAATGCTTGTGTTTCACCAAACTTGTCAATTGAATTTGTCCATAAATGAGTAACATAAGCCACAATATCATGAGTGGATCGACACTGATGGAATCCACACTGATGATCGTTAGTATGGATTCCATCAGACGGAAAGTTTCTAGATAGTTTAAGAATTGGAGGTTAATTGATTTCTCCATTACTTTAGAAAGAGTAGAAGTAATTGCAATAGGACGATAATTGGATGGGAGGGATTTGCCACCCTTTTTAGGAACTGGCTAGATATGAGCAAATTTCCAAGAAGAAGGAAAAACACCTTTGGAATAAGAAAGTGAAAAAAGGCGGCAAAGAACAAGAGTAAGTTCAGGAGCACAGGTTTTGAGAACAAGTGGAGAAATACCATCAGAACCTGAAGCTTTCTTAGCATCAAGATTCATCAAACTCCTTCTGACATCCTTTTGACGGAAGACCATAGGAGGCATTGAATGGAGAGTGTTGGGAATGGTGAGAGATGTTTTACCAAGATCATTAATACATGAATTGTAAGAAAAATGGGATGCTAGCAGGTCAGCTTTATCCTTGGGTAAAGTGACAACAGAATCACCTGGTTTTGACAGAGGTGGGAGCAGAGATGGGCAAAAGTTGCGGCCAATAGCTTTGGGAAGAGGCCTGAATGTTCGGCTACCATTAGAGCAAGAAGCAAGTTTTCTACTCTTAGTCTGTTCAAAATCTAGTTTGGACTGATTAATAACTGCTTTACAATTGTTGCGAGCTTTGGTGTAGGCAGAAAATGAAACTGAAGAATTCAAAACAAGCCAATTACAATATGTAACGTTCTTCTCTTGCACAGCCTTAGCACACTTATTGGAAAACCAAGGTTTAAATAAAGGACGAGATTTTAAAGTGGAGTGTGGAATAAAGGATTCCATTCCTCAATATCATTTCTGTCACGATCTGAGCAAACATTGACATCAGAAGTTTTGAAACAGAAATCCGACTAAGGAAAAAAAAAGAAATCTCGCAGGTCATTCCATTTTGCATTCTTGTAATGCCAAACAGTACAAGGTTGAGAATAGCCATGACATAAAGGCTCTATTGGAGAAGAGACAATCACCAAGTTGTGATCTGAGGTGCTAAAGGACCACTCACTTCAACCGTGTACTTAGAAGGGGGCACCTCCGTGGCCAGGTGGGAAGGAGCAGCAGTGCGTAGCACACACACTTCTTGATTAGACCGGGGTTCGAGCCTGTCGCCACCAAATACAGAGGATGCGGAAAGGTCAGAGAATGACCACCGCATATCCCCGAGCAATATGGCCTTAGTTGCTAATGCTCCTAAAAACCAAATAACAAACTTAGAAGGGTTGTTTGTGAGAAAAAGATCAAGCGTGTTGGCAGGATTATCTGGTATCCTTGTAGGCAAATGAACAATCTGTGCAAGGTCATTAGTAATTGCAAAAGCCTCAGCATCTCGACCACTGGGTCGGTGTGACTAGAAAGCGGAAGCCAGCTGGAGTTGTGAACATGAAAATCACCAAGGAAAATTACCTCATTGTTAGGAAAGTTGGACTGGAGAAAGTCAAGTTGCAAAGAGAGGAAGTCCAAGTGAT